>NW_022196903.1:84471488-84512969 GCF_008632895.1 Mastomys coucha | reverse complement strand
AGAGAGAGAGAGAGAGAGAGAGAGAGAGAGAGAGAGAAGAAAGCAAGGGAAAAGAACGGCCACAGGCAAGGGAACAGAGGGTCATGGAGCCACTTGGGAGTTCAGGGACTCAGCAGGAAGTTGGAAAAGTGGTTTGGGAACCAGGGCAGGGAAACTTGGCTCTGGTTACCCAAGTACAGGCTCACAGCTCTGGACAAGGCCTGCACAGCTGAGTCCCTCCACTTGGGTGGTTAAGTCTCAGGACAGTTTGATTCTGGGTGCTCAGTCAGCCTCACGCACAGGAACAGAAGCAGGAAGAAGCCTCCACATACTTGGTATCCGCTTACTGGGGCTGAAGTGAGTCTCTGCAGAAGGTATCTGCTGCAGGGTAGTGTACAGTTTTTCAGGCTCTAGCCAGCTGCCCTCTCACTTCAGGCACGTTGGCCAGACTTCTGGCCAGTGTGTGTCAGAGGGTGGTGGTAGGCAGGTGGGAAATTCAGCAGAGAGTCAATTTGGACTAGGAAATGTTATGCTGGCACAGCTCCAGCCTGTGGAAAGAATACAAGACAGGCAAGGGTAGAGAGAGGAACCCATGTCCTCTGGAGACACAAGAGTCTCCTGGCTTCTCTAACCTTACTACCTTACCCAATGGTATATGGAACCAGCCCTTGAGCTGAGGCATTGTGGACCAGGCCAGGCTCTGGCACTATCTTCTGTGCTGGCAATTTTCCTGTGGTAGTGAGGTGGAAAGGTGGTGTTGAATTCAGGGAGATCGGATGCATGGGGGCATTGTTGCTGGCCAAGACCTCCCTGAATTACCACAAGAGAAACTTGTTGACTTTGGGCACTGCTAAATTGAGCAGCAGGAAGATCGTGCCAGCGCAGATGCCCAGCTGGTGCAGAGATGAAGAACCCTTCCCCTGTTGCAGGCCTGCTATGTGTTGAATTGTCATCCTCCTAACTTCTTGTATTGGAGTTAAAACCCCAACTCCTTCAGAGTGTGGCCTGGTTTGGCAATCATGTCTTTAAGAGAGTTAAGATGAGGTGATTAGCATGGACCCCGTTCATCTCCTTATAAGAGGAAACTTGGCACAGATGCACACAGGGTGCACTGATGGAGGGTTGGCTATGTCCACTGCACTGGGCTGCAGGTGCCAGAAGGTTACATTAGAAGCATTCAGAGGAGCCTTCAAGGGAACATTGCATGAAGTTAGTATTTGATCTGTGGGTCAAAAACAGCAGGTGGCCTTTCTCATTTGGTAGCTTTGCCTTGTCAGTTGGAGACCTTAATAGACAAGGGTCAGTAAAGGGGACTGTTGCTTTCCTGCCCATCAACTGGGATGTCATCATTCTCCTGCCTTGAGATGCTGACTGAAACACGGGCTCTGGGGCCTATGCTTATCAGCTTTGTAATCCTGTGAGTAGGTCATAGGATGGATTAGATGGATGGATAGATAGATAGATAGATAGATAGATAGATAGATAGATAGATAGATAGATGACAGATAGATAGATACATACACAAGAGTAGAGACGTATACATATTCATATAGATAGAATGAGCCTAACTGTCTACAAATCAAGGAGAGAAGTCCAGGAGCACTATACCAGCCTCACTGGCAACTTGGTTTGAACTTCTGTGGAACTCAGAGAAAAGGAATTTCTCATGTCAACCTCGGTTGTGCTGGAGCAGGATCATTTATGAAGAATAGAGCCTCACCTCTTACACTCCTGGAAAGAGGGGTCACACCCAGTACCTACCTCATGGCAGACAACAGACGGGCAGGGAAGACTGAGAATGGGGCTCATCTTTTTCTCAGGAACACACTTCCATGACACCCTGCCCCCAGGATGACAGTGTGCTCTGTTGAGGGGCTGGGCCTGCAGGACCACATCACTTCTTTTAGCCCCCAACACTATATTGCTCTGGGAATAGGACATTAACTTGTTGAAACACAGTTAAACCATAGTACAGTCCTTCTAAACCAGTCCTGAGCTTCCTTCTTATTCTGTGAAGTGGGTATGAGGTCCCATCTCTAGCTTATCCTGAGGCTGTGGAGCACAGGGCACGTGTACAGACCCAATCAGTACAGAGTCCACGTGCTCTGTGTGTGGAAGCATGAGGGAGGTGGTAGAACATTCACCCAAACATGGAATTTAAGAGGATGCCAAAATACCCAACCACCAAATAAACAATGCTGTGGCTTGAAGCAAGCACAAGCTGTGGCTCGTCTCACCACCCTATCATTGTGTAATGGGAACAGTTGAAGATGCTACAGTGTCCAGGCCTGAGAGCCTTGTGTGCCTGCAGAGTTGACAGTGACGTGTGAGCAGATCCATAGTGTAGGCTGTACACTTCACAAACTCAGTTCCCTTGGCTCAGAGCATGAGAGGCATCTTGGTGAGAGGTGTATAGAAATACATGTATGTATAGGTATGTAGTACATAAGGGTATGTGGTACCTATGTGTGGATGGTATAAAGGAATGTATAGTACAGTGATGCATGATAGAGAGATAGGGTGTCCTGGTGCTTGGTCTATAGGGGTGTGCACATTTTCCTTATGCATCAGGCTCCACTGTGTCCCCACCTCACATATTTGCTGTCCCTGAGCTGACCTATCTGTGTCCTGCAGGACCAGGAAGACAAAGTACACAAGTAGGGTCCCCTGTGTAAGGCTGTCCATCCCAAAATGATCAGCTGACTGTTCTCCTTGGAAGGCCACTCTGGAAATGCATGCTGCCTTTAATGTTTGTATGCATGGTAGACAAGTCAGAAATGGGGATCAGGGTCACTAGGTCAGCTGGCTTCCTTGAATCAGTACAGATGTCCCGCTGTGATTATGTCCTAGCGTGTCCTTGCTTTATGAAAGACACTCCTCAGCTGTAGGGTCTTGGTGGCTGACTTCCTTTCAAACAGTTAAGAGTATATATGCCTGTGCATGTGTGTGTGTGTGTGTGTGTGTGTGTGTGTGTGTGTGTGTGTGTGTGTGTGTAGAAAGCCCCCTGCTAAAGTATCTGGCTAGAATACTGCCCAGGGAGAGCAGCCATGAAAAAGTGCCCCAGAGCTAAGCTTAGTCCCCAGCCTTCATGCAACTTTCCCAAATCTGTACTCAATGAAGCTCACAGCAAAGAATAGAGCTCCAGGGGCCAGTGGCACCTGCTCATAAGACAGGACAGGTGCCCTGTACCTCATCCCTCCTCTCCCTCAGGCCTCAGCTCCAGTACCTCCCTTGTTATCCTGTCTGAGGTAATGCCACTGTCCCCTTCCATGTCACCCTGCTTTGTTTTCTTGGTTGTCTTCTGTAGCCTTAGCACCTGTGACTTCTGTCTACTGTTTCCTGAGGTTAGCTCCAGAAACAAAGGATGGGGTAATGAGCCTGGAGTCTGGTCCCATACTTGCCTCACGTCCTGTCCTACTGAGGAGTCCCCCACTAAACCCTCTCAGCCACCTGACAGGGCCACTTCAAGCTCCTGGGCCAGGTTAGGATGACACTAACGCCCTCCTCAGACTGGTCGCTGCTCTCTGGTCAGCAGGTGAGTGGCCTTACCTGTAGGCAGTGCTGTGAGGAGGTGGCTGTGGTTGGATTGTCAGCAGCACACGGCAGTGTCGTGGTCAGGGAAGTTAGCAGCACATGAAAATGGCACGGTCAAGGAAGTCCGAGGCACGTGGAGGTGACCACAGTCGAGTCAGTAGCCTGCTGGCAGGAAACGTATTTGCTGAAACTCAGTAGTGCCTTCTAGTTTTCATGGTAACCTTCTACTTACAGAAAGGACACAAGTTTTTCCACTGAGAGGAGGGAGGTAAAGTTTCTTTTTAACTTAAACTTGTTCAGTTGGAAAGGCCAGCGCCCTTGCCGCTCTGTGTACTGTTAGCTTTGTTGTTAGAGCTTGGAAGCTGTGTGTAAGGGTCTGTGCAGGGCTACAAAGCAAGTTAGACAGCTACCTGCAAGCAAACATGGCTCACCACACTAGTGTCTTCCCACTCACTCCACGCAATTCTTTTGTCTGTTTTTGTTTTGGTCTACTTTCCAAAGCATCTCTGAAGTGCCTCCACTGTCACTGCGGCTTTCGTTCATTCTGACCAGGCGGTGGGAACACATGTGGTTCTCCTCTCATCTCCTCTGATTCCTCCATTGCCCTCCTTTCCCCTCTCTACTTTCCTCACCCTGCCTTCTCCCAGGCCAACATGGAACTCACTGTGTAGCCAAGGCTGGCCTTGAACTTGCAAGGGTGTTCCTGCCAGTCTCCTGGGTGCCAAGATTCCAGGCTTCAGCTGCCGTGCCTGGCTCTTTTTCCCCCTTGGTCCTTACATGTTGCCACCTGCCTTCAGCACATCCTACCTTCAGGACTGGCAGATCATCTTCCATAAATGTCCTTTACTCTGTCTCTCTGTGTGGATAGCTCCTGCCAACGGGAGAGAGCTGAGTCGCTCCTGATGGGCCCAGTCTCAGGCCAATGCTATAAGTGAGGTGATTTTAAAATACAACATGAAACCACAATAATGGTCTACTGAGAGTTGGTGTCTGAAAGGACACTGGGGCCTGAAATTATTCATTAGCCACTGCTCTGGGCTACCTGCTATACTGGGGCAGAGAGACCTGAAGCATAGCCCCCTCTTTACCCTCAGCTCTCTCAGCCCAGTGTTTTCAGTTGTGCAGTAGCACAGAAGGGCCCCAGGTATTCCATAGAGCTGGAACAATAAGAGATGGCTTCCTAGTGGGGTGCGGTGGGGATGGCACCCAGGTCGTGCAGAAAAGCTTACAGAGAATGCAGGTGACCGGCTTAGATGTTTATTGTCCCACTATGGGATCACTAGACCTGTAAATTGAAATGAGGGTTTATTGTCTACACCTAAAACTTACCTCTGTTTTCCTCACCCTCTAAGCAGGATGCTTACCCATCATCTTCCCTGGCCTGGTTTCTCCCTTCCAATCTGTATGATCCCTGAGCCAAAACCTGCCCTTAGGCTCAGCTCCTAGTGGTGACCACCCCTCAGGGAACAAATGGAACATTTTCTGTGCCTGGGTGGTGGTGACTCCACAGGCCATGTGAGTCAGGGTTGAGAGTGAGGACAGCTCTTCATAGAGTTTCCATGCAGACATGCCCTTCTTCCCTACCTCACACACTGTGCTGCAACTCCTAAGCCTTTGGGAGGATGGAGGGGGCACTTCTTCCAGAGCATCACCCACCCTCAATCTTCAATCGCCCGTAACAACCAGTTCTCATGGAGCACACTTCATTCCAGCTCCCATTGCCCTGGACCATAACAGTGACAGGTTACCTCACATCCCTAAGATCACTCAGTTCTATATTACTCTCTGTGGCCTTGTGGCTAGGATGGTGGGAATTCCTGCTCCCACACATCAGTGGGGGCAAGCTGAGGTGCAGAGAGGTGAGGGACCTCAGATATGGACAAGGAAGTCCAAGGTGAGTAAAGAGTCTGTCCTGTTCCCAGGGACAAGGCTCTGCAGGGCAGGGGTGGCGTATGTGGTCAGGGTATCTTAGTGTGTGCCCTCAGTTTCCTCATCCCTAACATGCCCAGGCCTAGTAGGGTGCGCACAGCCCCTGGGTCCTTTTCCCTGCACTGTGAGAGAGAGAAGGGAAAGCTGTTACCAACTGCCCAGGCTGAAGAACACAAGGAAGGCAATTATGGAAATGGTCAGGGAGCCCAACATGCCCCAGATCATGCTACTGGGTGCTCCCTGTGACAGCTGCTGTACAGCACAGTTCCCTAGCATAGAGACATAGGTGTTTGTGGATGTAAAAGGAACTTCTGATCCAGGCTGGACAAGAGTGGTGTCCATAGGTTTGTGGGTGGAGTTCAATGGCAAAGCATGTGCAAGGACCATCCCCAACAAATAGGAAGGAAGGAAGTTGACCCCTCCACAGAGGTATAGGATGTGGCTTGTGGGTTTGACTCTTCTGGTAGACCTACTAAGTTTCTCTCTGTCTATAGTCTCAGCCTGACTTTCCCCCAGGTACGTTAGCTCCTTAAATAGTGTCCTGCATCTCCTAAACCCCCCTCCAAAGTAGCCTTCAGAGAAACTGGGGAGGTAGTGGCCTTGGAAAGCCATGCCCATTCTAGGCCTAGCTTACTGGCTGTAAAGTGTGCAGATGTGGAACTCATGGTAAGGAGAAGAACAAACTATGAAGAAGAATGCAGTAGGGCCCAACCTTCTAAAGGTATTGATGTCAGCCCTCCACAGGGTTCTGGCCTCTGGTACCTGACAATGATATCCTCCCTGTCTGACCAGCTCTTGGGCACAAAATGCTTCCTGCACCGTCCTGCAGGTAGCTGCCCTGGCAGGCATCTGCTACAGAGTGGGTAGGGAAGGTACAGGTAACTAATAGCTATACACCCAGCAACACAGGGCCTCAAATTTGTCAGAGACACAGCTATTCCTAGCTATGGATGCAAACCTGGGGACGGTATGAGTCACAGCGTACTGATAGGGAGGCTGGGCAGAAGCCTAGCAAGGAAGAGAAAGATGCTGTGGCAATTGATGTTCTTTGTTCTTGGTCAGTGTTGGGACTAGAGGCTGGCCTGGGGCCAAGGAGAGAGAGAGGTACTGGATCAAGGGATGGATGAGAGGGTGATAGATGGATGGATGGTAGGTAACTGGAGGATGGGTAAATGGACAAGATGGTGATGGATGGAGGATAGGTGGGTGGATTGGTGGAGGATGGATACATTGATGGACAGATAGAGAGTAGGATATATGGATGGATAGAGAATGATCTAATGGATAGGTGAGTGGGCGATTGATAGGTGGGTAATGGGTGAATAAGAGGATTGGTGGATGGAGGATGGGAGAATGATGGGTGGGTAGATGGATATACTGCATGGAGAGGGATGATGGATGAGTAGATACAGGATGGATTGATGGGAAGATGGTAGATATATGAATAGATGGTAGAAAGAAGGAAAAGAAAGAAGAGGGGAGAAGCACATGAAGAGTTGGATAAAAGGGGAAATCAACAGATGAAAAACATACTAAGTGATAAATGGGAAGGAAGGGAGAAGGGGAGGAGCAGGAGGGGAGGGAGGAGGAAGAGGAGATGTGTTGGTTATATTAACCCAAAAGCCCACAGGTGGTGCACTGGAGAGACAGGTGCCCAGGCGGGAGACAGAGAAAGCAAAAACAAAAGTCCCTACCCCACAGGGTGCTGAGAAAACTCAGCTGTAGAGCATTTCCAACAAGCTATGTGTGCTGTGGAGAGTGTGGCCGAGGAGAGCCCACAAGCTCTGTCTCAGCGTTCCCTTAGGTCAGGGGCTCCTTGAGGGGTGGGCAGCCTTTAAAGGGCAGTGAGCTTCGCTTCGCTGGTGCTCAGCAGACTGGCCAGAGCTTTCCTGGAGCCCTGATGTCATCCAGGACCTGTAAGAATGGTTTATGAAGCTTCCTGTGGTAGAAAGGAGAAAAAGGTTTTTTTTTTTTTTTTTTTTTTTTTGGCTTTCAGAACCCCCAGGGAGGCCTTTGTTGAGAGCTATCTTGCTTTCAGAGTAAACGTTTGATCTCGGTTTGGAGAATGGACAGTCTGCTTCTGCTGGAGCTCTGCTGTGGGAATCAGGCTGGAATCAAGGCAGGATTGTGATATGTGTAGGACAAAGTGAGAGCCTAGGGCAGAGCAATGTCAGCCCCTGAGCCTCTAGTGACTTGGTCCTCTGCTACCCACTGAACAGGACAGTTATTTGCAGGCCCTATGCCTCCTGCCCTCTGGGGTCTTCCTGGGGGCTGTGGGTGGAAAAAAAGCCCTCCAGTGGGCTGTGGCCCGTGAGTCACTGTCCCCAGGGGCCCCTGCCTGGGAAGCCCCAGCTGCCAGCCAGCCCTAGGCCAGGCCCTGAGCAGCTGTTAGGTGGGTGGGGCTCCAGCTGGGTCCCCTGGTCTGGAAAGACCCCAGGGGCACAGCCCCACCATGGTTCACTCCCCAGAGGGGTCTAGCCTCATCCGTGGCTCTATAGTTGGTTGGTTAGCATTCAGAATCTAGTGCCAGGCACTCAGGCTCAGTCCCTTCCCAGTCCTGTGACTTGTGTACCTTAGTTTCTGTACATGGTTGACAGACAAAGCTGTTGAAATCCACTTTATGGAGAAAAGCAGATGATTTTTCTCCTACCTGTTGGGAATTCTTCCCTGTGCCTCAGGCTCCTAGAGCTCTTGTAGGTTAGGAGAACGCGGGCCAGAGAGGAGAGAATACAGCTAGTGACCTGTAACAAAGCATGGCCTGACTGAAGCTAGGAGACTCTCGGGGTCCAGTGGAGTCCCTGGGAGCGGGCTGCTATCCTAAGGCACAGTCCCAGTTTGGTCTCCATTTCCTTTCTATCCAGGCTTCTTCTGGAGCCCGGGGCAGAGCAGACCCTTCTCAGTCCTGTGGGCAGGGCCGTAGCCACGGGGCGGTGTTGGGTTTAGGTCTCTGGGGACTGGTGGAGGATGTGGGCCCGCCCTTGCCTCCACAGCCTCCCTCTTTCAGTACTGCCTCTCCAGTCCCACCCTGGCCTCTGGACGCACAGGGCGGCCCCTGGGCTCCCAGAGCTCCCACTTTTCCCTCGCAGTGGACGCCCCCTCTGTCCCGCCCCAGTGACTCATTGCTCCCCTGGCCCACTGCCACCCCCTGTCTCTTGGCAGGCGGCAGGCTCAAGGTTGTGCCGAAGCCACGGGGTCTGGAGTGTGAGGGACTCTCAGCCGCCAGGGTCTGGAGCTCCAGACGGTCCTCCAGAAGCAACAGAGGCCAGCCCGGGATAGCTCCGCCAGGAACCTGCTGCAGCCCTGGAGAGTCAGGGCCTCCCCTCTCCTTGTCTTTGGACCTGTTGTTTTTTCATCCTCATGAAGAAGGAAGTGACCTGAGAGCTCAAGACAAGAGCCATCCCCTGGCTGGGAGGAGGCCCAGGGTCCAGGGCAGTGGCAAGCCCCCCCCCATCTCCAGCCACTGCACCTCACTGATCCAGGCATGAAGGGTGATGGTGGTGCTGTGTGGGGCCTCATGTGGAAGTACTGCATCTCCGTGAGGACCCTCAGGTACCAGGGACAGGGTGTGGAGGCGGCTTTGCCCTAAGTGGGCCAGGTGAGGGACCTGCATGGTTTGGAGGTTCGGGAGGGAACAGGGATGAAAAATAGAAAGACTGGACCTGGCACCTTCCAGAGAAGTGTGGAGTCAGTGGCAGGGAGGGAAGCAGGAAGAGAGTGGTCCAACAATCAGGGCATATGCTGGCCACTGCCCCCAGGGGAAGGCCACTGGAGGTACAGTGAGCAGGAGGCACTTGTTATGTAACAACGGCTGGCTTTGAAGTGCGATTAGGGTACCCACCCTGAGCCTGTTTTGCCTGGGTGAACAGGGCTGGTACTCCCTCCTTCAGTGTCCAGTAAGTGACAGTTTCTCTACCTTCCATGGCAGGGAGCAAAGTCCAGAATCAGGTGTCAGGCTGCCCGTTGACGGCAGGCTTAAGCCTTAGCATTCTTAGACCTGTGTGCACACTGACTCGGCAACCCCCCACCCCCACTCCGGTGAATCATCCTGTCTGAAGAGGCCTTTAGGATTGGTGTAAGGATTAAATATGACTGAGTGCCAGCAGCCACCAACCAGTGTTGAGTGTAATTACCTGCAGCCACAGTTACATCCGTCACCTCAGAGGTCTGTGGGAGGTGCCTGGAAGGTGCCCCTGCTTAGAAAGCTGGGAGAAAGGTAGTGCAGAGCTTTAAAAAAAAAAAAAAAACTCTGGAGAGAGACCACCTAGGGACGGGGTTCACCTGGGCAGGGAGTGGGATACCTGGGCTTGACTCCACCTTCTATCACATCTGATAGGACCTGCCTAGAGCAGAAGGCTGGAAGCCACAGGACCTTAGGCAAGGCTGGGTTTTCTCCTCTGAGGATGGGGCCACAGTGTCTACTTTGCATGCGGGGGGAACCTAAAAGCGTCACGGGTTGTGGGGGGATGTGCCTTAGAGTTTTGAATTCTTCCTACTAGTGTGCATTTCACTTTAAGAGAATGTCTTATAAAGGATAAAGGAGTAAAGGGTCCTTTGTCTTTCCAGGTTCACTGTCTGGTATATCAACTGTACACAATCCTCCTCTTTATCCTTCTCCTGCCTTCTTCTTTTTTCCTGCTTGTCCCTTCTCCCTCCCTTCTTCTATTTCTTCTTTTCCCTTTTTTTTCTACCTCCCCCCCCCAGTCTTCTTTCCTCCACAAAATACTTGTGCTACCACATAGGAAATACTAGTAGTGAAAAAGAGCATCGTTCAGAATAAGATGCCATGTTGATGATGATGACAATTATGTTGAATAAAACAGAACCTGGGGTTCTTCTGCAGAGATGAAGACTGCTGAGCTCCCTAGAAGCCCAGGAGAAAGGGGAAATGCAGCTGCACAGCTCCCTCCCACTTTAACAAGAAGCGTATGTACAGTAGCCACAGTTGCTCTACTACAAGGCAAGACTGTCTAGAGCCCTGAATGGTGGGCCTCAGGCCCAGACAGATTTATAGTTTCCAGGCCAACCCTGAGAGGCATTTTGCTTGGACAAGGATGCCAACTGGTTGTGGGAATGGAGAGGCAGAGTCCAGCCCTGGAGTGAGTCACTGGCCACTTTCCCATGCTTTGGTCCATGATGGACCTCCTTGGGTGGGTAGCTCAGAGGCCAGGCCAGGCAGGGACCCTTCAAGTGCCTGATGTTCTGGTCACACCAACTGTAAAAGGTTTCCTGCCTCATTCTCTCCCGGAATTTCTAGGGGTTGGCTCACTGGAGAACCCTCAGACCTGTTCGAGAATGTAGTGGGCCAGTATGAGGAGGACCCCATGTCTTGCACTTCCGAGTAGCTGTTTGTACTGTTTGTACAAGTGATCAGCCTGTGCCTCAGTTTCTTCATCCACAGAATGGGAATATTGTAAAACTCCCTGTGGGAAGGTAGAGAATGCTTATGGCCACTGGCAGTTGGTGCTGATGCGAGGTCACCTCCCCATTGGTGATGCAAGAGCAGCTTGGGTTGAGTATGAGCACTGTGATCTGTACTGGGTTTGTCTAGTCCTAGACTCAGCCCCCATAGGTACCATGCATCTTGTGTTTAGCTGAGGAGGATGGGCCAAGATGAGTGGGGGTGGGGTTGTTCAGAATTAGTGTATTCTTTCCAGATCCCTGACTCCTATCCCCAGAAAGTTGAGGCCGCTCCCCAGAGCCAGATATGAAGTGAGCCAGCCCAAGCAGGCTTTGGGGCAATCCCAAACCCAGGCTGCCAGGGGAGACCCAAATCCGCAGATCTGTGGTAGGGCAGAGCTGGCAGCTACTGGGGGACAAATTGGAGGGTTGTGATGGGACAGCACATACTTTTCCACTTGCGTCTTCAGATTCCCCTCCGCCCGAGCCTGTCACCCCTGGCTGGATCCCACTCACATCTGGAAAAGCATGAGGTGTACTTAGAGCTATTGCTGCTGCCGGCTCTGGCTAGCTTCCAAGGGGATCCAAGGCTCCAAGACAAGGTCTCTGTGAGGGCCACACTGGCTCCTATTGGCTCCTGGGCAAGACAGCAGGGGTACAGGGCCATCTGGGTCCAGTGCCTGGGCACTTAGAAGATCTGTCTTTGGTTGTTGCTGGACTGGCTAGACTGTTTCCAGACCCAGGGAGAGAGGCAAACTGAGCCAAGCTCCAGGGCAAGATTAGCAGTGGGCTCTGGTGGATGGTGTCAGTGGAGCACATAGGTGTGACTCGCTTCCTCTCCCCTCCTTTGCTGGAGTCTCAGTCAGGGCTGAGGCAGTTGTCAGAGAGAAAGAGAAGGAACACAGAGAGAACACAGGCTCAAGAGGGGCCCACTTGAGTTAGAAGCTTGCCTCAGCCTTGTGAAAATCACCTTGGAGACATTTGGAAGGCAGTGGTGTGATCCCTGCAAACTGGCCCCAGTGAAGAGGTACGTACCCATGTCTGTCACTGGTCAGCTATTGTTTTTGTTTTTGTTTTGACAACCCTGTCCCCTAGTTGGTTTCCTCTGATGACTAGTACTATAAGTGGCCTTCAGCAAGTGCCCAGCCCTGCCCCCTTTCTCTGTGGGTTGTCCTTACCCTATACCTCATAAGGCTGTCTCCCAGCCTGCCCCCCCAACAGCACATATCCTTGGTATGCCTCCCATCAGGCCATAACTTCCATGTTATAGTTAGTTCTAGCTGTCAACTTGATAGAATACGAGAGTCACCCGGGAAGAGGAAACCTCAGTTGAAGAACTACCCAGATCAAGTTGACCTGTACCTATGTCAGTGGGGCATTTTTTTTTTATTGTTCATTGATAAAAGGAGGGCCTAGCCCACTGTGGTCGATGCCACAGGAAGGTGGGCCTGAGCTGCGTAAGGAAAGTAGCTGAGCAATCTGGTGAGAACAAACCAGTAAGCAGTGTTCCTCCGTGGTCTCTGCTTTAGTTCCTGCCTCCAGGCTTCGGCTTCAGCTCCTGCCTGGACTTACATTGCCGATGGACTGTAATTCAAATAAACCCTTTCACCCCACCCCCAAGTTGCTTTGGTTCAGGGTGTTCTATCACAACAGCAGAAAGCCAACCAGAACAGTCAGCTTATTCTCCAAAGATCTTATCCTCACCCTCTCTCCAATCAGACTGAATTCTCAGCCTGTCTTCCTCAGGCTCAAAAACGGCTGTCACATATTGGTATATTTGGGCAAGAATGGGCTTGTCCCTTGAAAGCTCAAGAGGCAGTGGCATCTCCTAGGCCAGGCTGCCCCTGGACACACAGTGCTGACTAGTATGCATCAGAGGAGCAGACCTGTCTAGGCCTTGTAAGCCTTTCTCCCCTCCTGCTGCAGCTGTCTCTGGGCAGGAGGGCTGGGAGCAGATGGCATCTAGGTCCTGAAAGTGTCCCAGGAGCTTGCTGGGACAATCAGCCATCTGGTGCCCCACACAGGAGGCCCTGAGCCTGTCCTCTTCCCATCCTGTGCTGTGCTGTGCCTGCCTCGGGGAACCTATGACAAGGGGAACCTCTTTCTCAGTTTCCTCCGGCCTTGCTGTTGTGCTCCTTCACCTTGCTGGGTGGTTGGCTCTGCATTCTGGGCCCTCCAACCTACCTACTGCCACATTCTGATGAGGCCACAGTGGCCAGAATTTACCTGACTCTTCCCTTCCTGGACATGGCTTAGGCAGTCCTGGACCCTTGAGTAGGATTTGGAACTGAGTGTGGGGCACGGGAGATGACTGGAGGCAGAGAGGAGCCACTACTTCCTTTCCTCCCTCAGTACTGAACCCATGGTACTCTTCATTCCCACTTGGGTTCAGCCCTGCAGGTACCCTTGCTGCAATGCTCCACTGTCTACCCCTCTTCTGTGTCTTTAATTTTGAGACATATTTACTGTGTAGCTCATGCTGGCTTGGAACTCCCTGGATGGTAGAGATATGCTCCAAGCTAGGCCTTGCTGAATCTCAGTACACAAGTACAATCCCCTCTGGGCCACCAAGGTGCCAGACCAGAATCTCAGGAGAGAATCTATTTTTGGGGGTGGGGGGTTTGGGATGGGGGGGGTTGAGACAGGGTTTCTCTGTATAGCCCTGGCTGTCCTGGAACTCACTCTGTAGACCAGGCTGGCCCCGAACTCAGATATCTTCCTGTCCCTGCCTCCCAAGTGCTGGGATTAAAGGTGTGCGCCACCACCGCCCTGCTCAGAAGAGATTCTTACAGACAGCAGGCAACGTTGCTCTAAGAAGGCCACTGTTCACTCTGCAGAGGAGCCATTGGGGTCTGAGGCCCACCGTTTTCCTTTTGCCTAAGGCCCTTCTTGATGAGCCATATAGGCAGCACTTATTCTAAGAGCTCACAGATGGTAAAGCCAGTAGTAGCCCCTGCACATGGGGACATACTTCTTTCTATCAGGATACAGAGCATTTGCTGAGGACTTACGTTTTTGCCACCTCAGGATATGTCAGGGGCTTAACTACAGCACTGAGCAAGATGGAATATCCAGGCCTCAAGGAGCAGAGAGATGGGAGAGGCAGGAAACAGACACTCGATGATGTTATCAGGTGTGTGGGGGGGTCACAGCCAAGAAAGCAAAAGTGGAGGGGTGACAATAGCAAGCGAGCCAGCCAGAAAATCCTCTTTAGGACTTCTATCAGGATAAAGTGGACCCAAGATATGGCAAGCCCACACAGTGAAACGCCACCAGCCATAAAGGGAGTAAAATCTCAACCCCGGCTACAATCTGGCTGACCCTAGAAGATGCGTCAAGTGAAAGAGGGCCATCATGAAAGCCGAGTGCTGACGCCGTTCATAGAAGTTTCTAGAACAGACATCTAGATTCTAGAGACAGAAATCAGAGTGGGGGCTGCCCTAGCCATGGAGAAGCACAGAGAAACAGGTACAGGCTTGTTTTGGAAGCAAGGTCAATCGGAACTAAGATGTGGTGACAGGCATGGAGATAAAGCATCTACGGGGCTCACTTTAACTGGGTGAAGGGCATAAGTTACCCGTGAGTGAAATGGCTTCTACAACATGAAGGGGAGAAAAGAGAAAGTGACCTGAGCAGGCAGCCTTGAGTGGAGGTTGGCCGAGAGAGTGAGCTGGAGAAGACCCTCTGGGCAGAGGGCACACCAGGCAAGTACAATGACCTGGAGGCAGGAGCCACCTGTATGTTTACAGTTGTACTTAAAAGCCAGGCAGTCAAACAGGAGTGAGGAAGGAAGTGGGTGGGGCCAGCCAGCCCCTGAGGAGGACAGGCACAGTTTTGGGGTAGAGAGACTGTACATGAGGTTTCTAGACAATCAGTCCACTTCCATGAAGAAGTGAGACCACTGCAGGGAAGAAGACACATAGTAATAAGGATGGTCATTGTCTAGATAGGAGACACTGTCCTCAAGGGAGACGGAGCATGCTACAAATAGCAACAGTGAGAATTCAGACAGGGACAACTGCATCTCCCCCTCACCCCTCAGAACACCAATATGGGGGTTGGGGCTTGAGGTGAAAGCTTCCTGGATGCAGGGCTTGAATGTGGCCTTAAGGAGATGGGCACAGCCATCTGGGGCAATAGAGAGGCCTCTCCAGTGTGGCCTTGTGTGGGGCAGGGTCTCTAATTTATGCACATGGCCTCAGAGAACCCTCCTGATCCCAGAAGATGAAGATGGTCACTCTGCTCTGGCAAAATGACACCCATGAATCCCAATTAATCCCAAACTGGTTTCAAAGTAAGTAGGGCATTCTCTTCAGGATAGCCACCTTACTTAGCCTTTGTCAGGCAGGCTCCAACTGGTCCTCAGTGGGACCATAGTACCCACGTGGCCAGAAACCCAGCCAGGGCTTGGCATTCCGAACAAAGCAGGCTGGCCGAAACTTGAGTGGCCCGAAACGAGATAGGTCACAGGAGGCTGGCCAGAGAGCAGCTGCATTATTTATTGTCTGTCCAGTGTGGCTGCTTGAACTGGCTAGGCCTTGAAGGAACCCTCTGGACAGTATCTTGTACAGGGTGGGTGTGGGCCGCAGGGTGCTGGCCCCCTTACCCGGGGCGGAGCTTCCTGGATGCTGGGTGATCAGGGAGGAAGTTAGACGTCAGGGTTGTGGTGGGGCGGTCCCCTGGTAGGGAGAGCCTGAGGTCTTTCGTCCCCAGGGCCCAAGGAGGCAGGTCAAGCACTGGCTCCAGGGAGATCTCCAGTCTTCCTCTGTGACTGTGAGTACCACTTGCTTCATTCCGGGAGCCTGTGAGGGGCTGGTGATTCTCAGCAGTCTATGGGGTCAGCAGTTGGGACCTCTCGTGAAGGTTCGCACTGTTGGTAGGAGCTGTTCTAAGTAAGTGCTTTGCTCTGCCTAAGAGACACAGTCTGAGCCACACTCTGGAACCCAGGTGCTTCCCCACTACTGCTTGAGGGCAACATCAACTACAGGAAAAGCTCTTTGGCCTGGAGCTACACAAGGCCTACTCAACTCCAGGCATGTACAAGTGCTTCACAGCTACCTGAGAAAAGGGACCTTGGCCACACCTACTCCACAGCCAAGTAAAACTGAGTCCGTTAGGGGCTCAGGGTTCCTGGTTTGTGGCCTGATACACTTTATGTGCCTACTGCCACCCTCTCTTGACTTCTCAGAGCATAAAGTTTGGAGATTTGGGGGGCAGGAGTCCTTGCCAAGGCCCAGTCTAGGGTTCCTATCTATTAAGGAAATTGGTGCTGGGAAGATTCTGCCTTGAACAGCCCCAACCCACACCCCTGAGTATTTCCTCTAGGTACTACTCGTACCCTATCCTCATCCCCACCCCCATCAGGAGCCACCTGACCAATGACAGTTCAGTTCGTTTCATTTCTTTATTTCTTTCTGAGCCAGTCCAGGCTAGAACCGGAGGCTCTCAGATCCTGGGGCTGGGAGAGTCTTGAAGAAAAAGTCCCTGAGATGTGCTGTGCTCTGGGAAATACTTTGTGGTGAGGGGGTGGGGCTGAACATATCTACATCCCTAGGGAAGTTCCCCGTCCCAGATCCCATCCAGAGAGGGAGGCTTTCAATGTTCTCTGTAAAGCC
Organism: Mastomys coucha; assembly: GCF_008632895.1. NCBI lineage: Eukaryota > Metazoa > Chordata > Mammalia > Rodentia > Muridae > Mastomys > Mastomys coucha. Next base: position 84,496,515 of record NW_022196903.1, on the reverse strand, counting down.
AGCCTCAGAGATGTGGGGACATCTGTCTGCTGTCATTCGGCTAGTGGATGTTCGGGAGCTGGAGTGCAAACCTGGAAAGATTCTAGGCCTTCTCTTCTAATCAGGCTTCTCTATGGGTGCCAGGGAAGGAGAGAATGTTCCATCACTTCCCTGTTGTTGAGTCTGTTTTTCCATATGACCAAGGGCTGGCTCCCATCTGAAGCCCCAGGCTGGTGGAGGAAGCTGGGCTAGCCAGAGTCTCTTGATAACCCCAGGGACCCTGGAGAGTTGGGCTCTTTCATATAGCCTCTGTGGGACTGCAGGGCCCAAGCTGGATGCAGGCTCCTGTGCCTAAGACCCATGTCAGTCCAACCCAAAAGACCTTCCCAGCACAGGTCAGAAAGGCTGTGACCATGAGCTAGGACGACCAAGTACCCACAAGAACCTCAGACATTTGCCTCACTCCTCTGTCATCTGTCAGCTAGTCAAGTGGGATCAGGAGCCTTTCAGCACTTGGTGACTGTGACTCTAAGCAAAGTGTCTTGCACATTATCCATTTAAATTTATTAAAACTCATGTCAAGCATTTATTGGGTATTTCCTGAATGCTAAGGCACCGTCTTGTCTAAGAACTAACAAAAGGTGATAAATTTGATCTAACTTGTTGCTCATGTGGCATAGGTTCCTCAAACAGAACTAAACTAACCCCGCAGCATGGTGGATCTGAGAAGGCTGGTGGCACAGGATGTGGGAAGGCGGGATGGTAGGGTCGGTTTTATATTGATGGTCCCACATTGCTTTTGAGAAAGCATCTGCTGGTCATGAGACTGCTGAAGCCAGTTTGTGTGTGTGTGGTGGGGGGTCCTCTTTATGGGCTCTGTTTCATGGTCCCTCCTGGGCTAGGCAGCTATGAACAAAGCTGTGTCCCAAATTCAAGCCAGTCTGACTCCGGAAGTTCCAGGACAGAGGTAGCAGGACTGGCCAAGCAGAAGGTGAGTCTAGGCTGAGTCCAGCAAGTGGAGCACTGAGGCGGCTGCCAGCTGGCACACAAAGTAGGGTGCTGGGCTGTGGTCAGGCTGCAGGTTAACAGCCCAGACTCAGGGTGTCAGCTCTGCTATTTTATTGGTTATATGACCTTGTTACAAACCATATCTCTTGCCATGAGGACCTTGTTACTTCTAAGTGAGAAAAAAAATGCCCAAACCAAACAGGCTTAAGCAGAAGGAGGCTTCAATGGTTCAAGAAACTAAAAGGTGACTGGCTGATTGCTTTAGGAGCCGCAGGAACCAGTGACTGGCTAAGCTGGAGGATTCGGTGTTTTCCATATTTGCCTGCTATGTTCACCCCGGAGGCAGGCTATCTCCATGTAGGCATCCTTGGCATGTGGCAAGTGTTCAGAAAACCTTAGCCGTCTCCTTCCATTCAGTGTCATCACCCCGTGACAAGCCAGCTACAGTGAGCAACGCACTTTTCTCCATAAGGTTGCTTGTTCTGCCCTGGGGGTTGGGGTGGGAGGGGGGAAGAGGAAATTGCCACATAGAGCAGTCAGGGCTGAGGAAGGGGTAAGCTAGCAGGGAGAGGAAGAACATCAGAGTTTTCTCCACAGGGGCTCTCCAGGAGTTCCCTTGTGTGTGGGGGTGTGTGGGGTTGGGGGAGGCTATAGCAATTGTGTTACATTTTGATGCAATGGAGGGGCTTGGCTTGGGCCTTGAAAACCAAGGAAGCAGGTTCCTTCTAGTTCAGTCAGATCTCAGGGTGAGCTGCCCAGCCTGGGCTAAGTCAGAAGCCCTGCTTCATCATCATCAGCTGGTGTGGGACTACTGAACCCACATGGGAGTGAAAGATAGTCCTGGGCCCAGGTGGTACGTAGTGGTAGGGCACTGGCCTGGCATGGATTCTATCCCCATCCTTGTGTAAAGAAGAGGCCTCCAGATGCAGCTATAAAGAGAGAATAAGCATTTAGTGAGCATCTACTGTATGCAAGATTCTATCTAGCACTCTCAATAAGGCGCCTCCTTGCACGTGTATGTGCTACTGAAGGTTCCTCAGCCCTTTGTAGAGAATGGGCGGCAGTATCTGGATCCAGGCCTGGGTTTGGTTGGAACTCATTCTTTGGTTAGGTTCTGTGGCCTTGACTGCTATCAGGTGGCTGCTGGGATGTCACCCATGAAGGTGACATATAGGGAAGTCATCATGCTCAGAACAGGCATGTGTTAGGGAGTGTGTTGAAATATCTTCCCAGCAGGCCAACTGCAGAACCTCTGTCAACAGCCTCAGTGAAGGCAGCTACAGTTGGTCTGAAACTAGGCCCTGGAGACAGGCAAGCCTGGTGAAGGGTGAAGTGAAAGGCCCTGGTTGTGGTCACAAAGGACAGATATTTGCTTTTGAGTACCAGGGTGTTTAAATCCTGTGTACTAAGTGACTCCTAGTGTCTTCTCTCATCAGGGATAAGAGGAGCTGGTGGGAAGAACATGAATGTGTTCCATGGCTGAGACCCACTTCACAGGGGATGAGCAAGCCTGGACAGCTCCCCATACCTCTGAGAAATGAGGTTAACCCAGAGTTAAGATTATATAACAACCAGGGGTGATATCATGACAACAGTGCGGTAAACACCTGGATTATTCCCAAGAAGAGACAGGGTCTCAGTTTGAACTAGAGTCCTTAAATTTTGCAACCCTGGACTTGAGCCTCCTGGGAAGCTGGCTCAGGCCCAGTATCCTGAGGTGGGCACCAGTTTAGCCTGTGTAGTGGTCAGGCCTAATGCTTGGCAAACACTGAAGTGAAAGCAGAGTTTCCAGTATGTCAGCTCCCGGATATTCTTGACAGTGAGACAAAGGAACCTGAGAGTAAAAAGAAATCAGCCAGTGCCCTTTGCCCTAAAGCTGCAACTCTTCCTGGGACACCAAGGTAGATGTTTAAGACACTTTAGGGTGCTAGGGAAGAAGTTCTGGAAGGTTCCAGGAGGAGTGGTGTTGAAGGCAGGTCTGATGGAAACTGGGATAGGGTCCTGGACAGAGTAGCCAGATCATCTTCCACCATAGTGTATGGAAAACAACCATCCCTCTGGAGTCACATGGGCCTTGGAGGAGTTGAGGACCTAGGTTAAGGCAGAATGAAGGTCTGGTGAGGCCTAGAGGTCCAGCATGCTAGCTCCTCCTGTAACAAGCAAGCAGCCAGTGTCCTTTCCATTGTGACTCAAGAACAAGTTAGTCCACACTGACTGTTTATCTCCTTCTGTTCCTGAGGAGACCCCTGTACAGACGAAATTAGGGTTCCACCTGTGTGTGCAGTTGCTGAGGTCTCCCCCTTCTTTCACTGCTTGCAGCTCATCACCATGGCAGGGGCTTTTCTCGTATGACAGCCTCTGCTTGGTCTGGCCCTTTTGATGAGTGCCCTGGGTTTTCTGGGCAGCCTTGGAATAAGCCGACTCCTATTAGACCCTTAGTCCAAATATAAAACCGGAGTGTTCGGGTACCCTGGGCTAGGGACTAGACAAGTTGGTAAGTTCTTGAAAACTGGCAATCTTATGGGATCAATTACAGACCTAGAAGGCCTGGTGACAGCACACATCATCATTCCCTGCCATCACTTCAAAGTGCGGTCTGATGTCCCCATTTTATAAGTAAGGAAACCTAGGCTTGAGGGAGACTGAAAGTTTACAGTTAGCATGTGGCCTCAGGTCCCAATTGGCTTGATCCCCAAAGCCTAGCTAGCTCTCCATTCTTCCTTGACAACTTATCTGGATCTAGCCTGATCCCAGTGAGGTATCTGAACTCATCCCAATTCACATTTTGTGTCCCATGATGCTTGGGGTTACTTGCCAGAGGCTAGATTAGCTGGACAGACCCTGGGCTGGGGAGAGGCAGGGCTCTGTGGCCAAGAAGATAAGTCCTAGTGTTACTTGGAGGAACTGAAGTAACTTTGTGGGCTCTTAGTCTTACAGTGAAAGAATTTAAAGTTAAGACTCAAAAGGAAGCTCAGGACAATTTATTACAGGTTAAGGAAAAACAACGTAGACAAGATGGAAATCTCATTGGCCTCCAGGAGGATGCATGCTGGAGAGAGTCATACCTTTAAAGTTAGACATAGAGGTCAGAGAATCAAAAAGCCCACGGTGGTTGGGAATAGATGCTTAGGAGGACAGAGCAATAGATCTAAGTTTATATGCCATCAGATTGCAGGCTTTTGTGTTCCAGGGCAGAGGAATATTTGTACAAGGGGCTGGTAGTTAGAAGTAGACACAGAGATAGCTGATTAAGAAAGGAAAAGTAGCCGGGCGGTGGTGGCGCTCGCCTTTAATCCCAGCACTTGGGAGGCAGAGGCAGGTGGATTTCTGAGTTCGAGGCCAGCCTGGTCTACAGAGTGAGTTCCAGGACGGCCAGGGCTACACAGAGAAACCCTGTCTTGAAAAACCAAAAAAAAAAAAGGAAAAGTACTCCAAGAGTAGAGGTAGGCTTATAAGCCTGATTAGGTCCTTTGTAGCATCTACCTCGCCTGTTTATGTTTTCTGGTCTTCTCTTCCTTATGTGCTGTTGGTTATAAAGACTTCCAGCCTTCCTCTGCAAGCTGATTTAATTCCTAGGTTAATGTTGATGTCTTATTTCAGGGACTCTATTCTGCTGCTGTAGTGTTTCAAGTTTTTCAGCTTCATCCACTGCCTCCTTGAGGATCTAAACTATTTTAGATTCCAACCTTATCAGTATCTGTAGCTAACAGGCTGTGCGGACATTTCGACTGTTACATCTTGTGGCAGTCCTGGAGGAAGATGCCAGGTTAAGGCTCCCAACTTAGAAGCTGCAGCAACACTGGGTTGTGACACTGAGGACATTTCAGAGGGAGTTCCCCGGGGGTTGGAAGACTAGTTCCAGAGAGGTGCTACCCAGTAGGTGCTGTGGCAGGGTGGGGCTGAGGAGGTGGGGAAACAGCTACTCGCTCACTTCCCCTTTTAGCCCCTGTGTGGAAGGTGAGAGGCCTGCTTCCCTAGTCACTTCACGTCCTGTCAGTGGTCGCCCCGCCTACACCCCCCAGTACACAAGGGGAAACTGAGGCAATAACTTCAGTGTGCTTCATTCTCCTGCCATCACACAGGAAGGGCTTCCACTGCTCTGTGGTCTACTGCCTCACTATGTGATCTTCCCAGAGCAGAAAAGGAGGCTCATGGAAAGACTCTGGCCCAGTGCCCAGGCCTTTAAGCACTTAGGATTCCTCTCTTTGGGTGGTGGACTCCAAGGGTCACATCTGCCATGCTTCAGAGTGGGAGGTAACATAGGTCCTAGAAAGCTGGCCCCAGATTCCATTCTGCCCTGGGCAAATTGAGTGGCCTTGGGCCAGTCAGTCTGCTTCTCTGGGCCTTGGTTAGCCTATCTGGAAAAAATGGCTTAATAGCCATCCTGGCATAGGTGAGAAAAGTTAACCAATGCCTGGCCCAGATGGATTTGCCTGCCTGTCAGGATGGGTACCTAAGCATCTTCCTCATGCTACCCTCATGGGTACCTCATGAAGGTACCACCTTCCTGCTCCAGGAGCTCGGAGTGAGTGAGTCGTTATCTGGCCAACAGTGTACCTAGCTAATATCTCCCAAGCGCCCTCTGTGTGTTGGGCCCAGAATGGTGGTGGTGGGGGCCGGGGGCAGTGGAACTCATTCCTCTTGGAATATCTGGGACTCAGGAAACGGACCACAGCGTGAAATGTGGCAGTGTGGTTTTGAATGGCTTCTTGGGTGGTCACAGGAGAACTGAGTTCAGGAAGAAGGAAGCCGCTACATGAAGGACCAGCTGGACATTCAGGTTCTAAGGACAGAGGGACAGAGGGAATGGGGACTTCCAGCAGTATCCTTTTGGGGGATGTCTGACTGGGCACAGAACCTGGAGCCACTCCACTGTTGGATAGTGCTCACCTTGTTCCCTCAGCACAGACTGGAAGAGGACCATACTCCAGCTGCAGTGATTGGGAGGTAGCCTGGCTGGCCCAGGAGCCCCAGACTGAAGGTGATCAGGGCAGCAAAGACCCATCCTCCAGGGAGGCAGTGGAGATCAGTGTCAGTGTCAGCATCCCTGAAGACACAAACAACCAAGTTTCCTCTCCAAACATAGACTCCAGAAGTCACCTGACCCAGCTCCTCCTGAGGGTCATGTACTTAGAACAGGCTACTGTTTCTCCCTGGCGCTGGTCTCCTGCAGCACAGTAAGAGCCATGGCTGTGGCTGGCAGCCTGTATGTGCCAGGTACTGTGGACTGTGCTTTTGTACCCCATTCTTGCCTCACTGTGGCACTGATGACATCATGTGGGACTTTTTGGCATGAGGGGTCTGCTGGACATGTTACGAACTGGTCTGAAAAGACTGACTAGTTTTGAAAAGGAGTTTGTGTCATAAATGCTGGGCATTTGTGTCCGACAAGAAATCCCAGAGCTGAAATACTAGAGTCCTCTAGATGAGTCCTGGTTCCTCTTGGGTACATGGCTCAAGGTTGTTAAAGAAAAGTCCCACTATGGCACTTTGGAATGACCTTTCCAAGGCATCTGCACATGCTAAGGGGCCTGTTTGGCTACCTTTATGTTGAGGATAAGGGGAATTCTCTTGGCCACAGTAGTTACAGATAGGAACCAGAGCCCATACGAACACCTCAGGATATAGCCCTGTGCTAGCTCCCCGCATAGCAAAATGTGGTGTTCCAGGAAAGGTTTGGTTTGCTCTTCTGCTGAACAGGATCCGAAGGTTCGAAGACTACAAAGTCTGTTCTCAGCTGGCTTCCCCAGGGTATATTTCGAGAAGCCAGGGCTTGAAGGGCTTTGAGAAGTCACCTAGCCATTCATTCAGTCATCACTTAAAGCAGGGTTTCTCAACATGTGTCAAGATCCCTTGAGGGTTGAATGATCCTTTCATAGGGGTTGCCTAAGATCATCGGAAAACACAAATATTTACATAATGATTCGTAACAGTATTAAAATTATAGTTATGAAGTAGCAATGAAAATAGTTTTATGGTTGGAGGGCACCACAACAGGAGGAACTGTATTAAATGGTCACAGCATTAGGAAAGTTGAGAACCATTTTGTCAGAGGGTCCTGGTCCTGTGAGAGTTTTTGGGGAGGAGCAAAACCACAGATATTTACATCATGATTTATAACAGCATCAAAATTATAGTTATGAAGTATAATGAATATAGTTTTATAGTTGGGGGTCACCACAACATGAGGAACTGCATTAAACAGTCACAGCATTAGGAAGGTTGAGAAACATCTTGTTAGAAGCCCTGTGAAAGTGTTTGAGAGAGAGCAGGGCAAGCTGGGTACTTAAAACAAGCAGAGCGTGATAAACCCCAGGCCAAAGGGATGAGGTAAGGGGTGGGACCCAGAAGAGGGAGAGGAGGTCAGCTCAGCCTCAGCTTCAATCCTGTTGCTTCATCTGCTTTCAGAGACATAGCAGAGATAAGGATGAGCTCCACCCACTGGGCCACTAGGGAAGAGTGAAGGGCAGAGGCAGGTCAAGGGTAAGGGGCCTCTAGAAAGGATGTGGAGAACCTGGGATTGGGTTTTGTTTTCATTTTATTTTATTTTTACTTTTATTTTTATTTTTATTTTTTCACAGTATTGAAAGTAGAACCCAGGGCCCTAGGCATGGTAGGTAAGCACTCTGCCACTAGCCACATGACCTCAAATTCCTGTCAGTCCTTTTGCCCTCCCTGTACTACCAGGCCAGACTCTTTTCTCTTCCCGTCCTATCTCCATTTTCCTCTACCTCTTTTTTTCTGGACTCAAGCCATCCTTCTCTCTTAGCCTCGTCCATAGCTAGGACCAGCTAGAGCTAGCGGGTACCACCACACCCTCCCCACTGCCTGCATCATAGGATTGTGAATATGCATCTAGCTCTCATCTGTATAAGGACTAGTCCAGCCACAGCTGCACTGGAGTCCTGGGCATTGATGGCTCACCAAATACTTTGGAACTTGAGGGAGGAAAATTACTTTGGGTTTGAGCTGCAAAAATTTGCCTCATTGATTTCTCACGGCAAATCCTGCAAGCACAGGTGTAAATCTCATCTCTTTATTAGTGTCTGGTTTTGGTTTTGGTTTTGTTTTTTTTCAGTAGTGGGTATTTAAATTTAGAACCTCATATATCCTAGGCAAGTGCTCTACCACTGAACACCATGCTCAGCTATCTTTTGCAGACTGGCTTCGAACTCTTTCTGTAGCCCAGTCTAGTCTTGGACTTGTGATTCTTCAGTGTCTCAAGTGGCTGGATTCTAGGCTCATACTGCCAGTATTGGCTTTGACCTTGTTTTGCAGCTGGGGAATCTGAGGCAGCCAGGTGTGTTGCCAGAATTCTTTTCTAAATTCTGGGAAGTAGCAGCATCAGAATTGGAATTCAGAACTGACCTTTCCTTTGAGGTTGAGGGTGTGTGTCCCAAACACTGACTTAAAAGAGACTCCAATATTTTCATATCAAGCTAAAGTCGATTGTTTCCATCCCCTTCTCTCTGGTAGCTCCACCTCTCATCTGCAAGATCACAACAGCCTGAGGCAGTTTCTGAGAGCTAGTCTCTACCTGACCCAGAGCTGGTTTCCATCTGGTCTGTCTGAAAAGATGCCCTTTGCTAGCTGCTCCCAGCCTTCTTCAGTGTGGTCAGTGTTCCCCTGCAAGCTCAGTAAGTCAAAAATCAGGGTATGATGACACACTATCCCTCACCTCTTTTGGCCTCTTCTTGTACACACAAATGTGAACTGGAAGGCTGTCTACTATTTCAGAAAGGCCAGATTCAGAGGAGGACAAATCCTTGGAAGAATGACTGTAGACAGGCTCTCTAGCCTCTTGGGCTGTTTCTTCATCTCTTAGATGGACAGAGATTCCCATTAGGACACAGACTGTGTCATTTACTTAGGAGGCTCCAGGAGAAGCTGGCTATGAGGCTACTGCCCATCAGAAGTTCATCTGTATATCAGCTGGAGCTGGACTCAGGGAGCAACCCCAGCATCTTCCCCAGTTCCCTCCCTCTGACTGTGTGGATCTATGGTTTATGTGAAAAGCTGTGAGTTCCCTGGGGTTATGGAGACTGCTCTTGGCCCAAAGCATAGCCCATGCTTCAGGGTCTCAGTTCTACAAACAGGTGCCCTGGCATAGGCACCACAGGAAGTCAGTGGTGAATTCTCAAGTGCTAAATTGTTGCTATGTAACAAGCTGTGTGGAGCTGTGGCTTGAAATAGCAATGGTCTGTGATGTGGGGTCTGTGGGTTAGGGGATCTGCCAGTTTCTGCTGGTCTCCCAGGGAGGCCAGGGAAATAGATTAGAAGGCAAGCATGGCCGGAGATAGTATCTTTTAGCAGAACCACTTGGATCCCTTATTGCACCTCATCACTTGAGAGGAAAGAAGAATGTCTGCCATAAAAGGACTTGTAGAGCTAGGTCCTGGAGCAAGTTCCCAGAACATCAGCCGCAGGTCAAGGAGGCAGGTGGAAACCATCTACCAGACCAAAACTGAGAGTCTTGCTTAGGAGTGTGAAGTGCAACTGCCAGTGGCTAGGGTAGGATGGGGAGGGGAAAGACAACAGGCAGAGAGTGGGATTCCTTGGAGCTGGAAGACAGTCCGTAGAGGAATCCTTTGCTTCTGGGTGAGGGAAGATGATGTAGGGTGGGATGTACCCTGTGATCTTCCTCTCCACCTTGTGTTTTTGGGGGTACTTTTTGTGGTACTGGAGGCATGTGCATGCTCAGTAAATGGTCTACCACTGAGATATACCCTGGGCTTAATGCTTAGGATCTCAACATAGTTTTAGGTGTACGGAGCAGTTTGTGATTGTTGGGGGTGGTAGTAATTTTGTTTTACTCAAAACTGTTCTCCTATGCTCTGGTCTTGCAACTAAGTCTAGGCCATCTCAGACTTTTTTCCTTGTCCACTTCCACATGGACGCTCAACGGCAAATGAGCCTCTTCCCCTCTATGTGGTCTCCTAAAGGCATGCAAGCCCCTGCCTTCTGAATCTACAGCCGTAGGGCAGCATGCAGAGAGGTATGTATGTGCCACAAGCTCTCAGACCTAGCCCAGGGATCCAGTATGACTAGGACTTCTACCATATTCTATACCTTGGCCCCACCTTGGGTTATAGGACAGGCCAGCTCCCACCATAGGGACACATGGATGCTAGGATGGGGATCTGTAGCCATAGGTTGCAGTTGTGGGATGCTTTTCAGTAGGATGCTGCTGGAGCCTCCCTCATGTCACACAGGCTCTGCAAGTTTCGTTCACAAAACTAAATGTTATCCCGGTGAGATTACACTTCAGTCACTCAAACCTTAGCATGTCTGTTCTGTGTGCTGCTCCACACAGCAGCATTAAATGACTATTGAGGTGTGTCCGTGCAGGGTGCTGTGGCTTCTGCGGGGAAGAGGGGACCCCAGGACCCCACCAGGATGGGCAGAGCTTCTAAGAGCTATTTCGCTCCCGGGCTCCTGCTGAGGCCATTAGCCAATCGTCTTACATTGACATTTAAATGAAATAAAATTAAAACCTCCATTTGGGGGGGGGGGTCAGATGATCAAAGCTCCATGGCCACATGCTAAGAAATAGAAGAAGAAAGGCTTGGCACTGACTGTCAGTCCTGGCCCCTGGCCTGCATGCCTTCATCACCACGCAGGCCCTGTCACTTAGCCTCCGAAGTGACTACCTGGGCTGAGCACTGACTGAAGGGGCTCTGGGTCTGTGCCGTTAAGTTGGCTACTAGTTCCCAAACTCCTCAGGGTTCCCCTGGGCTGCAGCCTCCCACCCATGGCAAACCTTCCCTTTGATCTTTTGCTGCCCTGCAGTGGAGCAAGTGAGCCTCCCTTCTGCCTGCCAAGTCTTTTCCAGGAAAAGAGTTTGGCTGCTTTTCATAGGAAACTGTGAGATGCCCCCTCCCCTCCCAAAGAGCTTAACTGAAGACCCGGTTCAAGGAGACTGCAGCTGGCATTGCAGCGGGTATGTTTGGGTTTGAAGGATGTCAGCATGTGAAAAGCAGTGTTTGTTTGGTCTGCCACAGTGTTGGCTGTACATATGGGATGCAAGATTCCTTAAAATAAGTCAAGGCTCCCGGCTTGGGAATCCCCAAACCTCCAGGAGCTGGAATCTCTGAGAAGTGTCAGCTGTATGGTAGGGTGGAGGCTCTGTTGGGTCCTCTGAAGGCCAGAGCTGGGGCTGGTTGGCCACTGTGCTTTGTGCAGGGCGGAGGTGAGGTGTCATCTGCCACTTCCCGACCCTGCTCTGCCACATGATGCCACTCCTCAGTCCTCAGCCCCTAACTGGTAGCCTAGCTAACTCTGTATTTTCTCTCACAGACACAGGCCAGAAGATTGCCCTGTGCATGTACTCTGCCTGTGCAGAGCTATTGTCTTTGGATTGGTATAACCAAATAGCTGAAATGAGATAGTTTATCAAGCAGAGAAGAGTATTTGTTTGAGAAAAGAGGTTTATTTAGCTCAGAATTCTAGTAGTAGAAGACCAAGTATCATAGGGCCAGTGTCTGGTAAGGGGCCTCTGTTTGGTCACAATATGGTGGACAAGTGGATAGGAATTGGTAAGAGTGCAGAAAGGCCAAGGACCTCCTCACTTTACAAAGCATAAGCTGATTTCCGATAACTACAGCCCCGGGAGAACATCATCCTCCTCCTAGAGCTATGCCCCAACCACCAAATCTCAAAGGTCCCCACTACCTCTTAGTGCTGTTGTAAAGGGAACTAAATGTCTTCTTTGTATTCCTTTGGGAAACAAACCCCAACCAAATCACCAACGGCCCTCACTAAGCTTGACTTGTCCCAGGGCTTAACAACTGGGAGAATTTTACAAAATTTAACTTCCTTATAATCTTGGGCCATGAGGCAGAAATGAGTCAAGATACAAGTCATTATCATTCAGGATACTGGGCTGGTATGGGTCTGGGGGAAGGTGTTGCTGTGGGGTGCCCATATCCTCTTCCTGCTACACAGTCTTCCCCAGCTAGGCTGCATCTCAGCATCAGAAGAGCAGTGTGTGTGTGTGCGTGTGTGTGTGTGTTTTACAAGTTTCCCTGCACACAGAAGGCACTCACTAAATATTTTCTGAGTGGAAGAATGAATACAAACTGTGGCAGCCAGAAATGTATCACCACACTGACCTGTGGCCATGTCTTCATTGGGATCTATCAGACAAATGGAATGATAAGCTGCTCCACCACCCTCTCCTCCCCCACCTCCAAATGACCTTTGCTCATCACAGGACCAGTGCTGCTCCCTGCACCAATGCACAATTTAGTCGAGTTCTGGGCAGTATTTTTTTTTTACTCTTGAATTCTTTGAGTTGTAAAAATTTTGAATTAATTATTTTGAATGATATTACATTTAATTATTTTGAATTAATTAATTAATTTGAAGTCTATTTTATCTGTGTGTGTATATACAAATGCACATGTGCACATGCCATGGTGCACCTGTAGAGGTCTAGGGACAACTTTTAAGGATCACACTCAAGGTTGTCAGGCTTACCAAGCACTTTTACTTAGTAAAACATTTCATCAGCTCTTACCCTGTTATTTTTAGTTTTACTTTTCCAGCACTGAGGACAGAATCCAGAGGTTCAGGGATGCTAGGCAAGTGCTATACCACTGATCTAAATCCTCAGCCAAAAAATCTTAAAGCAGAGTTTTGAAAATAATTTGACAAATGCAGGCTTCTTCCATGTCCCTTTCACCCCAGTCACCATTAGTAAAATGTTACCAATTCTTGTTCTGGGGCACGTGTGTGTGTGTGTGTGTGTGTGTGTGTGTGTGTGTGTGTGTATGAGGTCACGGCAAATGTGAGATGAGACATTTACCCTTAAATAATACTCCAGTCTTTTTCTTCTAAGAATAAGACATTCAACAGTTCCGTATTACCACAGTCAAAATGAAGTTTATACAAGCCATGTTTTTATTTTGTCATTTGCCCCAATCAGGTTCTTTATATCAAACTTTCCCTTCCTTCCCTTTCCCCTCCCTTCCTCCTTCCCTCCCATCCTTCCTTTTAATTTCTGAGACAGGATCTCATGTAGCCCCAGCAGGCCTTGAACTCTCTTAGCTGAGGATGACCTTGAGCTCTTTACCCTCCTGCTGCCACCTTCCAACTGCTGGGATCACACCCCTACTCCCGGCTCCATCTAATTCTTGTGTTGCTTTGAGTCTGTGTTTTGTGAAGTCTTCATTGAAGCGCAGTGTGTATTCTATGAAATGCAGCCACAGTAAATGTGTACCTCCACAACATTAGCATACTGTCCTTGTTGAGTAACCAGCACTACAGCATTATTTGAAGTCACTCCACTCCACTCCACTCCACTCCACTCCACTCCACTCTACTCCACTCCACTCCCTGTCTCCCACAAATCCTTGGCACCCATCAGCCCTCTTGTCTCTGTAGAGTTGCTTTGGAAGGATCTTCTATGGATAGAAACCCGTGATGTGTGGCCTTTGCTGTCTTGGTGTAGATTCAAGGGCTATATCATGGCTACAGTTTATTTCCGTGTGTTGCTGAGTAGCAGTCTACTGTCCATTTCTGGCTTGTCTGGTCCCTAGAAGATGCACACCGGTGGTTGTCACTTGGATATTTAGAAATGCTATTGCTATGGGGTTTTGCCAACATTTGTGTATGGGCACAGCTTCCATTTCTCATACAGCTAACTATGAGTGAAGTCTTGAGTTAGATTAGAAAAAGTAGGCAAGCTGTTCCCCAGAGCAGAGGCCCCTTCCCACTCTCGTCACACCGTGCCATGAGGGTGTGCTTTGTGTCCTCTTCAGCATTAGCTGTCGTCCACAGCAATTCCAGCAACCTCTTTGGTGTGAAAGGCTGTCCTCTGTGGCTTTGATTTGCATGTTCTCTTCGATAAATGATGTTGGGGAGTCTTTTCCTACATTCACAGGGAATATTCTCCTGTGGGGGAAGTCTTTCTCCAGCCTTGACCCTGGTTTTTACTAGATTATTTCACTGAGTCATTAGTTTCTTTATGCTCCAAATGCATGTCCCAGTGGTTATGAGACTCACAGTCATCTTTTCCTGTGTAAGGGCATCGTCTCACTTTTGGGGGGTGGCTTGAGACAGAATCTCTCTATGTAGCCCTGGCTGTCTTGGAATACACTGTATAGACCAGGCTGGCTTGGAATTTGCAGAGATGCACCTGCCTCTCTGCCTTAAGTGCTGGGATTAAATGTGTTCACCACCATCCCTGATTCTTCCCACTTTCTTTCCTTCCTTCCTTCCTCTTTCTTTCTTTCTTTCTTTCTTTCTTTCTTTCTTTCTTTCTTTCTTTCTTTCTCTCTCTCTTTCTTTCTTTCTTTCTTTCTTTTGTTCTTTCTTTCTTTCTTTCTTTCTTTCTTCCTTTCTTCCTTCCTTTCTTTTTCCAACAGAGGGCATCAGATCCATGTGGTTGCTGGGAATTGAACCCTGGTCCTCTGGAAGAGCAGCCAATGGTCTTAACCACTGAGCCATCTCTCCAGCTCTTCTCACTTTTTTGACGGCCTTTTTTGACATGCAAAAGTTTCTCATTGTGATTTACTGACTTTTATTTCATCCTTTGCATTTTAGTGCTGTGCAAGAAATAATGGCCTAACTCTCATCAGGCCTGTGGTTTATCTACTAGTTTTGGAACTGTCTGTCTTCAATTCAGATCTTTGATTGTTTTGAGCCAAACACAGGAGGAAGTTAGCGTTCAGAGTGTCCTATTGCATAGAGACTGTCATGGGGAAGAAGCAGAGGCCAGTGAATTACCTCAGCACCTTGTCAAAGCCGTACCTCACTTTACAGTGCTCAGTTTTGTTCTTCTCACAATACTAGGAGTTGAACAGACTTGGAAGATGCTAGGCAAGTACACTGCCACTGAACCCTCTGTATTTTGAGGCAGGGACTCATTGAAGTGCTCAGGCTTAGCCCTTCCTCACTTACCCAGTAGCCCAGGCAGTCCTTGACCTTGAGACCTTCTTGTCTCAGCCTGCTGAGAGCTGAGTGGCTGGGCTTATAGGTTTGCACTACCAGTTTGGTTTCCTTTTTTTTTTTTAATTTTTAAATTTTTTTTTTGACTGAGGATGGAACAAGAACTTTGTGTGTGCTAGGCAAGCAACATCCTACTGAGCCACACTCCTGGCCTGACCATACATTTTTAAATGCTATTTTCATGGTGTTAAAACCCTCCCCATTTTAAGAGGGTATCTAGATGACTTTCCAGAAAAGAAAAAAGAGAGAGAGAGAGTTTGGAAGGCTGGGGG
The DNA here is from genome assembly GCF_008632895.1 of Mastomys coucha. NCBI lineage: Eukaryota > Metazoa > Chordata > Mammalia > Rodentia > Muridae > Mastomys > Mastomys coucha. The sequence goes on along the minus strand of NW_022196903.1, from coordinate 84,481,306 downwards.
TGTATGTATCTCAGGGCAAAATGCTTGCCTAGCATGCAAGAGGCCCTGTGTCTAGCCCAGAACCTCCCTTCCCCCAACCCCAGTCATAGTCTTGTTACCCTTGTTCTGAACACATGCCTATCATGGGACCCTCCAGTGTGTCAAGGCTAAACACTGGAATTGATGCTTATTGAAGTGGGGCTTCACAGACCACATTCTTACTGGAGGACATTCTTACATTTGAGAATCCCATGGCAGAAAGCTAGCTGGAAGGTAGAGGTTTGTGCTAGGTAAGGGAAGCGTCCCACACCATGGTATCTACTGTTCCCCAAACTAACAGAGATGCCAAAGAGTGATAAAAAGAACCTAGTTAGGAAAGTCCCTGACCTGCCACTGTCCTCCATGGGTGTTTGTGGGGGCACTATCTAGGAACACTGTGAGGACAGAGTACAGGTACAATGCTTGCCTGACATAGAGTAGATACCAAGTAACAGAAAGTCCTGTGTGTGGCAAGCACATGGCCATGTCTGCCACCTTGCCCTCCATCCAGGTACTTCTTCTCACCCTATCTCAGCAGCGCCTCGTCTCCCCAGCAGAGCAGCCCCCAGCCCTGCACCCTTGCCCCAACTACACTGCTGCCCTCTCTAAGGCCAGCTTTGCAGAGTTGGTTTATGAAGGATGAATAGGGTGTTTTCCTAGCCCCAGAGCCCTTCATCAGGTGAGCAGACCCCCAGCTGGTCAGTGTGGCTGCTTAGCTCCTGTTATGGGTAGCTATCATCTGTAGACCTTCTGCCCAAACCAGTGTCCTAGAAGTGCTGGACACAGTAGGGGCCCAAAAAATGACGTATAGAGGAAGTGATATCTTTGGAGTTAGGTCTAATGGGTTTGGACACAGCTAACAAACATTTAGGAAGTTTTGTTCATGTGCTGGAAACTAACAGCGCGTCACCATTGTGCAGTCTGTCTGTCTTTATTGGTGAAGTTGTGTGTGTGGTTGTATGTTTATAGGTTATTTGTGGTTTTGTTCTCTGAGCTACTTATGTGAACTGGACTTTAACATTTTTTGAATCGTACTTTCTTTTTTTTGTTGTTTTTTTTGTTTTTTTGTTTTTTTTTGTTTTTCAAGACAGGGTTTCTCTGTAGACCAGGCTGGCCTTGAACTCAGAAATCCGCCTGCCTCTGCCTCCCAAGTGCTGGGATTAAAGGCATACACCACCACCGCCCGACCTGAATCATAGTTTCTATTGTTGATTTCTTCTTCAAATACGGAATAAAGCAGAAGACTACAACGGACAAACACATGGTGACATGGCACAGCAGTATGTGCTCAAAGCCATTAAGTTTAGCCTGACTGTCGAGAAGCTGCTGGAGATGGGACTGGGTGAGGAATCTCGTTATCCCAAAAGCGTAGGAAGCTGTAGAGGAGTTCTGAGCAGGAGAGGGATATGATTGAGTCAGTTTTTGAAAATTGCTTTCCATAAGGGACAGTACTGGATAGAAGTAGGAGCTAAAAGGGTAGACTGGGGCTCGAAAGGTTGAAGAGTGCCTTGTTTAAATTACAAGAAGAAGGCACAGACATGCCTGCTGATGAGAGAAAGGAGGGGGAGGGAAATGAGGGATGGAATGGCTTCCGCTACACATACTTCCTGTGCTGCTAGCATCCGCACTGCAGTGAGCACACTATTTTGTGTCTTGTGGTTTTCTTCTTATCCATTCCCTGACTTCCTCTATACATAGAAGGGGCGGGGCAGGGCAGGAGAGGATCCAGGCTGGGTCACTCTCTGGGTGAGTAGGTTTGGTTGCCCAATATGAGGCTCTGCCCTAAACATCTCAGACCCACATGGTATCTACAGATTGGTCATCTGTCCCATGCCACAGGACTGACCTCCAACCCAGACAGATGACAAAATTGTTGCCAGGGTAACCTCAGACAGGAAACATGAAATAAGTATTTCCAGGCAGGATATGGACATGGGAAAAGCAGATAGGACTGGCCCTGAGGGAGCTGGGGGAATCTCAAAAATCACTTGGGTCCCTTGACCCTTAACTCTGCTATCTCCATGTCCTCTGGGGCTCTTTCAACACCCAGTTAGCTCTTCTGCTGAGAAGGTTCCAGACTGTCAGTGTGTGGTGGGCATTTGTCCTATGCTTCCTGCTCACTTGGTAGAGGAAACTGTAGGATTCAGAAGGGGCACCCTCCATACTGAGGTCACATGGGCAATCATCCCAAGCCTGTGTCAGACCCTAGACATCATATCTCCCAACATCAGAAATTGCTATTTTCTTTCTAAATTTTTACATTTATTTTATGTGTATCAATGTTTGCTTACATACACACACACACACACGTGTGTGTGTGTGTGTGTGTGTGTGTGTGTGTGTGTGTGTGTGTGCACGATGTGTATGCTTGGCACTCATAGATCTTCTGGGACTGGAGTTAGGATGGTTGTGAGCCCCTATGTGGGTGCTGGGAATTGAACCCAGATCCTCTTCAAGAGCAACAAGTGCTCTTGGCCACTGAGTTGTCTTTCAGATAGAATTTTATTATTTGCAAACATCATTAAAAAAAAAAACCAAAAACCAAAAAACAGCAATATATCCAAGCCAGGTTTAGTAGTGCATGCCCTTAATCCCAGCACTTGGGAGGCATAGGCAGGCAGATCTCTTGAGTTTGAGGATAGCCAGGGCTATACAGAGGGTAAAAAACAAAACAAAACAGTAAAACAGTAATATAGTGAGATATATACTTATACATATATGTATGTACATACATATATACAAAAACACACATGCACCTGTAAGTAGAATGTTTCAGTGGAGGGCCAGTCCTCTTTCCTGTTCCCAACTCTCCTTGCCCTTCTCAGGGTATTACTGTGCCTTCCCTGGCTCATCCTTGTCAGAGGTAGTATGTGCAGGGGTCAGCAGATATTCTGTATCACTCCCCCCACACACACCTCCAAAGGTACAAATACTTAACATAAGCATGCAGATCAGCCCTCCAATACTGTAACAAATATCTTGTTTCAGCTTACACTTGTAGAGGGTTTGGTCCGTGGTTGCTTGGCACCATGGAAGCACGACCCATCATGGCAAGATCAGGAGGCAGAAGCAGCTCCTAGTCAAGGCCTGAGAAAGAAGATACAAAGAGTAGAGGTTCAGTCACCTCCCGGTACTGCCACCCTAGAGGCCAAAGCCATTTCACACAGACTTTGGAGGTACAGGGATATTTAAGATCCAACAAACCCATCATGAACTGAAAATGTTTGGTGGAAAATTTATTCAGTATATCTGCTGATTTACCCTCCAGTTAGGCAGCACCTTTTGTGTAGAGCAGGCTGGTGTCCTGTCCGCTGACCCCCGTGGGAAACCTATTCATCCCGACATCTTGGAAGATGGTCAGACTGCATCTCACTAGCTCAGGGAAAGATCAGAACTCAAGTCTGGAGTGTGTTCACCACATATCACTGAGTACATGACACCACTGTAAAATGAGGGAAACATAAGATGGAAACATCATAGCTTGGGGCCTGCCTGTACTCAGCTTTTTGAGACACAAAGACAAGCAAAGAATATATGTGGGTGCTGGAAACCAAACTTGGGTCCTCTGTAAGAACAGCAAGTGTTCTTAACCACTGAACCATTTTTCCACCCCCCAAATGGGTATTTTTTTAAAGCAGGTGAAGTGAATTGTGTTCTGATTGCATTTCTTTAATGTGCATTTAATTACAAGCAGGGGTGAATATTTTCCCTGAGCAGCTGTCATAGCCTTGGCTGCTTTCTAGTGGGTTAGTCATCCTATCGATTGGAAGGAGCACTTTCTATGTTAGAGAAATTAACTTTTTTCTCATTTTCCTCATTAACTTGTGCTATGTGCCGCAGACATTGTTTCAGGGTGCCATTTGTCTTTTTTACCTTGTTTGTGGTAAATGATTCCATTTATATAGTTTAATTTGATATAGTTCAATACATCAACATTTGCTTTCTTGGCTTCTGGGAATGAAGCTTCCACACAGTGCCCTTTACACACCTTCCACACATCAGTGTGGCCGACCCACTCAGCAGCCTTGACAGAGACAGGATGGGGATGCCATCACTTTCAGCTTACAGTTTATGGGGTTCAGAGAGGTGATGGGACCTGGCTAAGGTCACACAACTGCCTATCTTCTACCAGCCCCATAACTGACCTCCACACCAGCAATATTAGTTATAAAAACTATGGGCTGGTGAGCTGGCTCAGTGGGTAAGAGCACCGATTGCTCTTCCAAAGGTCCTGAGTTCAAATCCCAGCAACCACATGGTGGCTCACAACCACCCATTATGAGATCTGACGCCCTCTTCTGGTGTGTCTGAAGACAGCCACAGTGTACTTATTTATAATAACAAATAAATCTTTGGGCCTGAGTAAGCAGGGTCAACCAGAGTGAGTGGGGTCTACTGGAGTGAGCGGGGTTGATCGGAGCAAGAAGAGGTCCCAAAAGTCAATTCCCAACAACCAGATGAAGGCTCACAACTATCTGTACAGCTACAGTGTGTACTCATATACATAAAATAAATAAATAAATCTTAAAAAAACTACACAAGAATCTTCCTCCTTGAAGGAGTGCTTTTAAACATATGTTTTAAAACTTGTACAGTACGCTGGATCTGGAGGTACACACCTTTAATTCCAGAACTTGAGAGGCAGAGGCAGGAGAATCTCTGTGAGTTTGAGGTTAGCTTGATCTTCTAAGGGAGTCCCAGACTAGCATAGGCTCCATTGTCTTAAACTAAAACAATAAGCCATTGCTCTAACAATGTGCAAAGCTATAACTCGGTTTGGGGGAGGGTAAGACTCATACCTTGGACTGTGAGCCCATCCTACTGGAGGGCACCAGCAAGGTGCTATGGATTTACTTTTCAGGTGGGGCAAGGTCTCAAAAATGGTCTCCCAAGTACCAGGGTTGCAGGAGTGGCCACACGGCATAGATTATGATTGTCAGGGGGCAAGAAAGATATACCAGGATCTAGACTACACCTTAGCTTGGTTATCAATACACAATATTTTAAGATTCAGAAAATTCTTAAAGAGTTAGGTGTTAGCATGGGAGCTAATACTTGTAATCACAGAACTTGGAAGGCTAGGCAAGATTGTCATGAGTTCAAGACTAGTGTGGGCTACATAGTTCCATTCAAGCTTGGGCTAGAGTGAGGCACTGTCTAGCAATAAATAAAAAAGCAGGGTATAAGATAAAATAGCTCTGAAAGAGGAAGCACCTTGTTCAAGGTCAACACAGCCTAATGGCAGCCTATCCAACCCCATCTGCTCACACATGACATCACTCCCCCAGATTCCTCCAGGCTGGACCGCGGCAGCGCAGTCCTTCCAGTCTCTTGCCTCGCCGCTTCTAGGCACCAGGGGGCGCTGCTTGGATGCAGTGCTCTCTCCTGGCGCCCTTGCTCCACCTGGTGGGAGGCGTGGGGACTCTGCCTAGGAAGCCCCTTTTTCCGACTGGGTTGCTGTGTGCTCCCCACGTCTCTGCTCTCTACTGCACAGCTGACAATGCTTTCTCATCCTTGTATTTTTCTTAGGCACAACCCTGCGAACCCACCTTCCCTCTTCCTATCTCTTCCAGGCTAAGCTCCCCTTTCCAGTCTATTTCTTTCCCAAACTTAGGGTTCCCGGTGCAGACTCCCCTACCCCATTCTCAAAGACAGTTGCCAGGCTAATTGAAGCCCCTCATAGTATTTATTTGGTGGCAAGTCCATTGCACTAGAAGGATAAAGGACACAGCCTTCAGTTTAGGATCCTTCGCCCTTCTTTCGCCCAACAGAATAGTGTGTGTGTGTTTGTTTGGCGGGGGGCGGGGGGGGGTCCCTAGAGGAGAAGCGGAGGGGCGTGGTGCCCGGATAAACCTCAGCAGTCGGAACACAGTGCCACTCGGAGCCGGTGGCATGTCTCTGCGAACTGCGGACGAGTGCGGGAGGAGGAACACTGGCCGCAGGGGATGCGGTTCTCCTTGGGAGGGCCAGGGAGTGTGGGCCCCGGCTGCATTTCGGCTGGGTGTTGACTTGGGGGGAATCTTGAGGTACGTAGGAGAAAGGAAAGGTGCCGCCGCGCCTACCACTCCGCGCTGGTTTTCTGCGTGCCTGGCCACCTGGCCTATCCGCTGCGGCGGCCCCGCGGCCTCCAGCGCCCTCCACTTGCCCAGACTTCGGTGACGTCGTTGGTTGGGGCGGCACCCGTCCTCCCCGCCCCCGGACACACACACACACGCGCGCGCACACACACCTTCGGAAGGGGGAAACTGAGGCCAGGCAGAGAGAGGACCCCCGCCAAGGTCGCGTCGGGCGGGGGCGCGGGGTCAGGCTCCGGTTCTGTGCGCCCCTGGACCCCGCGCCCCGCCGGCCCGACGCGTAAGGGCCGCGCTCTCGGCGGGTCGGCGCGCGCTCGGCAGCTGCGGGCACCGAGAGGTAGGAGCGGGCGGGCCGGGATGTGCGGACCCCGGCGGGCTAGCGGAGCCGCGGCGATTTCGCGCGCGCGCGCGTTGCGGGCTTGCAGACTCTGGGGACCCGGCGCCACCAGCCTTGCAAGCGGGGCGGTGCGGGGCGGCCCCTGGGACGCGCGGAGGACGCGACCGAACGGCTTCTGCGCTCTGCGGACCGCGCAGCGGGGTGCTGGCGATCTGGGTGGGGGCGGTCGCCTTCCACGCCAATGCGGTGCCTCCTGCTGTGCTGGGACAGAGCCCGGGGGTCGCCCTGTGACCCTTGCCTCCTTTCCCCTCCCCCCTCCACCTGGAGAAACCCCTCCAGCGCTTCCCAGTCCCGAGCCTGCGGGCGGGAGGGAGTTAGAAGCATCTCAGGAATTTGCCTCACACTGCTGGACGCGCCCCAGAGTGGGTGAAAGCTTAGTTCAAGCTGAACAGCCTGGACTACAGGGACCTGATCCAAAATTGGCCCTGCTTGTGTGGCCTTGGTCTCGGGGGTCTTCCTGGTAGGTCCCTCCCAGTGAAATCAGTTCAAGGGTCAAGGCTTAGGGGCAGGACATAGTGAAACCTCTGGACCTGGTCCTGTATGTGACAAGAGGCAGGCTGTAGTATAGGGTTGTGAGATTTACTGGGGGCTGGTAAAGGAAACCCTATTCCTTTCTAACAGCCTGGGCCTGGGACCTTCGGGTGAGGCTTGGTGTGGGAAATCCCACACCCATCCTGACCACAGCAGCTGTCCTTATTCTGTGCCTTGGCAAGCTTGGTTAGCAGAGAAGGTGTACAAGGACCTCCCACACCTCCAGGAGTCCCAGGGAAAACCCCTTTCCATCTTTCTACTGGGTAGTACCCACTCTAAATTGCCAAGCTGTAAACTGTCACAGCTGATCTGTCACTGGAGCAAACTGAGCAGAAAGATGACAATTGGGTGTCCCCTCCCCTGGCTCTGTCCACTTCATGAGCCTCCCAAGGACAGCTGTGGGCACTGCCTGGTCAGTTGTGTGTGTTGCTCTGAGCATGCTCAGTTCCTACCTGGTGGTCAGATCAGGAGTCTGGCTGTGCACATTGCTGAGCCACTGTTTCATTTCATGGCCAGCATCTGCCTGTGTTCATACTGGCCAGTCAGTGTAGCCCCTCTCCAACTCCAGAGGAGGCTCCAACGTGGCCTTCTAGTCACCCTTCCCTGCCCCCAGCATTGTGCTCTGCTCCTCATGGACTGGCAAGGTGGCCAGGCCTCTAAAGTTACTTGACCATAAAAACCCCCGGAGTTGAATTTGAAAACCAGAGGCATTCCCTGCCCCCTCCATCCCTAGTGTTGGAAAAGACAGGCTAAGAGGTGGTTCAATGTGCCACATTGCCCTCAGCCCTGTCACTGAGTATTGTGCTGGAGAGAGTACCCAAGAGTCTGGCACAGAGAGGCAGGGACATGTCCAAGGTCACACAGCACATTCAGGGTTTAGGGGCCTGCTCCTGTCTCCCAAGCACCCTAGGTGTTCTTGGGTAGCTAGCTGGTTCGTGGGGAAGGTGCCATGAGACTGGAGGCCACCACAGAGGTCTGTGTAATGGAGGAATAAAGAAAGGGACCAGTGTTCCCCTTTGTAAGGGACTCTGGCTCCTGCAGCTTGCAAACATTAAGTAATCTTAGGTCTTATGACCAAAGTTGCCACTAGTCTCAAGGCTGCTTAAAGGGCCCATCGCACTCACTGCTATGGCTGTCCTGCCCAGCTCTGCTCTGCCTGCCATCCTATGACAGGCTACTTCCCCAGTGTCTGGGGACAAGTAAACAAGGTTGTGGGTGGAAAGTTGATCCCACTTGTCTTCAGCTAACTTTTATGCCAGTCTTCTGACACTAGCATGTAGTCTATCTAAGCCCCTGAGTGTTCCAGTTCTTGATTCCCTCAGGGACCCTACCTTGGGGTTGGATGGTTGTACATAGGAGGCTCAGGGTTCATGCTGACCCACATGGATCTCTGCATGCTGTGTGTGAAAGTGGAGACTATATGGAGGCTGGTGAGCTCCTGCTGCCTATGTAGAAGGGAGCCCATCTGTGTGAGTTCTTCCTCTCTACAGGAGGTACCTGTCCCTAATGTTTAAGGCTAATATAAGTTTTGTCATGAGCTGCACCCAGAAACACCCCGAGAAAGTAGTTAAGTCCCTTTTCACTAGTGGTATCTTAGATAGGATGAGCTTTGATGCCCCTCCCTGGGGGGTGGCTATTTAACTCCAAGTCTCTGGCACCAATGATGTGTTTTGTATCTTGTGCTTAATTCCTCCAAGGGCTTTGTGGAACCTTGAGGGGATGGCAAGAATCCTGAGGGTGTTTCAGTGTAGCAAGGCACGGATCAGGGCCTTCCACCCGCAGGTCTGTCAGATAGTGATCTGGGGCAAGCTTTGGGCTTAGCCTGGGCATTTGGTCTGAAACAAACCAGGAAGGAAAGTGAGTACCTTACAGCACATCCAGAGGCAGCGGCTGGTGGCCCTTGTTACCAGTGAACTCAGAGAGTCTGACCATCCTAGAGCTGCCCTTCTTGCTCCTATGCACAAGTTCTTTTCTGAGCCAAGCTGAAGCATCCTCATTTTAACCTACCATCACCCAGGCTTCTTTCCCCACAGTAGACAAGGGCTGGAAAAGAAAGAATGGTTTGTGTCTTAGGGTTACTATTGCTGTGATGAAATACCATGACCAAAAGTAACTTGGAGAGGAAAGGGTTTATTTCACTCCCAGTTCCATAGAACAGTTCATCATCAAAAGTAGTGAAGGCAGGAACTCACACAAGGCAGGAACCTGGAGGCAGGAGCTGATGCAGAGGCCATGGAGGAGTGTTGCTTACTGGCTTACTTCTCATGGTTTGCTTGACCTTTCTTATAGAACCCAGGACCACCAGCCCAGGGTGGTCCTCCCACATCAGTCACTAATTAAAAAAAATGCCCTATAGACTTGCCTATAGCCAAATCTTATGGAGGCATTTTCTTAATTGAGCCTCCCTCCTTTCTGATAATTCTAGCTTGTTTGACATAAAAGTAGCCAGCAGTTTGGAAGTTACAAGAGGTGGGGATGAGTAGCAACAAGAGGGACTGAAAGGTGGTGAACTTGGATGCATGAGGCTTCAGACGAAGGACATGGAGATAGCCGTCCATGTCCTCAATCCTGTGGAGTTTTAGATCCAGCTCTCAGTTTCCTAGCTTTGAACATGACTTAGCCCAAGTCACTAGGCTTTTCATAGTCTCAGTTTCTATCTATCTATCTATCTATCTATCTATCTATCTATCTATTATTTATTTTTTCAAATTTTGGCTTTTTGAGACAGGGTCTTGCTGTGTGGCTCAGGCTGCCTAGAACTCACTATATACATATATATATATATATATATATATATA
>NW_022196903.1:84468792-84471478 GCF_008632895.1 Mastomys coucha | reverse complement strand
ATATATATATATATATATATATATATAGCCCAGTCTGGCCTCTTGACTCAATAGTCTTCCTGCTTCTGCCTCCTTGTGTAGCTAAAGGCACAGAGGAGGATAATTCTGTGCAAGCATGCCGTGTCTTACAGTTGTTTCTAGTTACTTCCTTTGGGGGAGATGACAAACCATCAAGAACCTCACAGTCCAACGAGCAATGTCAGGTCCACATTTACAGTGTGATAGGTGTGATAGATTTTGCTGTCAGAGCTGAGGTCACCATAGGAGCAAAGCTATGTGTCTGAAAGGAGGGTGTAGAATGAGTTCCACCGTTGCTCGGTAGCCCTGAGTCCCAGCTTGGGGCCATGCCTGTTCCTATTCCTTTCACATAGAAACAATGTACGCATGCAGAAAAATAAGTAAAAGGAACATGGGTTTGGCCCTATTAGGTGTGTTTTGTCTCGTACTCTTCTCATTGGCGACACACCGGGTTAAAGTCAACCCTGTCTCAGTGTTTTCATGTCCTCCTTGATTTGTTGAATTTGAATTTGGGTAATTCTGGTTCTATTCCTTCCTGAAGTATACCATCATCAATCCCTCTCAGCTTCCCTTCCTCATCTTTCTAGATGAACTCTCACACATTGAGGCATCCAGTCCTACCCACAATCCACCTTTCACAGTAGGACTCAATCCCACAGATTTTTGTGCAGTAAGATCCCCTGGCAGATATCTCCTAGGCAGCTTAGCATCTCTGGATGAGGCAGTCTTATGCTGCACTCAGTCCCAGCCTGTGTCTCTCCCCTCCCTGTGGTCCCAGAATCAGCAGCAGGCTCTGGGTGATAGGGCCTCGCAGGGGAAAATGGCCAGAAGCAACCAAAGGGCGTATACTTCCCTTCCCTGCCCCGCCCACCAGCTGCTGCTCCTGCCAAACAGGTCCTGGGGCCTCAGGTCACATGTCCAGCCAGCGCTGACTCTGGAACTGGTGGATTAAGCGGGGGCTCAGGGTTTATGACCCGTGCTGGCCTCTGACTGGGCAGAGGGCTGGAAAAGCTCAGCTGCAAAAACCCAGAAGCTACTGTGGCTACCACTCAGCAAGAGGCCCCACCCAGCACTGGACCCAGGTAAGGAAGAGTAATGCCCCGCCCAGCTCTGGGTGCTATCTAGAAACTGAAATATTCCACCCCAGGTTCTGTTTATCTAGGTGTTTAGGAGGCCAGGACGTGACTCCCAGGCTCCAGCTGTCAGCATTTACCTGCCCGCCAGAGCTTGTACAATGGCATAAGGTTTCTACCCATTAAATCCTCTTCTCAAATGTGTGCTCTGCAGTGGAAGGGAGTCTGGCACTGGAGCCAGTGGATCAGTGGTCACTTCCTGGGCTGATAGGACATAGCCAGCTGAGAAAAAAACAAGACAAAACAAAACAAAAAAACAGCCTTCATTTCACCTCCACAAGAGGGGAAGAAGGACTGAGGACCAGGCACCTCACTACCATCTCTTCTCCTACCTTACAAAGTGTGGAAGAGCAACCCATCTCACAGATATGGAAACTCCGGGATATTCTGTACCCAGCCGCATTCGGCATTTCAGAGGCACACCCACAAGGGCCTATGTTACAGGCTCTGTTACTGGTCCTCAGTGGGTTTCCTGGGTTGAATGGCAAAAGGTAGTTTCTCTAGTGCAGAGAGGCCAACATTTTGAGAAGAAAGTCAGGGAAAGATCTAGCGTCTGGGATCCTATTCAGCCATGCACAGCCCTCCCTACAATGTGCAATTAGCCTGGACTGCTAGGATTGACTCGGCATTGTACTGTAGATATCATGGTGGTACCTATCTTACTGTTAATTACCCAGAGACTCTGAAATGCTATGATGAAGAATGTACCTTGAGACCCCGGCCCTGCCCCCTATGCCCCTCAGGCACTTAGTCAATCCAGGCTGTTTTCACAGATCAATAACTGAGGTTCCTTAGTCTTCTGGAGTTCTTAGCTCCTGTCCCTCTCCTTCTGGGGCTTTCAGTATTATGTGCATGTCTCTTGACCCAGTGCTTGCTAGGAAGTACAGATTATGGTCAAGAACTCCACCCTGGAACAGTATACAGAGGAGAGTGTGTGCCTCTCCTCCCCAGAGCAAGTATGAAAAGCATTCTGGGGTGCCTGTCAGCTATATATTGATCAGCTATATACTGGTGTATTCTAAAGGACCCCTGGCAGCTTGCTGTGACTTTGTGTCCACCCACTCGGAACTGGGCCCCTGGCGACCACCTCCCTCCAGAAGGCACACAGATTGTCAAACTCTGGCACCAGATTGTCCTCGTCAGCAGGGCTGGAGGGAGGCTGCAGCCTGGCACAGGACAAACAGCAGGAATTGTGAGCAGAAAGAACGACTCCTCTGTGCCCAGTAAGGCCCCAGAGCAGAGACTAGCTCCCTACCCCACCACCAGATGATTCTGGGTTTGGAGTGGGGGTTGGGGTTGAGGCCTAAAGACCTGGCTCAGGCCCAGCCTAGCTGCCAGCTGGCCACTGTGTGACCTTGAGCCAGCTATGGTGACTGTCCTCCAGTGGGGTGCCCAGCTTGTGGCTGCTGCAGAAATCAGTAGAGGCTTTGTCTCCTTAAGGAACCAAGCAAACTATACATTGCCACATCAGCCACCAAGACTGAGGAGTGTGATGTGGGAGTAGGGTTTTTTTTTTTTTTTTTTTTTTTTTTTTT
>NW_022196903.1:84460274-84468781 GCF_008632895.1 Mastomys coucha | reverse complement strand
TTTTTTTGCGTTCAACATTTAGTTGCTTATAAATACCTTATAGGCTTTTGTGGTACACCAAGAGGAAGCTGAAGGCAAAGAAAGCTAAGCCTGGCCTTGTGACTTCTGGGCCTTCAAGCTTCTTATCTCTGGTCATTTACATATCTCCAAGGAGACTGGGTCAGGGCTTTATCTCACCTCAGGTCTAAGAAAGGAGAGTAGCAGGTGGGGTCACAGGTCATACATATTAGTTAGCCCTCACCTGTACTCCCTGCTCCCTCCAAGAAAAACAGTTGGCCTGGGAAGGGGTGGCTGGGATCAGAACTCACAGCCATTCAGTGAGCTAGAGCTTCAAACTCTTCCAGTTTTCATATGTTGAGTTTATATACCCACATGAGGGCAGTTGGCAGTGGAGACCTGCACTCTTGCCCCGCCCTGGACCTGAGGTCTGTGTCCACCAGAAGAGGCCCTGTGAGTTCTCACAAAAGAACCCTGGGCAAGTGCCCTGTGAATTCCAGTCAAAAAAGAGCTGTGCAGCATTTCACTTTCGCCCTTCCTGGCTGTGCATCTGGTCAGGGCAGCTCTGTGGAGATTCTAGCCCTCTGTTTGTCCAGCCTAAGCATTAAAAACTCCCTTGATTCTGTGTCTGTTCCAAGAGTGAGGATGTGGACAGGGACTCCCATGAGCCAGCATAGCTCACTTCACTCACAAAAACTTGTTTACAACCAGTAGCACTAAATCTGTGCAGAGCCTAGGGACAGGTACACAGACAGCCTATCTTTATCCAGAGAAAGGGCCATATTCCCTTACAGGTCACCCAGGAGCTGAGGCACTGAAGGTGGGTTTGGGTTAGTCAGGTCCTAAGGCAGTGCCACTGGGCTCAACCAGTCTTCAAGCTGGGGCAGCTAAGATGCAGTTTTCCAGCAAGACAGCAGGTGGCACCAGCCCCCAGTGGTGGTGGGTGGTCTGGCTTAGCAGGCTTAGGAAAATAAGGCTGGGGACTGCTCCCTCCTGATTTGCTAGGCTTCTCTGCCCCTCCCACTCACCATTCCCAGGCCCCAAATGCAGTTATCAACAACCCATCTTTGATCCCCTCTGAAGATTGTTCCACCAGCTGTGCTCTGGCTATCTTCTTAAGCCAATATAAATTTGCCCTCAGGGCCTGTCCTGGAGACAGATGGAGACAGCTGTTGGAACCCCTGAGTCATAGTGCCTGGGTTCAGATCCCAGCTTTGCAGACTTCAAGATTAAATGCTGGTTACAAGAGAGGGAGCACGAGGGTCCTGGTGAGTGAGCAGGTGTATCGGCAGGGAGTGCTAGATGTCATGCCATCCTATCTGCGCACAGGAAGGGCAGATGACCACCCCTGATGGAACTTGGTGACCATGGTCAGGACTTCCCTCCTGAGCTGCAGCATTAAGGTACCTAGTCCAGCACCCCAGCACTGCCTCTTGCAAGATGAGCACATTTGGGCTGAATCTTGGGTTCCTAAGGCACCTGGCAGGGGCACATACTATGGATGCCAGAGGCTCAGATTCTGCTGTGGGTGGGGTGGGCAAGATGAGTCGGGGATTCTCCACTGATTCTGTCTTTAGACCCAGAGTAGGCTCACCCCTTCCAAGACAGGGCTGGACCTAAGTGTCAGTGGGGGCTCGGCATAGGTGAGGCCATATGGACATCGTTGAGGCTGAGGACATTCCTTGCCAGCCATGTTTTTCAAGTATGATCCCAAGAGTTGTTAAGTTCAGATAATTTTAATAACAGCTGCTGTCAGTCTGTTTCACCTCACTTTCTCTCAGTGGAATTTTCTGGAGGTTATGTGCCATGTTAGGTAATGGAATGGCACTATTGTCTTTGTGCTAAAAGAATGTCTCCTAAGTTTTGATATGGTAAATATCGATAGCCCTCATGAACAATTTGCAGATCCTAAATAAAGATGGGCACGGTGGTACAAGCCTATAATCCTAACACCTGAGAAATTGAGGCAATAGGATTGTTATGAGTTTGAGGATAGCCTGGGCAAAATCAGTATGAAAAAGAGCTTGAGACAGAAGTTTGAGTATCATTTGCCTATACTGAAAAAAATTAAATATTTAAGAGTACTCGATAGGGGAAGGACAGCTGATAGTTGTTTCAATGTGGAATCAACAGGAATGGTGGAAATCACAGCCAGATAGATAGGGCTCAGCCACTCACAGGGCCCAGCCTTGACTCCATCTGTGATGAAACCCCAAGTGCAGCTCAGCCAAGCCAGGCCATTTTGGCTTACCCACCCATGCCCCCAGTGGCAGCTGCTGGCCTGGAGTCTCAGCATCTCCTTATATGTAGGAGACTCTGCAGGCCATCTGAGATCAAATGCAGACACTTGGATGTCCTCGAGGGAAGGGTGAGAGCAGGTCTGAAGCAGGTCTGATCTCCCAGGCCTCTACCCATGGGGTGAGCTCTGAGTTCTGATGAGGCTGCCACCTCGTGGTCGGTGTTTGGAGATTACTGTCCGGAGCTGGTTCCTGGCTCTTCTGGATCTGGCTTCTTGAGCATGAAGAGGATGTGGAGAATTCCAGATAGCACCTTAGTAGTTTCCCTCAACCATAAAGAACAGCTCTGCATGAGAGCCTTTTACTCAAGTCATGTGTTTCTCACTTACATAATGTTTATTTACATGGTTAAGTACTCAAAATATACCAGAGGACACTGGAGGTTGTCCCCTCCCCGTCTCCCTCCACATTGGGAACTATAGCAAAGCTTGTAGTTTCCAGCTGCCCAGACCCTCTCTTCTAAACTTTGCTTGTCATGGCTCAACTTCTCACGTCTTATTCAACCTTCATGCTTATATAAGCAAGTATGTATAAACATTATTCCCCTCATCTTTATTTTGCCTTGCTGGAGTTGGGCCCAGGGCTTCACCCATGCTAAGCAAGTAGTCTACTGCTGAGCCACAGCCCAGTTCCTTAGCCCCCATCTTTCAACACGGAATGTGTCGATGAGATCAGACAGCGTCTGACACCTTGTACAGCCTGCTGTTTCTCACTTGGCCCTAGGACATAGACATCATTATCTTCTATGTGGAGAGGGCTTGAAGTTCAGAGAGGACCTTAATTTGTTCAAGTTGCACAGCTAGAAAAATGGCAGAGGCCGGAATCAAAGGCAGAGCTGGCAGGCGCCAGATGCCTCTCTTTCTTGCTGTATCCTATACAGCCTCACCCAGAGCAGCCCGTGGACTGTCTGTGTGGCCTTATTTGTCCCTTTACTGTGCTGACTCCCACTCTGCTTTTCTATGGTAGAAACTCACCTGAAACACATCTGCTGTAGCAGAAAGGGAGAACAATGGGTTTGAGCCCCGCCACACACAAAGGGCAGGCTCAGGGGCTGGAGCTGGGGACACTGCTCGCTTTATCTTCCTTCATTTTCTGTCTTGGTCTTCCTACCATTTTCCAAAAGAGCTTCATCCTGCAGCAGAACTTTGGTCCCAGTATCTCACATGCACAAGCCTTGCTTGCTCCTCTAGAACCTGTGTGCCCTGTCCAGTGTTGCTTGGATCAGCTGTGTGACCCTGGGCAAGGGAATTAACCTTTCTGCCTCCACTGCCTGCTGAGTGGGGTATGGTCAAGATTAGCTGCGGTCACATGCCATAAGCATTTAGATACCTTAGCTTTGGTGTTTTTTGTTGTTGTTTCATTTGTTGTTGCTTTTGCAGAACACAGCCCCCCACCCCCATGGTTAATGTCTTGCCCTGGAACCACAGACTCAGTTTCCTATTGGCTTTGTTTATACTTATGCATTATCTTTATGTAATTATATTGTATTATATTTATTTTATAATTTATAATATTTATACAATGTACATAAATATAATATACATAAGTTATATTTATTATTATTTTAGACATAAGTTGAGATGCTGTAGAGACATACTTGGCCCATGGTTCAGTAGGCACGTATGCCCTTTAGAAAGAAGGCAGCTCCTTCAGAGGGAATGCAAGCTGATGCCACTGCTATTGAGCCTATCCCATCCCCCATACCTCCTGTGGCCATTCTCACTTGTTCAGGCATTAATTGGTTAGCCTGCAGCCATAAGCCCCAAGCAGTCCCAGCACTGTCAAGGAGGTGCTTGTGACTCTTAGGTTACTGGGTACTACTTGCACTGTGTGACCTTGGGTCTTCTTCAGGTGTCTTGCCCTGTCTGAGCCTCATTCCATCCAGTATTAGGAGAGTCAGAGTTACCCTGGTCTCCTGGGGGAATACTCACCTTTGAAGGAATGCCCAAGATGGTAGTGCTGGCTCTGCTTGTTCATTTTTCATCCTGTGTGTATAAGGTGGATGGTCACTCATAGAGGCTCAGCCACACACAAGGGTGCCCTAGGAACAACTGTATAGCTGACTGGCCACAAAAAGATAAAATGCAAGTAATGGAAAGTAGTAACCATTGTCCATGATCTATGGGGTGCGTGGGTGGCAGGCTAGTTAGCCAGGATGACTCGGTTGTTAAGCTCCTTTTAGTGTCCTTAAAGGATGGAATGGTGTGGGAGCCAGGAAGACAACACAGCAAGCCCAGCCCCTCTCCTGACTGTATGGTGTGAATTACTAGTAGTCAGGGAAATAGTCTCTGAGGTGACACAGCTGGTGGCTGGTATGCTGAGCAAACACTATATTCTGGAAAGTATAAATTGCCTTCCCAACACTCCAGGGACCCAGCCCTTGATATCTTTGCTGTTAAACATAAATTACAGTTGACTATGAAAATTGATAGAGACCAGAAGGGGCTGTGGGTTGTGTCACTTGAAGGATGCTGGCTGTGGAAGCTGAGAGGCCCCTTAGTGTATTCTGGGCAGCTCTCTCACTAGCCCAAGGCCCACATGCTTACAGGGCTCTGAGATTTCTCCTTAGCCAGCAGCAGGCCTATGGTTAAATTCTAGCTCTGCCAAATTGGGCTGAAGCAATTAATTTAGCTTCCTAGGATCTCAGTTTCTCCATAAACTGAAGAGGTGCTGCTAAGAGAGTTCCAGGGACAGCATTAGGTCCAACCAGTACTGCCCAGGGCAACAGTACTTCTGGGGCCCTGAATGGTACTCCTAGGTTTGGCCTACAGGAGGCAGCAGGGGGCTGGGGCAGAACCCAGTTCCTCCCTGCAGTGGGTATGGCAGATGGAGGCCTCCCTTGCCAGCCCCTGTCAACCTCCTCACTTGCTTTGGATGGCTCTCTGTCTCTGACCATACTTGATTGTACCAATTCTTTTTTTTTTTTTTTTTTGGTTTTTTGAGACAGGGTTTCTCTCTGTAGCCCCGGCTGTCCCGGTACTCACTCTGTAGACCAGGCTGGCCTCGAACTCGGAAATCCGCCTGCCTCTGCCTCCCAAGTGCTAGGATTAAAGGCGTGCGCCACCACCGCCCGGCTGATTGTACCAATTCTTAAAGCACATGTTGTGTGCTCAGATTTACAGAGCAGAGTGCTGATAGTGTAAAATTCAGGTCACAGGTGAGCTTCCAGGTGGGCTACAGACTCCATACCAGGGGACACATGATGGAGTCATTCTCCTTCCACTCCCCTATCAACCCTTCTGGTTGCTTTGAGATCAAGAAAGGCTTAGCTACCTTTCTTGATTATATGCACAGTAACTTTACTATATGCTCGGCAGCTAAGGCTATCAAAGCACGCACATGAGCATGCAGCTCGACTTGTGCCACCTTCTCCTCACCAGGGGTGACCACTGTCCAGGGTGCATACCTCCTCCTTTCTGTTTTCTTTCTACCATGCAGTATATGGAACGTCCAGCCTTGTGCATGCTAAGCAAATGCTACCCCTCCAAGCTACACCTCCAACACTCCTTTCTCTCAATGTATCACTCTCTTCTGCCCCCTCTTCATTTAGCAAGGTTTCTCAAAGGTCAACCCCCTAACCAGGTGTGGAAAGCATCGTTCTTTTTTTTGAACGGTGGATGAGCAGCCTATACAATATGGAGCAGGCTCCTACAGCAGTGTCTGCTTCTGTTGGTTTTGTAACATGTGAACATGCACTTCGCGCCGAGGGCTGCTTGGTGAGAGCTGTTAAACTGGGCTTTCGACAAACAAAGATGATCCTGGTGGTAGCTGGGCAGCCGCACTGTGACTGTAAGGAGCACTCACCTGGGGACGAGCTGCATCCTGCTGCTGGCTGCCAACCAGCATGCATGGGTGACTCACCTTACTGGCTTCGGGTGGTCTTCCGTCACTTACAAATGTGTCTCTTAGGGAAAACTCACCTTCTGGGTGCCAAGGCCTCTGTGATCAAACTGGAAAACAAGCCCCATGTTGTAGAATGGCTGTCAGGAATATGTGAACTCAAAGAACTGGCTGACACCAAAACCTCTACTTCTCTCACCCAGGCAAGCGTAAGCCTCCTGAGGGCAGACCTGTATCCACATCCTGCGAGGCCTAGGCAGGACCTGCCTGCCTTGGAGCAGCTGGAGATAATGGTGGGGCAGCCAACATGCACAATCAGTTTCAGGTTCATGTCAAATGTGCCTCCACCCTCCCAGGATCCCACCTCAGTCATTCGCAGCCAGTGGGCTGGGGTCACCCTGGTCGAAGTCTTCCTCCCCACTGGGACAAAAGAAGGTGTTGTTTAAATCAATTATATAGAGAAGATTGCAGGGGGAATGTTAACCCACTTAAGAGTGGCTGGTGTCTCAGGAGCCCTTAATGGCATCCATTTGCCAGGCAGGCGCCCCAGCCCTTGTTATAAAGGAACACATCTATTCATTAAGCTGAGGCCGCCAGGCCCAGGCCTGGCACCACCCAGCCAGCTGCTCTTGGCTGTGAATTCAGTGTTTAGGAATAGAGGGGCCCGTTCTGCAGTGGGAAAATCAAGTGGAATAGTCTGCAGGAGGACGGACCCTTGCAGCGTCCAGATAGGGTTTTCTAGATTCCCTCTATTTCCTTGCCTTCTTCAATAGGCAGGCAAGCCCTTGTTTAGGCAGAGCTGGATGGAAAGAAATCCATGCCAACAGTGACCATGGTTTCAGTTTATTTTGTCTTGTTTATAAGCTTCAACCAGCAGGCTTCCTTTCATGTTGGGCCCTCCCAGCACACCATACACAGGACCAACAGTTTTGGCTTCACCTGGCTTTTCTAGGATCTTGGGAGTACAGAAGGGTAAAGGAATCTCTCAACAATATTTATTGATCACCTACTATAGACCAGGAACAGAGGTGAGCCAACAGTTTCAGAATGTCACTCTGATGGAAGTGACCACCAGTATGGACCGGGGTGAACTCATTCATTTATTCTTCTGTTTTTTGACACAGGATCTTGTTGTATAGCCCAAGCTGGCCCTGTGCTTGTAGTAATCTTCCTCTGTCTTATGAACATCTTCCTTGATGGTTGGATAAACTTCAGAAGTCAGGGTAGGGAGAGATAGGATGGGTATGCTTAATGCTGAAGTACTGGAGGGTTCCCTGGCAGTTTGAACATATGAGCATATACTGTCTTTGAGGTCTCCTGTTCACTCATCTCCCACCCAAACTGAACTTATCCCTGGTCCCAACTCCATGGAAATGTTCACCCCTAGGTCTTCTGAATGTTAGCTTGACCTAAAGACCCACGTATTAAAGAAAACATGGATAGGTACCAGCAACTGGGAAGTGAAGGAAAAGGTACGGGTGACCTCTGTTGGGACTCCAACTGAGTTTCCAGGATGGCCTGGCAGGGCTGGCTTCCAGGTGCCCCTGTTCTTCTCTGCTGACCTCTATGATAGGATGAAGCAGAGTATTCTGGGAAGTGGCAGTGTAAAGGAAAAGGAGCAGACTACATATGGGCAAAGCACCCCAGACATGGAGTGTTGGGGGGTTGCAACTTCTGAGTTTTTATTGAGTCTCTGAGGTGCAGATTGTCATGCTACAGAGGAGGAGGCTGATGCTGATTAGGGATTGTCCATGACCACAGTGCAGGGACAGAGTGGGAGTCTGACCTGTCTCTATATAATAATCAACCAGAGGGATGCAGTCTCTTGAAAGAGCTTCCAGAGCCTAGTTAGCTATGGATGGCTCAATAGAACATTTAGCAAGCACAGACTTGGGACACCAGTCCTGGGTTCAAATTCCTCACTTACTTTTGCTCTTAAGTCTGCCAAGTCCAGATCTCTTTCTTCTGGATCACGGTACACTTAGTCCAGGGTCTGCATCTAATTAGTACCTGGGGTCTAGCTTCATGGTTATGATCATGATTGGGAGCCAAAAGGAGAGGTGGGGAGGAAGGAAAGAGACTGGACAACTTGTCCAAGATCCAAGAGCACATGCTAAACCATTGGTGCTGTTAGGCCCCAAGCTATGAGCATCCCCACTGTGGGAAGAAAGGGTGTTTATTCACTTAGCATGCTGGCTGCTTTAAGTTCTTGCCCCGTGGGAAGAGGTAAGGGTGGAGGAAGGAAGGAGCTTTCAGGCTCCAGGGGGCACCCTTGTATTGGCCCTGGCTATGTGCAGTAGGGTCACTACTACACTTCACAGGTACCTTTGTGCTGAAGATGCTATGGGCATGAGGAATGTAGGGGGTTGGGGG
>NW_022196903.1:84414219-84460264 GCF_008632895.1 Mastomys coucha | reverse complement strand
GGGGTCTGAGGTCATCCCATACCTTCCCTGAATACTTGATGTAGCTTCCTTCAACCACTTCCCCAGGAGAAATAGGTTAGGGCAAGGAGCTACTTTTGTTTGTTTGCTGAGGTTATGAGCACTAGAATTGAAATATGTGAGGCACTCTGTGTGTGTGTGTGTGTGTGTGTGTGTGTGTGTGTGTGTATGTGTGTGTGTGTTGTGGACAGCTGGTAGCTGACAGAGGTAGCGGATGGCTGCATTTCCTCCTCACGCTGTTGGCCCTTGGTCCAGCAGGAAGACTGGACCTGAGCCATTTCCTTTGCCCTTGGACAAAGACTTACAGTTCATATGGCTGTACTTTGGAAGCCACAAGCCCATCATCCCCTGGGTTCCAGGACATCAGGCCCGGTTCATCCGGCCAGGACAGCAGGCTGCAGAGTAAGAGCCTCTGAGGTTCCCCTTATTCTCAAGTTCAACCAGCTTACCTTACTTAGGGAGAAAGGGAAAGGACCCATATGTAGGTTTCTTCTGTGAAAACTGACTCAAATTCTGAACTGGGAAGTTGGCCCCTATCAGAACGACCTTTGTTTACTTGTGAGTGTTTCTGTCTTGGGGGACACATCGCCTGGCTCTCTAAGAGGTCACACGCACCCTTAGACCCCTGGGTCTGCTTCTGTTCTCTCTCTTCCGAGTTCGGGTGATTTGCATTTGTTTGGTTTTGAAACAGGGTCTCATTTCAAGGCCCAGGCAGGCCTTAGATTCAAAGGCGCAGGCAATCTTCCTGTATCAACCTTCCAAGGAGCTGGGCCCATAGCTGTAGTGATGCAGCCTGGCTCTGTACACCTTCACTGTAGCCAAGTCACATGCCTAAGTGCCACTCCATGTTGAGTTAGGATGGAGGATTTTAAAGCCACCCACTCTGGGTTATCTGCCCTACTGTCTAGGTCCCTGGCTGTGCTACCAAGGCAGTGTGATACAGGTGAGCAGTGTGGCCCAAATCCTATGTCAATGGTAGTGTGTCTAGTACATGCCCACACAGTCCTGGGTGCCCCATTAGCTATCCACTTGTACCTATATTTTCCTGCTCGTGCATGAGGGTTTGGACTTAGGGAAGGCCACTGAGCTTCCCCTTCCTCACAGAGCCTGGCTGTGATAGGAAGTTTCCAGCTGAGTGGTCAGTCACACGTTAATGATTAACAGGCAGAAAGCGGGCAGCTCGAGTCTATGAAGACGTTCCAGGTGATCTTCCTGGGCACCTGCAAGATACAGCCAGGTCAGAGCCTCACTGTAGTCCTAGAGGTTACTCAAGTGCCAGCTAGAATTGGGGTCTGTGTGGACCAGCTCTGGTGGGCTTAAAGACCTTCCTTGAGGTCATTAAGCATTACTCCAGTCCTTTGCAGATTGAGTTCTTTGCTGTGCTTGGGTTTTACAGAGTAATAAACATGATTTAAATTATCAAAATTTAAAACTGGGCTGGAGAGATGGCTCAGTATTAAAGAGCCTGTACTGTTCTTTCATAGGACCTGAGTTCATTTTCCAGCAATCCATGTCAGGTGGTACATAGCTTACCTGCAATTTTAGCGTCAGGGGATCCAATGCCCTCTCCTGGTCTCTCCATATACCTGCACTCATATGTACATTTCTCCACACAGACAGACAGACAGACAGACACACATACCTAAAAAAATAAGAATAAGTATTAATGTTTCTGAAAACTATCAGATATCAGACAGTGTAAGTCTCTTCCTCTTTCCCACCACTGTCCCAGTCAGGCTTCCAGTGCAGAGGACCGGGACTTTCTGGGATCCCCAGGTTTCCTTCCCATGGCAAACTCTTCCCTGTGTCTCTTATAAACAAAGATCTCAGAGGGCTGTGCTGTGGCTCAGTTGGAGAGTGCTTTCCTAGCATGTCCCAAGCCCTGGGTTCATCGCAGCATAGCAGAAAGCAAGCATAATCTCAGTGTCATGTGACTTCGGTGCTGTGGCGTTCATGTTCCCATCTGATTAAACACAGCGTGTTTTATGGCCTTCATCCTTTAATGAAACCACATATATCTTCCAATGCCATCTCTGCCAAAGCATTGCAGTTCCGTGGCCACTGTCTGTTTAGTGTGGGCTTCCACAGATGGGTCAAGCAGCATTGCAGGATTCATTTCTGAGAATAAGGCTTAGGCTTTCACGTGCATAGACTACCTGATCTAGCCTGCTGATTTCATTGCATCTTCCACCACAGTGTTGGCATTCTTACTTTGGCAGTTCCTGTCCAGGCACAAGGTATGGTTGGGTGGGGGGTGGGTGGACAGATTTTACGAAGTGACTGGGGCCTCTGTGAGTCTCCTGGTGGAGAGTTGAGGTTCTTTTGGGAAGGGCTGGATCACTTTACAGAAGACATGTTTCCCTTGCAACTCTTTAACTAGTTAGTGCAAGACCTGAGTGAATGAGCATGGCTCCCTTGTAATAAAACTTTATTAAGACAAAGCCAGCATGCTGAATCTAGGTCTCAGGCAAACCTTTTGATATATGTAGCTGCTAGGTACCTTAGGACCCAGGCTCCCCTGTGTAGGCATAGGGATGGCTTCAGGAAGGATAGGGCCAGCCCTTCCTCTTCTCTACAACATAGCTTACTCACATAAGAAGGGGGCTCAGTAGAGTAACTAGAGTCAAAGAGAGAGGTTCTGATTTGAACTAGAGGATAGTCTGATGGCTGCCTGGGAGAAGGGGCATGAAATTTGAACCTCAAAGTCTCAGTCATGAGCCAGGCAGAACAAGGGTTAGGACTGAGTAAAGCTTAGCAGTAAGAAGCTTACGATTGCTTACTGTTGGCAAGGCAGGCAGGAGGGGGAATGGGGCAGTGCTGGAGAGATGGCCTCATGTGGAGCCAGGCCACATGAGCCTCAGCCAGCTGTACAGAGGAGCTGGGCTTCACCCTGACAGCTTGGGATGTCACATGTCTGGCCAAGGAGAGCAGGGAGACTGTCAGAAGCCAAGAGGATGGTAATGTGTCGAGATTATGGAATGTAAAACAGGCCAAAGCAATCAGCTCAGGACTAAAACCCAGGCCCAAACTATGGAACTAAACATTTGTATGACTTTGTTGCTTCCTGCATCCCTTAGAGAAGCTCCTACTTATTTCTCAAGGCCTAATCCAAAATGTCCCATCTTTCTGACCTTTCTAGGGGTAGTTACACTATGTTAGGGAATACTTGTTACCACAGTGTCTCCTTATTGAGGGTTCATGAGGGCAGAGGGCATGCTTCTTAATGCTGGGTAAATTAAGCAGTATATTGAATCAGCTGGGGTAGAGATGTATGATGAGCTAACACATTGAGGAAACTGAGACCTTGGGGACTAGGAAATTTGCCTAAAATGACAGGAGTAAGGACTGATTCTGTTTGGGTTAGTCATTCTGCAAAAAAGTTTTCATTCCCTGTGTCTCCCAGCCAGGGTTTTTCTCCTTCCCAGTCATTATCATTTGCTATTCGTTTACCAGGCAGTTACTGGAGCAGTGGGGGGGGGGGGGGAAGGAGAGACAGAGAGACTGTGTTCAGGAAGATGAAGGCAGAAGATAAAGTTTAATTTCCAGGGAGTCACCTCACCACCATACCACATGTTCATAGAAAAGCCCACCCCATCTAAATCCCAGCCTGAACTTTGTTGCCCAGACCAGCCTGGTTGGCTTGCCCTGGCCCTTTGAGAAGTGCCAAGAATTCTTGTTTCTACATTATCTGCCTTATGTGTTATAAGCAAGTTAAACATACAAGAGATGTTTCCACAAAGTTCCTGAAGCTGGGTCTGAGGGATCCTCTTGATTCTGTTTAGTATCACCTTATTATTAGAGGGCAGAGTTGGAAGTTCTCTTCTGGCCTCTCCACCCATAGCTACTGCAGTCTGGTCTCTTGACACCACCCTACTTTACCCTAGCCAAGCGAATGCCAGATGTGGCCACTGTGTCTGTGCATGGGAACATTTGTAACCTTTCAAAGTGAATGAGAAATGGTATTACTTTATACTTTCATTCCTAGGGGCCACTGGTGCCAGGGATCCTTCAGAGTCATCCACTGGCCATTGGATATATATTCTTTGTAGAAATGTCAGCCCCATCCTTGGCCTTTAGCTGAAAATCAGTCTTCTAACTGATGAGCTTCTAACTTTATGGGAGACAGACCGTAGATTATTGTCAGATCTGATATGCAAGTATTTCTTCTCACTCTGGAGTTTCTGTGTTTTTGTTGTTGTTTGCTTTTTGGATCTAGGTCTCATGGCATAGCCTAGGCTGGTCTTGAACTCAGGATCCTCCTGACTCAGTGTCCTAGGATCTGGAATTACACAGACTTGTGTCACCATGAACAGCCTGTGTATTTTTAACATTGTCTATAAATAGGCACAAGATGCCCCCATGTTAGTGACTCCTGCAGTTTACCCACTCCCTCAGGAAATGGTCTTGCAGGTGGGGTGTTCAGGCTGGGTGTCTTCTGTATATGTGAGCATTCTACCAGTGTGGGTACTGGGCACATTGCCTGCCTTATGTGTTATAAGCAAATTAAACATACAAGAGATCTGCAAGCTGTGCGAGCTTGGAGTGGGGAGGAGAAGGCAAGGAAGGGCCCTTAGCTTCAGTCTCCTTATCAGTGAATGGAGCCTGGAGTAACACTTTACAGTGTTGCCCACTAGCCCCATTTCGAATAAAGTACTCTACGATGCCGATCATTATTGCTTCTAGCATGTGCCTAGCCATAAAGGGTGTGTGAATGTGTTTTGAGAGACATCTCTTTCCTCCAGATTTGGGATAGACGCGCCAGAGCCCTGGAACTTGTTGCTCCGCTATTTGGGGGTGCAAAGTTGTGTACACTTGAAGCCAGCCGGGATTGGCGCACATTGAGGTTTTCAGCGCGTTCGACCTGTTGCGCTTACAAGTGAGGAAGACACCAGAACATGGGATTCTGGGATTCTGATGTTATGGGAACAAGAGCAGAATCTGCGCTCCTCCCGGAACTCACGGCTCTGGCCACGCCCCCACAAGAGCCCCACCTCCGCCCTGCGGCCCCGCCCCCTCCCGACCACATTCCTCCGGCCGGACTTGAGCTACGCCTGGCGGGCGGCGGCGGAAGGGTCGCGCCGGGCTGGTGATTGGACTCGCAGGCCTAGGGTTGCGTGAACCTGCGGGCGCAGGGCAGGAGGGACCGGAAGGCGCGTGGTGGGTGGACAGGTTTTCCGGGATTGGCTCCGGGGTCCGGCGGCCGCGGGGGGAGTCGCGGGCGCGCGGCTCGGCCTGGGTCCCCGGGCGCCGGCCCGGGCCGCTCCTGTGGCGGTCGTCATGTGGTGCCTGCACTGCAACTCAGAGAGGACCCAGTCCCTGCTGGAGCTGGAGCTTGACAGCGGGTAAGGCCAGATAAGGGTGGAGGCCGGCGGGAGGAGGTGGGCCCCAGCCACGGTGGGATTGCCAGCGGTGGGGATCTTGCAAATGGGTGCCAGAACGGGGCTGCGGGGATGGGTGTAACTGTCGGGGCAGGGCGCCTAGCCAGCCTGCCTGCCAGAAGCGGGTCTCTGTTAGTGAGGACGTGTAAAGAGAAAAGTGGGTTGTAGGGACAGGAGTTCTGTGGGAATGAGTGGGAAACTAGATTCGGTGTGTATGTAAAGGGCAAGACAGCAAATGGCCAGGAGTTTGTGTCAGGGAGACTCCCCAGTTCTGCCTGTGTCTTGTGTCTGATTTCAGTGCACAGACTGCTTAGGGGCCTCTCCTACAAGTCTGTTGGTTGGAAACCCTGGGTTTGTCTGCATTTATATATCTACTCTGTCAGGGAGACTCCAGCAAGGGTGTGTTCCAGGTGTGTGCGCGTGTGTGTATGAGATACCGCACCACTGGAAGGCCACCTGGGCCCGTGCTGTTTTTGACCAAGTACAGATGTGAATGGGCTGCTGGCTGGGAGGGTGGATGTTGTTTACATGCTGGAGTAAGGCTTGTGCCTGGTCCAGGAAGGAATCTGATGGCTCAGAGAAGTTGGCGGTTTTGGTTCTAGGGGCCTATGGAAGGCTGTCTGAGTACCCTAGGCCTGGGTTTATGGTGAGAGGGAGACTGTGTGTGTATGTGCTAGGAATATTGATTTCCTCTGGCTCAGCAGCACAGCTGCCCCTGAGCTGTCTGCAGCCCCCTCCATGAGCAGGGGTGTGAGGCTGAGGGGATTTGTTGACAAGTGGACTGGGCCTCTCTGGGGGAAGCCCACTTAGAGCCTTTTAATCTTTTATTTAAAAGTTTCCCAAAAGCCTGCCTAGCAGTTGCAGTGAGAACATGAGTGTATTTTGCAGTACCTCAAGCCTGGCGTTCTGGGCCTAAAGCTTATGTGGACTGTGGGGAGGAGGCTCATTTCCTAAACCCAGCACTCTCAACGTCTGAGGCCAAAGCCAGGCAAGATGCAGCTGCAGGACCATCTGTGTTGAATTGCAGGCTTCGCTTAGAATTGGGGTTCACCACCAGATCCCACAGGTGCTCAGCACTCTTCACACTTCCTCAGCTGTCCCATCCAGTGTTTTACATTCCTGTCCTATGGTACCGACACCGACCGTCATATTGCAAGGGAGCAAAGAGTTTGTACTTTCAGTCTCATCAGTACTAAAGTTCTGTGGTGTATGGAGTGCCTCATGTATGTATACTAGTCTCTACCCTAGAGACCAGGGAGGGGCCCAGCAGTGAATGTAGCTCAGAGTTGTGTTTTTAGTTTCCATGCAGCTAGCAGTCTAGGGGTGACCATGGTCACAGCATGACCATGAGAAATGGGTCAGCGTTTTCTGACGACACCTCTTCTCCCCTGGAGCTGAAGGGGATAAGGGTTCTTTTTTTTTCTCTTCATTAGGACCTCCAAGTGTTGCCACTTTAGCTAGTGTGTTCATGGATGCCTCCATTGTATTTCTGTCCCTCTTCCAGCTTCAGGGAAGGTTCCTGCCTAGACCCTGGCTCTGGGTTGCCGCTTGACCGCTGCTCTGTAGCCACAGTGGTGCCTGATGTCCTGGAGACCAAGGAGTCCTGCTCAGGTGCAGCCCGTCGGCCACAGAGCAAATGGGCTCACACACACAGAGTGTGGTTTTTAAGGAAGCCTGAAAAAGGATAGAGAGACTAGTGAATGCTGCAGAGGCTGAGTTAGGTGCTCCTTTGAATACAGGCTTCCTGGCACTGTATTGCGTCTTGCCTAAAGTTTTTCCACCTGCTCCCTAAACTCAGATAGCAGCCAGTATGCTGCAGAGACTTAACCCAGTCTCAGTCACCACAGGGCCCGCTGCTCTGCATGCACAGGCTTCTTGAGTAGCATGGGCGCTTGTGGCCCACCTGATGCTTCAGGGCTTTCCCACATCACAGCGACACAGGATTGTTTGCCTTTCTTTTCTAAAAGAACAGAAGCAAAAACGGAGAGCCAGGTGGCCATACCTGGACCACAGCAGCCCAAGAGGCTCAGGCCTAGATGTTGGGTTGGAGGCCAGGCCTCTGGAAGTCCCTGCCAGGACTTCAGGTTTTCATTCAAGGAAGTCGGACTATGAACTAGTTGTGCTAATATTTACACAGCTTTGGCTTAAAACACACACAAGACTGACAGCTGCATGGTTGAATAGCCTGATGACTGGGCAGATGGGTGTTTGTGGAGGGGATTGGACAGGCCCCCGGGTGTGTGTGTGTGTGTATATGTGTGGATGCACATATGTGGATGCACATGTATAGCCACATTTACCTGGCTACATTCTGCAGATGTGGGATCATGGTTTGCTAGAGTATCAGGAGTTCAGACCAGCTCAGAGCATCAGGAAGATGGCTCAGGGAGACAAATTCTTTCAAACCACGGCTTACTTTTTGAGTTAATTCAAGTTAATACAGCCCTCCAGGCCTCAGTTTCCCCTTTAATGATAGGGCATGACAGTAGTGCCTGGCAGGGGCATTGCCGATATGGGTGGCCTTCCATGGCTGGCCAGCCCTGGAGCCTCCAGTCTGCCGTCCAGTTTGTCCAAGTCAGCACTGTGCACTTCCCAGCTGCCAGTGACCCGCTGCGTTTTCTTCCTTCCCCTTTTGTAAATTTCCTTTGAATGATGATGATGTGTGAAATATCCGCCCAGTAAGCACAGAGGCAAGGCAACCACCAAGCTCTAGTAGGCCATGGGACTGTGCCACGGCTGGAGGCCTGGGAGAGGTGTGTTTGTCTGGGGAAAGGAGGCTCAAGGCTGTTGAGTGAGATTTACCCTGAGTCCTCAAAAGCAGATCCTAATGACTTTAAAGGCCATTAAGGCTCTTCAAGAATTAATTGCTGTGGCCTTAGAGGATCTGGCTGATCCACTGCGGGAGCTGCTGCTGAGAGAAAATTGATGGCAATTATGGGGAAAATATGGCATGGTGCCAGCTGGGCCTGTCCCAACTCTGGCTTCGATAGCGGTGCCCTTATTTAGTGATCCACAGCACCTGGCCCGTTATCAGACTGACCACTGCATCCAGGAATACAAGTGTGAACAGGGATGGCATGCTCTCCTGACCATGGGAAGAGGTTGACCCAAGATGTACTCAGCGCCAGGCTTGCCTGTCTGTGTTCTTTCATTTCCCATGATAATTACTGAGCACCTCTTTGGCTAGACCTTGAGATGATGGAGGAACCATGGTTACTATGTATGCCACTTTGGCCCTTCTGGTTGAGCAGTATTAGGTATATTACTTCCCCTCTCTGAGCCTTGATTGTCTCACCCATGACATGAGACTGCAACTGTGAGTCGGGGTCGGGTAGGGTGAGCAGCTCTGCCCACAGAAGCCCAGTGAGTGCTCACGACTGTGACTGTCCAGCTTTTCCCTGCCACAGCAAGACTGCTAGATTAAAATGGTCCCCACCATCTTCTCTTCTTCTGGATTGAAGACTGGTTTGGGGACTCTGCATGGGGGCACTCTCTGAGACCACTCACGTAGAGTTTGTCTGTCATTTGAACATTGCCACAGCTTCTCTGCTCATCATGGAAGTGGCTTCCTTCACATTTTTATTCTCTTGGTGCAAGGTCTCTTGACACAGTGACAGCTCAGTTTGAACTGAAGGCACTCTGTAGAGCTTTCATGAGACTCTGCTAACAAAACTGGGAATCTCGCTGGATTTGCTTTTCCTTTCTGTTCAAAGGTCATTATAGTAATAGCCACATGGCTGTTCATAGCAGTGGTGTGTGTGGGGGTGTATGTGTGTGAATGTGTGTGTGTGTTAGTGTGTGTTTTCAATTAGGAGTACAGGCTTTTATCCCTCATTTCAGATATAAGGAGGAAGCCATACAGAGTCCCCAGCCAGGAAGGGCTGAGCTGGGATTTGCACCCTGACTGCCTGGCTTCAGGGCCTGTGTGTTCCACAGCCAGGATCTATTTCCTCTGGGGTAACTCATGTCTGGCAAAATGTTACTAGTGTAAATAGATCTGGTATCCTCTGGTGTCTAGATTTCCAAAGTTTTCCCAAGTTTCCCAGCCTGTACTCTCGTCAGTGACAATGTGCTGTGCTCTCCTGGCATCTCTTTCCCCACAGACCATAAGAATCACTTCTCTGGACTCTACCAGGGGTATGTGGGTAGCACTTTAAAAACAAAACAAACAAACAAACAAAAAACCAAAGAACTTTCATCTTGTGTGCAGCCCCAGCTTCAGTTATGTATGATCTGGGGGTGCCAGGGACAAAAGCTGACTATCCCGATTCACTGAGGGACCAATGCAGGCTTCCACATGGTGAGGAAAGCCGTGGCTTCTGACATGAAAGGACAGATGGCTGTGGGCGGTGAACTTAATCCCCTGGAGGGGAGGAGGATGGTTAATAAACTGGAAGATTTGGAAGAGGCCCCAGCTGGGAGCAGCCTCTCATGCACACAAACAGAAAGGGTTCCCCCAAATTGCCTGCTGCCCAGGCTGGGTTGGATTCTGTCAGCAACCTGAATATATTCTCCCAGAGACCCTCTTTAAAAAAATGCTTGGTACTTTTGTTTCTCTGCTGACTGGAAGGAAGCTGGGTGGTGCGGGCACTCAGATGCAGGCAGAGCATTTGGAACAGAGCTTGTGGTCCCACTAAGCCTTTACTAGGCAGTGATTATAATTGTCATTTATTCTAATGGGTCTTGTTATTGTTGTTTGTGTGTTTAATAGGCTTTGAAGGGTGACCTCTCTCTCAAGAGGAGGCCACCTAGGAAGGCCTGGCCCTCACTAGCTGTTGATTTCCCCTTTGACTTTCTGTTTCCATTTCTGTGAAGACCCTTGTGGTCACCTGGAGATGAGGGTGCTTGGCCTTCTCATTGGGAGCAGACTTCCTACTGGACCACCCACCTGTGTCCTGACCCTGAAGCCTCATCTCTGTTCTCTGGTACCTCTGTGACTTAATCACATCTTATACTTCAGTTTCCCCACTTATGGAATGTAGATGATGGCAGGTGGCTGTGGGGTAGCTGTGAGGACAGGAGAAACTAACTCACGTGCCAGTGTGTAGAGGTGCACAGAAACCCGTGCTGACAGGTGGTGGCACTGAGTATTTAGGCTGGTGTGGCTCCCTAACACTAGGACAGGACTGTGTTGCTTGTTCATGGAAAGTGCCTTGCTGGACAGCAGTGGTTAATTTCACTTTCTGGCCACAGAGAAAACTAGTTTTAAAAGAGGGAGGGATGCAGACGTAGGAGTGAGGGGGACAAGAACTGTTCTGCATTTAACAGTGCAGAGCTGGAATAGGGCAGACCAGAAGGAAGTTATGATGGTCCACAGGCTCTTGTGCTTATAGTGCTGTTAATACATGCAAAAAAGCACACAAAGATGAAAGGAATTGCCTTCCCACAGATTGGAAGGTGTGCCCAGCAAGGTGGCTTGCCATTCAGCTAGGGTGAAGAGGGAGGCCTGGCCTGCATGCTCTATGAGGCAGAATCCGAAAGCCAGGGAGACTGGGCACTGCAGACCATGAGGTGAGTTCCCAGCCCTGAGGCAGATGGAGTAGAGCTCTGGGGCCTTGGGTTCAGTGGGTGGCCTGTGTTGGATGGCACTTTGGGCCACGCTGGTAGTTCTGGTCCTGTCTGTTCTGGCACTTGAGGCCCAGGGCTCAGGGCTTAGCTTCAGTTCTAGAGGGAAAGATGAGAGAGGGACTCCTTAGCCACCCCTATCACCACCCTAGGTTGGAAGTAATGTCAGTAGCTAAGAGATGGCAGTGAGAGCTGGAGGAACCAGGCCAGAGTCCCAGATCTGCCTAGTTTTTAGATGTGCTGCTGGGGCAACTGGTCACCGTGCTGAGCTGCCACCGCCTTATCTGTCAGTGGGGACTGTGCAGGCAAAGGCAACATGGGTATCGCACACAACAGGTGCCCAATCTGTGACAACAGGAAAGAAGGGGGTGCTGAGTTTAGGCAAACCCCAACTACTTTTAGTGGGTGTGAGTTAGCTCAGACTTGCAACTGGGATGTGTCCAGGCAACAGAATAAGAACAACAGAAATTACACTCCAGGGCCTTTGAATGTCTGTCTGTTTGTCTCTGTCTTTGTCTCTGTCTGTCTCTCTGTCTCTGTCTCCCTCTCTCTCTCTCACTCTGACACATACACACATTCACACATGCACACACCACACACTGGAACTGCCCATGAACACTGTGGAGTTGCTGCCATCATTCTAATGTGCAGGCAAGGAAACTGAGGCTGGACAGAAGAACTGAGCTTTGCTGTGTATAGGCAAGGGTTTCTGGTTGATGAGAGAACCTCTGGCACTATGAGGATATGACACGCAGGCTTAGAACCCTGGGTGAAGATGGTCAGAAGGGTAGAAGTGGCAGTTCTGGAGAGACCAGGGTCTACAGGACCCTTCTGGGCTCACCTAGTCCCCCACTGACAGTGCAGGGCTTCTGAGTGCCCCCCTGAAATGGGTGCTGGGGTGCATTGCCACTTTGCAGAGGACGGAGGCGCTTTGGGTACCTAGTGGTCTTGCCTTTCTGGACCCATTTGTCAGCTGCAGGAAGTTATCTGTTGTTTCTCAGGATTGACCTATGGGTTTCAAGATAGAATAGGGTCAACTCTCTACTCACCACAACAAAAGGGAAAGCTGAATCAGTCCAGGCAGGTAGTGGGAGTTCAGTGCCATATAGACATTCTGTGGTTCCTGCTAAATTGCTTGAGTCCAGTCATCACACTGGGTCATGGTGTAATTTTCCAGTTGGTCTCCAAGAGTGAGTCCTGGTGGAATTGGGAATGGGGAATGGCTCTTTGCTGCTGGAAGCAGGCAATGCAGCCATATTGGCCTGCTGAGAGCCACTCTGGGCCAGGGCTTAAGTGTATGTATTTTTGAGTTTGTTCTGTTTTGAGGCAAAATGTACCCAGAGGGCAAGAGTCCTTATGTAAATAGCAAATTCTTTAACTTAGCCTTTTTTATAGAAATATTTTCTTTTAAAAAAGATTTATTCTTATGCATATATAAGTGTTTGCCTGCATGTATGTATATGCACTATATGCATATCAAGTACCCAAGGAGGCCAGAAGAGGGCATTGGTTTTCTTAGAACTGGTTTTGTAAGCTTCCATGTGGGTGCTGGGAGTCAAATTCATTTCTTCTGTAGGAACAGCAAGTTGTTAACTGCTGAGCCATATCTCCAAGCCTGTTACAGAAAATTTCAAATGCCCACAGAAGTAGAGAATTAGTGAATCCCATGAGTAGCTTATCATATTGCTATCTACTATTTTTAAGCAAATTCCTCTGATTTTGAATCTGGGACCAGTCTCATGGTCACCCTTATCCTGGCCCTGGAGATATGCTGTCCCTGGGGTGGGTGCCTTGCACAGCCCCTGGCTATGCTGGCCAGAGGCTCACTCATCAGTTGTGTATAAGACTTGTTTCTCTGTCACCCTAGGACCTCTGAGAGTCAGGCCATAGAAATGGGCTCTTGGCCTCTCCCATGAGATCTGTTCACTCTGGTTCTCAGATGAGTGTAGAGTGCTGTGAGTCAGGCTGGGACTTTTGCCTCTCTCTTATCTCCTTTAGCTTAGCCTATTGTTTCCTTTGACATGCTGCCATTCAGTGTCAGGGTCCTTAGCCTTTGCTCAGCCCCTTTCTCCTTTATCCATGGTTTCTTGTTCCACTTCATCCCAGGCCCAACTTCAGTAGCTAACACCACTCTTCTCCCAAGGGGTCCTGTGTGTACCTACAGCTCAAGTCCTAGAGAAGTTTTCTGTCTCTTTCTCAACTCTACTGCTCCTTGCTGTCTGAGTTTGTACCACTAAGGCTTCCTTGACACCTCCCTTGACCTGCACTTTTGGGAGCTGGTTAGCTCTCAGTGCTGTGTGCGGAACCTAGGATATAGTAATAGGTCCCTAATAATAAGACTGACACATGGTAGTTGTTGTCATTATTATGAATGTCTTATGACTAACCTTGATGCCTACCACAGTTCTTGGCACATAAGGGACAGGACTCAATCAAGTTTGGTTAGAAAAGACCCAAATTGCCTCTGGCTCTGTCTCAGTACAGGAAGCATTCTTAGGTCAGACTTCCACCTCCACCCTGGGTGTGGATGCTGCTGCTTCCCACAGGGTGCTCCTCCCCCCCCCCTCCTCCTGTTCATCACTTCTCACCTGTTGCTAGGGTATGATGCAGAGACAAGACTCCCAGAAGCACCTCCTAGCCTTCAGCCCCGCCCCCTGCCCCCCCCCTTGAGGATTGTGGGTGTGTCATCTTTAAGCCCTGTGTGGTCATGGTATTCCCACCTTATTTTGCTTTGCTTTTGCTTTGTTTTGTTCTGTTTTGGAGACAGGGTCTTACTGCATAGCTCTGGGTGTCCTAGAGCTCACTGTGTTAAACAGGCTGGTCTTGTAGTCATCTCTGTGTATACAGTCCACCAGCCTCTCTGCCTCCTGAGTGCTGGAATTAAAGGCATGTGCTACTGCATTGCTACTTTATGGTTGAGACGTACAGGCCCACAGAGATCCCAGTCCCTGATCTGTGGTCATAATCCCTGCCTGAGGAGTATGCAGTCACTGAGAGAGGGCCTTGTGTACCAGTGATGTGGAGAGTCAAGGGTGGTGCCCTTCTGGGCTTTGCAGTTACGCGAGGATCTCAGGGGACTGAAAACACAGTATAAGGTCATGCTGGCTGCTCTGCCCTGAGTGACAAGCAGTAGTGGGCTGACCCCAGAGGGACTTAGGTGACTTAGGCAGGGAACAAGGGACAGCCTAGTCTTGAGGTGGTCTACATCCTAGTTGACACAGTCCCCCTTTCTTCTGCGAAGCCTATGGCCTTGGTTAAGTGTTTACCTCTCTGTGTCATGGTTTCTTCCTCCACAAAATGGGAAGACAGACAACTAACGTGTCTTCAGAAATGTACCAACTGCAATATCCTTGTAGGTGCTAGTGGTCACTGTGTGTCAGTTCTAAGCTAACTATGGTGGACTGCCATGTGTCAGGTGGGGCAGAAGTAGTTTACTGTGCTTTCTGCCCACTTCTGCCATCTACTTGTGTAACCCTGGCAGCAGGGTAGGCTAAGAGGCTGCCTGTCACACAGGCCTCTTTCTCCCTGGTGCAGCCCATACTTCCCAGGGCTGCCTGCCCAGCCTGTGCCTCCCCCCACCCCCGGTCTTCCTGGGGTGTCCTGGGCCCAGCCTGGCCCTGTCTGCTGGAGCCTACCACAGAGAACTGCTTTATTTAAGTCCATTTTGCGCGTATGGAAATAACTAGAGGACTCTGTATTTAATTTGGCTCAGCTGGGAAGATTTTTGGCTCTGTGTGTGTATGTGTATTCTGAAAAATCTTTCCGAGCAAGCCCCAGGGTCGGAAGCTTCTGGTCATCTTTGTGCATTCAAAACCAACAAGAGCCGCCCTGCTAGCTGGGGTCGGTTGGCAGAGGGTGGACTGCAGGGAGTGGTCCATGAAAGCAAGAAGAGAGGAGGCGGGGGTGAGAGGGAGGAGCTAGATAAGAACATAGTGGCAACTATGGGGAACTTTGCTCCTGCATCCAGCAGTGAGTGCTTTAGAGTGAACAGATCTTTCCCAACTCTCCAAGATGTGTCTGGCTCCATAGGCATTAAGGATTCAGCTGGGTCGCTGCATGGAGCATTCTTCATATCCCTTTTCTCCCCTGGACAAGTGGAACAGAGCCCTAGGGTTGAGCCCTTCTCTAGTCAATGGCATAGGGCTGAAAAGACGAGTGTGGGAACTATTGTTGGCAAGGCTTGTCTTTGCTTGACCACATGTTCCCAGTAGTTAGTGGCACTAGCCAATGTGAGCACAGAGAAGTGTGGTCACTTGCCTCATGTCATGCAGCACTTCACCAGCTCAGCCCTGGGTACCTCTGGAGCCATGAGATGTCATCCTAAACCAGGGCTGACATTCTCAGTGGGCAGGGCAAGACACCCTGATGGTTTGAAGTAAATACTGCCATCTGGTGACCTCTTACATTCTGTCCTGACAGAGGCATGGTGGTTCTCATGATCTACTATGAGTGGGCAGTGGTCGGAATAATGAGGCAACCTTTGTGGAGTCTGATAAAAATCACACTCTGAGGACCCACTGAGAGCAAGGCCTCAGCTCCCCACCATCCCTGTAGAACTCTTCCCTGGTGACTCTCCTTCTAAATGAGGCTTCTTGGGAATAAGGAGTGGGCCTTGAATTTCAGTCTTATACAGATCTCCGCAACAGGAAGGCGGGAAGGGCATGTGTGAAAAGAGTTGAAGGCTGGTGTGGGTAAGTGGTGAGATTGATGGGGACTGTGGCAGAGTATAAGTATAAGCACTCTAGAGCTTGCTGCGGCTTCCACTCTTGGGTTGTAGGCCCAGGTGGCTGGGTTCTTAGCAGTTGTCCCCTCTCAGAAGTCAGAATTGTTGTATCCAAGCTCTAGATGTTAAAATGGTGCCAACTTACTCTTCGTTTTCCTTTGTTTATTTGGTTCATCCAATGGTTGGTTGGTTGGTTGGTTGGTTTTTGGTTGGTTGGTTGGTTGGTTTTGAGACAAGAGCTCACTGTTGTAGCCCAGGCTGGCCTTGAACTTGTGATCATTCTGCTTCTGACTCCCAAGTGCTGAGATACAGGCATGTAGCACCATGCCTAGTTTATTCTAATTTTTAAGACAAAACATTGTGGGGAACCACATAGCATACTGCCAATCTGTGCTGGAATTAGAGCCCTGTGCTCTCAGAGCCTTCCTACGAGCAGGGACTGCCCAGCCTTCTAGCCAGGTGGATATACCTTACCCTTATCCTGGTCTTGGTCTAGAGTCTCTAGAAAGACTGCCCACAGTGGGCCATTAATGTAAGCTTTCCTGAGTTTAGGCCTGTTTGGTATTCTTGTCCTGGGATGTGGGGCTGCATCCTCAGGCATGATGGAGTGTTCTGCAGAATGATAGTGGTGACTGTGTGAATGACACCTTGCCAGACTGAGGTCTGGCTGGGCTTGATTGCAGGGTGTTTGCTTCTGACCCCCGACCCCCACCCAGAGCCTCCTGTCCCCTTTGCCAGCTGGCTTTCTTCCCAGTTGAGGGTGTGGGTTGCCAGCCTGTGTCAGGCAGGGACTCTGCTCCTACTGCCTTTGTCTGGCCTGGTAAGGCATAGCTTCTAGAGGCATCCTGTGTTTGTGAGAAGTGGACCAGGGCAGATTCAGTGGCCCTGAAGCTGATCCCAGTGTGTCCGAAAGGGTGCTTCTGCATTGTCCTCCATACCCTGTGAGTTGAGCCCCAGGAACTATGCTATGATGTGACAAGTTTGTGCCTATGTGGAGTCTATGGCATTTCCACAGTGTAGCTTCCTGCCCTGTGTGTGACTTGCAAGCCTCCCTCCTACAGGCCTCTCACCCATGAGACACAGTGGGTAGGGGAGGGAGAATGCACCAAACCATATTCTTGTCTTTTCTGACTTCCGTGTGGCTTTGACCCTGCCTATTCACTGGACTCTGGGTCAAAAGAGCTGGTCCTTCACTATCAGCATCATTTTATCTATTTCACCTGCTGTGCCCAGCTGTATTTGGGTACTGGGGTTGTCTTGTGAGCAAATGGATACCTCTGCTCTCTAATAATGGTTTCTTGGGGAGAGACCAAGCGATGGTAACTGTAGGTGTTCCTTTCCTCACTCCTGTGTGCTGCTGATAGGGTGCTCATGGCTAGGCCCCCAAATCACCTGCACTGTTCACATGGGTGCCAGGTCTTCCCTGGTCCTGGGTTAGGGACTGTTTGTGCGTTGCTGGACCCTTGTGTTCCTTTTGATGGGGTCGTAGATGGTTTCAATGTCTGGAGCTGGTTTAAAGCCTAGGTTGATCCTCAGAACTCTATGGGAGCAACTCATACAGAGCCAGGGGCAGTCCACTCTGCCCCACTTCTCCACACCATGTACCCACTCCTGCCTACAGTGGGAGGGAGGGCTGGCTCAGAGGCCGGAAGGATGACCAGCCTTCTAGAACATGTTGTTGACAGGACAGGACACTGTGAGAGCCTGGCTGCAGGGTCTGGGTCAAGGGACACGGAGCCCTTTCTTCCTTCCCTGTGGTGATGCACTGATGAACAGACAGTGAGATCAGCTGCCCAGGACACTAAGGAAACAATTCCTGCTCAGCCTGCCCTCTGGGCTCTCAGATACCCACCAACTCCTGAATTGTCACAGAGGGGCAGCATTGCCCCACATAAGGGAGGGAAACTGAGGCTCGGGAAAAAGCTGGTACTCAGTCCCGATATACAACTCCAACGCAGAGCACAGTGGACAAAGGAACAGTTGTCAGGAGTGCAGGTTCCTTGCTGAACTGGGTGGGGCACATGGGCAGGCTGCTAGCCATGCCTCCTGTTAGCCTGGGGCAACCCTAAAATGACATCTGTGTCTGCACACCAGAATGGCCCCCAAATGGCTCAAGAAGCCCCTAGATCCTGACCTCTGCTCCTCCTGCCTCCTGCCGCCTGCCTGGCTCGGGCAGCAGCTGACAAGTTGGGGAAATGCTGAATGTTAGTTCAGTAAGCAGAGCTCTAAAAATAGCCACTGCTCTGAAAAGCCCATTGTTTGGAGACCCATATTTTTCTACATATATAAAGGTGGCTTCTGGCAGTCTGGTTGGAGCAGTCAGAGAATGCCACAGGCTGTGGGCTGAAGCAGGGCTGCAGTGTATCTCTCCAGCTGGGACCAGTAGCAAGTCAGTAAAGCTGTGAAACTGGAGCTAGGCCAGCATCCTCATGAAGGTGGTGGTTGGGTTGTGTTAGTGTAGCCCCAGTGTTTCCCAGGTGCCCAGGATGCCTTTGGCCACAGAAGCCATGAGTCCTAGACCCCACTCTACATCGCAAGCATGGGCCAAAGTGATCCTGAGCTGCCCAGTGCAGAGTTCAGGCTGTGGATTGTTGTGGTATGGAGGAGTGGGCAGCTGACTGGCCTAAGAGAGCCCAGCCCTGCTCAGAGCCCTGCTCCTGGCAATGCCTCCTAAAACTCTGTTCCTGCCTCTGTCCCCTCTGCCAATGTCAGGACCACTGCCCTGCCTGACGGCCAGTACCTTGACTCCCACCCAATCTTTCATTTTCTTTCTTAGCTACAGTCTCCCACAGATACCTCCAGCCCCTATTTCTCTTCCTCACCCTACCAAGGCCTGCAGCTACCATTCAGAGTATATAAAAAAGGTTCCTGGGTAGGAGCTGGATTGTAGGTGAATAGCCAGGACTTAATGGGATTAAACTGAGCTTGGTGGTCCTTTGGGTTCCTGGGGAGAGGCATGGCTAGATCTTGTGAACCTTCTGGGTCATAGTGATGGCATGATTTCCCAGACCTGGGTGGGAGGTGAAGTGCCATGTGCTTGGAGCTATGCTTTGATTATATCACTGTGGTTATAGGGAGGGGATCAGGTAACAGGAGGCTCTGAAGTACCTCTCCAGTAGGAGAGGTTCTGTGAAAAGGTTGAAGGGCAGTGTCCTCTGGTTGGTGGCAGGGAGGCCAACCAAGCGGTCAGAGCTGGCTCTGCTTTAAGAGTGCCAACAGATGGGCAAGGGAAAATGTGTGTAAGAGAATGGCCACGAGGATAAGCTACCCTCCTGCAAGTGGGAGGAGTAGAATATAGCTCCACTCCCTGCCTCTGAGGGCTCCTACCTTGCTGCCTTGCTGGGTTGTTGGGTCTTCTGCTTATCTATCTGTGTCCTCATTAGTGCAAACTTGTGAACAGGATAAAAGCAGAAATCTGATGCTACCCGATGCCCCACTCCACCTCCATCTAGCCCTGCAGGGGAAGTTTCTACACTGTTAGAAGTGCTTGTTATCAACTTTCAATTTGAGAGCTATGCTCCTGGTTACTCAGCTGGAGCCCTGGTGATGTTGGTTGAATGTGTGTCAGGGCCCCAAGTCTTTATTTTACTCTTGTGTTCCCAATACCACCACCACAGCCCCTGTGTTCCAGACCTGGCTGCATCTAGAACTTTGATCACAGGGCTCATACTCTGATCTCTCGTGGACTCTCTGGATGCTTGGTCCCTTGCCTAGACCCCCTGGGTGTGTCAACACCAAGCCTTTCTGCCCTCTACCCTCTTATCATTCCAGGTCTTCTGGGTCAGAATTAGAGGACCCCTCCTTCCACTCTAGGAGGGACTCTCTTAGGTCTAAAAGGCTTCTCTATCACCATCAGTGCATACTCCTGTCCAGGAACCATTTACCAACAGGGCGGAGGGCCTGTCAAGAAGTGGCTTCCCCTACCTCTTTCTTTTCCCTTACCCAAT
This sequence comes from Mastomys coucha, assembly GCF_008632895.1. Taxonomy (NCBI): domain Eukaryota; kingdom Metazoa; phylum Chordata; class Mammalia; order Rodentia; family Muridae; genus Mastomys; species Mastomys coucha. Next base: position 84,440,633 of record NW_022196903.1, on the reverse strand, counting down.
CCCTTGTGTCTTTGCACTCTGCTCCTGGGGCCACATCAGCTTGGGGACATTCCAGTGTGAAAGGACTAAGGGCTGCCATGACTAAAGTCCTGACTCATCTGAAGTCTTTGTGAGCCACACAGTGGAGGGCCAGTGTGTCCCAATGGTTAGCCTGAGCTCGCTCTGGCCTACCCAGGGAGTAGACTGAGACCAATTAATGTTTTTAACCCTGTGAGTGCCCAGCCCTCTCCAGCAAACCCTGCAAATCGATGCCTCCCTTCTGCTCCTGCCATTTATCACATAGACCCTGCCCCTTGGTTCCAGGACTGCCCTACTGAGATCTAAGGTGATATAGCCTCCCCTCTAGAGCTGTGCCAGCCCTACCCATGCTTAGAGGACAAGTCTTCCCACTTCCTATCCAGACTCTGCCCTGGTCTGTGTTAACAACCTCACCCAACCAACCTGAGGCTATGATGGAGCACATGGGACCCCAGCCCAGGAAGAGACCAAGATTGTCCCCTGTCCTTGATCAACTTCAATTAATGCCACCCTATCAGCTAAGAGCCATACAGAAGCCTAAGACTGGTTTGCCTAACCTACTCCAACCTCATATTTTGGAAATCAGGAACACTGTCTAGGGAAGCCACAGGAGGCACACACATATCAGAAGGCTGTTTGGCTCTGGTAGGTGCAGACTGCCTAGAATCTGGTCCAAGGTGCTTAAATGTGAGTGTTTAACCACAGGTGGGTCTCCCAGATAGCATGGGTCCTCTAGCCCAGTCCCAGCCTGCTCTGAAAAGGGTGGTTCCCTAGGAAATGTCTCCTCCTTGTTCCCCAAACATTCTAGTGCACTGAGTCTTTCCATAGCACTGTCTTGGGGTTACATATTCTAAGTCCTCTCTAGGTGATTGGCAGTATGTGTGGGGAGGGGGTTGTGGGTATGGGTAGGACCAGTGAGTGCTGTTTCATCTCAAGGAAGACTGTGTATGATCCTCACTCTCAACAAAGAAATACCAAGTGAATGTGGGTCAGTGCTGGGCTCAAGCCAGCCTGCCTGAATTTTGGTTTCCCTGTCTTGCTGTGTGGTTTGGGAGAGTGGACTGAGTTACATGTGAAGCCTGGAACATTTCTAGGTGTATAGACCTTAGCTTGCTTCCACCACCACCATCATTAGCCCTGGTGGTAAACAGCAGGTCCCTTCTTCTGCTATGCCAGCACTGCTGCCTGGAGCCACTTCTGACTAACATTTTTCTTGAGAAAAACTCATTCATGACTTCACAGGCCATAATTAGAGACATCCAAGACAAAAAGGCCAAGGCCTTTACCCCCACCCAGACTCACACACAACTAGATCTAGAGCCAGGGCCAGAGCCAGGATGTGGCATTTAGTTGGCCCCTGGGATCTGGTCAGAGTCCCTCGTTTCCCCTGGAGCTTTTTAGTGCAGACATGCAGATTTTTTCGATGACCTGTAGGCAGGGCCTCTGAAGTCCCAGTCATGAGGCTGTCCTGGGCCCTGGGCCCCTCCCTCCTGGAATCAGAGTAACCAGCCTTTAGAAAGTATGCTTCTTTTATGAGTGGAGCCCTCTCTGTGCAGGATGTCTCTGTATCAACACTGCTATGTCCAGCAACAGCCTCTTGCAACAGCCACTCTCTGTTCTCTGGCACTGGAATGGAAAAGTGAGACACCATGATCCCTACTCATTCATGTCATACAGCTGCAGTGTACAAGCAGAAAAGCAGTAAGCAGTTAACCCTGTGCTCCATGCATTGGGGACTCTGAGATTTCTTGCGTGATCCCTGCCTTACTCGGTCTACAAAACTAACAGACCATCTCTTGTGAGGTAGAAATGAACTGCACAGTGAGGGTGGGAAATTGGCTTTCTGAGTCAACCTGAAGTCCCCAAACAGGAAGGGAGCCCTGCCTGGAGCAGGGCATGCACCTGTCTAGTGTGGCACCTGGCCTGCCTAGTCACCATGACCCCTTCTTGAGCATGGGAGCTCATGCCCCATCTGCTGAAGAACCACACATGCATACAACCCAGGTGCTGTACAGGTGGGAAGTGACAAGGCCTCCAAAAGGACTGGGGACTGAGACCAGATGATAGCATAGTGCTCGGAGGCCAAGACTGAGACCTGACCTGTGGGTCTGGGGAGACTTTCAGTCAGGCAAGCAGTATTTCCCACTCGTGGGGGTGACCCATGCAGGTCACATACCTCCAGAGGGAGAGCGCTTACTGCCTCCTTTCTCATGTTGGGACTACATGGGACATAGTATTTTCTTTTCCCCATGGAGAAATCATTTTATCATCCTTTAGGACTGAAGCAAAGGGTCATATACCCTGACAGGGGCTGTTTCTGGCCTATCTTGCCCAGATAACTCAGCTTGTAGTAATTTGGGTCTGACCCATGGGGTCTATCTCCCATACCAGCTAGGATCAGATATAGGGAATCTATGTGGAATCCGACTGAGGCTCCACTCAAGATCAGCAGGAGGGAGTCAGTGATAGATTAGCAATGTCTGCAGGGGGCTATGAAGGGTAAGATGAAAGGTCTGCCACCTCCAGTCCAGCTCCTAGATGCAGAGGCTTCTGCTGTGATGTGACAACTGCATCAGGGCTATTTTTTGCTCCTGGCTTTTTGTCAAGCGTGGCACGGGGCCTCAGCTGTGTGTCGGCATCAGCTCACATCAATCTTATAGTCAGATGAAACCTCTCCAGGTCTCTTCACAAGAACAGCTGTCAGGTTAAATCTTCCCCATCTTGACATTACTTCCTGTGTGTGGGTATAAAAGTAATTGCAGTCAGTCCCTTTTAGGTGGGTGTCTAGATTTATTTCTAATCTTGCGTGCTCAGAGACCACAGCTCTGTGAAAATCTTTGTATCTACGCCTTTGTGTGTTAGTCTCCTTTCCTTAACATGTGCCAGGAATGAATGTTGAACCACGAATATCTGAGACATGTGACAGGCAACAACCACCCAATTGCCATAGAACATTCTAGAAACTGAACAGTTAGGAATTCTCGTTGATGTGGAATGCATATCTCATCCCAGTCCTTGATCTGCCTGTCGTCTAGGAGTCTGGAAGAGACATGGTAAATTGAGGGGTATCAACAAAGACACACTCTTAGGCGTTCAGCCCTGTCGGACAGACCTGGATTTAGGGAGATGAACCTGGGTGGAGGGAGGGTAAGATACAGCACCAGGGCTCAGGAGGCTGCAAAGGTGCCAGGCCAGGTCTAGGTGGAGACTGACATACAGAACAACACTCCACTTGCTGCATGGTGATGTTCTGGGAAAAATATATCATAAGTGGAAATACCCCTCAAACTCCCTGCACAGTAGAAAAATCTCAATACAAATGGCTATATCCCAGGACACACTGCGCCTCTGTGGCTGTTTTGTAGTAAGGGACAGTTCTTGCCAACCCCATGCCTCTGCAAAAGAATGTGTGGTGGAGCTGAATCAACCTCTTGAAGAATCTCTGGGAGGATGCTGCAGAGAAAAGTCATCCTGGATCCCTCCCTGGATGTCCAGATGTCCACCAGAGTAGAGTGAGATAGCCCTGCTTGTGCCTGCCCTAGCAGTGGGTCCAAGTATCTTTGCTCATTGGCTTGGCAGCATGGGCCTTTCCACTTAGAAACGTTATCCTTGGGCCTCTCAAATCAGAAATACTCCAAACAAGAAAAGCCTCTGTTGGTATGTGACACTGTGCGGCTTTTGATGGTATTGTCATGATAGGTCTTTGAGGCACCTAGGGAAAGTCCTGGGTGCTGGCTCTGTCCTCACATCTTTGGGGTTGGTATGGTAGAGCAAGATCTAGATTTTTTTAATTACATTTATTTTCTTCTGTGTGTGTATGTATATATGCATATATATATGCCATATACATATGTATATGTATATACATATGTGTATGGAGATCAGAGGACAACTTAAGAGAGAGTGAACCCTCTTTCTACTATGTGGGCATCAAACTCGGGCTTTCAGCTTTGGTAAGCACCTTTATCTGCTGAGCTGTGTTTTTTCTGGATTGTGGAAAGTCTGTTCCACCACACATCCCAGCTGAGTGAAGCCGGGTTGGCTCTGAAGGAGGCACTGATGAGTTGCCTCTCCCTTCTCACGGGGAAAGCTCTGGAGAGACCTAGTCTTCTCTCTCTCTCCCAAGCCAACCTATTGGCCTCAAACTGCCCAGAGCAGTAACACAGCTCCAGAAAGCTTCTGTCTATCCCTGACCTCTTTCATCCTAGGCTCATCCTAAAGGTGGCCCCCTCCAGGGCAGGCATCCACTTTGATGTCTCATCCATGGAGGCAAAGCCAGCTGGGGGATAAGTTTCTGACCTCAGCTCCTTTGCCCCAAGCTAAGACCTACTGAGTAGGCTGGCACTCCTGGGCTTTCAGGCAGCCTAGACCCTGCTCTCTCCCCATCCACCAGAACAAAATGTCTTGCCCTTAAAGCTGTTTAAGAACCAGACAAAAGACTGAATCCCTCAGGCCACTGCTCCTCCACCCTGGGCTTGAGGGTCAGGGACAGCATCATGAGCCAGGCCTAGCCCATTCCTCTCTGACCTAGCCCCCTGTGGTTCGGTTGTAGCCTGTTGACCAGCAAGGGGCTTAGGCTCTTCTCCGGGGATGGTGGTGACTGACTGCCTGTCTACTTCAGGTTCAGTGCTCAACTGGTTTGAAACCCCTTACAAAAGGCACAGGGTGTATTTCTTCCAGTTCAGAACACACAGATGAAGCCCCTAACCAGAACATGCATTCATTTTAAGGGCATACACCCCTGTGTGTGCTGACCTACCAGAGTGAGGTGGAGCTCAGCTTTGGTGCCAGAGAGCCAGGATGGGCTTTCCCAGTGGAAGCTGCTGTTCTGTAACCTGGGTGGCCCAATTCTAATGGGACTTATTCTCTCCTTATGACAGTTGGTTGAAGTTCTGAGCATTTAATGAAAAATGCTAGCCCAAGCTTCAGTAAACTGTGAGAGAATTTTCAGATCTAACACTCTCTGCCCACCCCCACTCTTCCCTATACACACACACAGATCCCAGTCGCTCTGTGGTAGCCAGAGAACCTTAAAGGGCGGTGTTCCTTAGACGAAGCTGCTAATACTACTCAAAGAAAACCTGTAGGAGGAGCCAGGTAAAACATGTCTCCCAACTCCTGATCCAGGTCTCCATCAAAGGATGGCTGTCATACCTTATCCACTGGGGCGTGTTGGGAGGTTCAATTGCCTGTCCTTGGAGGCAGAGGCAGTTGCTGGCTCAGAAGCCCAGTTTCTAAGCTGTGGGCCAGAAGGAGGTGCTGAGATTTGCTGCTGTCCCTGGTGCATTGTGCTTAGAGTCTTAGCCCCTGGCAGCCTTGGTCCTCCCTGCTTCAGGCTCCTTCCCACAGGCCCCACCCTGGGATGGACCCCCTGGAGTACAAACAACAGGACTACCACAGAACTGGTCAGGGGCCACCTATCTGCCAGGATGCTTAGTGCGGGGACATTTCTTATTGGTCTGAAAAGCAGACATTGGAAAGGACTGCAGTCTGGGTGGGGCCCTTCTCTTTTCTCTCTGTGCCCATTCTAGAGACCCTCCACCCTGCCCCAGGGACTATAGGCCTTTTAGAGTCCTGCCAGCACTGGGGTGTCTGGTCTCACAGGGCCAGGAAGCCTGGCAAAGGATGAGGGCTTGTGTTAGAAACTCTTCAAATCAGTGTCTCCTTTTTCTCCCCATCCCACACTGAAAAGCAACTGCAGAGAAAAACAGTATTTGTGTAGAATAGAATGTTCCAGGCCCAGAGCTAGGATGAGTCAGCAGCCAGTCCCTCTGTCCCCATTAGTTGGCCTTGCTCCTACTTGGCATGAAGATGCTCTGTGGGACTATAGGCAGTGAGGTGAGGGGCACCCATTTTCTGCCTGTGGTACCTGGGACAGTGTTTATGGGGACCTCAGTTTCATCACCTGTACAGGTAGTTACAGTTCCTTTTTTCAGGGAGTGTTAACAAAATAACATCATGTTTGCTTCTAAGCTTGCTGTGACAAATGCCAGAAGTGGGCCTCACTCACAGGCCTTCGTTATCTGTAGACTCTGGAGGCTACCAGACTGCAATGGAGGTGTGGCCTGATTGCCTTCTCCTGAGCCTTTCTCCTTGGTGTGCCACCTTCTCCACATGTCTTCACTGTCTTCCCCTGAACATGCTATATCCTGCATTCACCTTTGTAGAAGGATACTAGTTCAGTTACACTAGAGTCCACCCTAATGTCTTTCATTTTGATGACACTATCTCCAGGGAGCTAGAGAGATGTCTCAACTGTTAAGAGCACTTGCTTTTGCAGAGGACCTGGGTTCAGTTCCCAGCATCCACATGGTAGCTTATTATAACTGTCTGTAACTCTAGTTCCAGGAGATATGCGGACACAGACACATACTTTCATGCAGATAAACACTTATAAAGATAAAGAAAAATAATTTTAAAAGATCCTGTCTAAATATAGTTATGGGAATATGGGTGTATGAAAAACAGCTCTACATTTTATTCAAGTGGCAGGAGAAGTGAAGATCTTGCTTATTCAAAACATATTGAGCACAATAGCACTGGCCAGGCTCTGTTCTAAGTTCTGAGGGGCATCAGCACAGTGAGTCAAAACCTCTGTCTTTGGGGGGCTGATATTTTTGGTTGGGAAGCCAGCCCCTACAGTACAGTATGCCAGATGTTAGAACAGGCAAGTTGTTCAGAAGCTCCAGGAAGATGGAGAGCAAAGGCTCTGAGGGCCTTGGCTACCTGCGGTTGGGGGTGCTCTTCCTCACCTGTTTCCCAGGTTCTGCGTTCCCATTCAGCATATGTCTCTTCTTTCTTTCCTCTGCAGTGTTGAGGGCGAGGCCCCCAGCAGCGAGACTGGCACATCGCTGGACAGCCCCTCAGCCTACCATCAGGGTCCCCTGGTACCTGGTTCCAGCCTGAGTCCAGACCACTACGAGCACACATCAGTGGGCGCCTATGGGCTGTACGCAGGGCCAGGACCACAACAGCGCACACGGAGGCCACGGCTGCAGCACTCAACCTCAGTCCTGCGCAAGCAGGCTGAGGAGGAGGCCATCAAGCGCTCTCGGTCACTCTCTGAGAGCTATGAGCTCTCTTCAGATCTGCAAGACAAGCAGGTAGGTGGCAGGGGTCCCTGCCCACTATCCATGGTCTCCCAAATGGCTTGAGACTTCAGCTGCCTGATGTTCTTGGTAATGGGTTCCAGCTGGTGTGCACATCTGAGGAAGAGGGGATCCCTGCCTCCACTGCTTTCAGAGCCTTTCCCAGCCCAACTCTGCTGAAATGTGGGAAGGGATTTACACTGATGGTCAGGAGCACTGACATCCTTTCTGGGGACTTATATAGAGTCCTCTTCAAATTTTGCCTTTGTAGGTCTCAGTATCCCTCACTGCAGGATATGGGGCCTATGTGGTGTATCTGAGTGTCATGGCCCAGTACCACCAGGACACAGGTTGCCAAGGTGGCCATAGAGGTCCTTAGGGTCCAAGAAAGGCCTGAGGGAGAGGGGCTACTTGGTATCTTCCCCTGTGGCTATGGCTCCACAGTATCTATGCTTTAGAAAATGTCTGCATTGGATGCTGCAGCTCTTCATCAGGCCTCGGACCCAAGGATCAGGCCGTCTAACCCGCTTTTGCGGTTGCTTGTGAGCAGAGCAAATCCTCGTGGTGCAGGTGCCCAGTAGTGACCCAGCTAGTATGGGAGTGAGTGCCTGCTGTTTGATTGTTTCTCTGAGCAATGCCAGATTTCAGGAGATCCCTGAACTGCAAGGATGTGTAGGAACAAACAGAACATCTGGTCAGTATTCCACAGCCTTGGGCCTTGCTCTTTTGAGCAGGTTCCAGTGCCTCTCAGGCTAACTCCAGGACCCCTTCCCACTGCCCTCAGATGCTGTGCTCTCCCTCCTACCCATGTCTGCTGGCCACTTTGTTCCATTTGCTCTCCAAGGGCCTCTGTCCTTGAACACACAGAGGCCTAGGCTTATGCAGCCCCATCTTCCTCAGGGCATGATGGGGGCCCTCAGGTGGATCTTCTCTCTTGGCAGACATCCCTCAGTCTTGATCTCTCGTACCTGTGGTGATACCTCTGTTCCCCTCTGCTCACATGCTTTTTCCTCCTTCCAGGCCAGCTACCTTCATAGTTGAGGTTCATAAGGAGACTGATAGCAGATATTTCCTGACAGCTGTGGCCCTTGATTGCTTTGCCAGCCCTCCATTGAGTTTCTCAGCTCTGCCTAGATTCAGAGTGGTCCCTGAAGAGTTTGTTGTAGAATGGTCCTGTCATCCGCACAGGACCGTGAAATAGAATTGGGCAGGGTTGAGACGGCATACAGGCTGTAGGGATGATTACATGCCAAAAATATGCAGCTATTCACCTTCATTCCACCCATAGCTGAATTTCCCCTTGTGCCAGATAATAGGCTGGGGACAGCCTGCAAATGACGCTGCTGTACCTGAGCAACATTCCTGGACAGTGGATGGACAAGCAAGTCAGCACTTAAGACATTTTTACTGCAGGAAGTGACACAGACCCTGGGGGTTACAATTCTGGAGGAAGTAGTAGAGGGACTCTAAGTGTTGGCTGTATCAGATGAAGGTAACTAGCCTGAAAACTGGGCATTTGGAGAAGAGCTAACAGTATGTGCCAAGGCTCTGGAACAAGAATGACCTTGGTGTGTCATTCTTGGTGTGTCTTTGTGTGAGAGATACAAAAAAAGATGGCAGGGAAGAGTTGGAACAGAGGCAAAAGGAGTTAACAGCAGCCATGTCGTATTCCACGCTGCACTGAACATCCTGGCAAGCAAAGCGAAAGGAGAAGTAGATGACTGACATGAGAGTTGTGAGAGGAAGGTAGAGTCACTGAAAAGTCAGATGCATTCTCCTTAACCCAACCCTCTGCCCTGGTCCTTACATGTCCTTGAGAGCAAGAGACCAGCCTAGGGATTAGAGAATCACCTCAGGTCTCTGAGTGGTGGCAGTTGTGCTTTGTGGAAGGCAAGTCCTCTGGATTCTCATGCATGCTGCTTTGAGAGAATCCTCAGCAAGTAAACCCATAGAGGTGAGCCCTGGCCTGGGACCAGCCTCTCTGACACTGACTTTGGTGCTTGGCTACTGGCTACTGAGAACAGGGATAGTGGAGTCCCTCAGTAAGGTAAGAACTGTGTGAGTGTGTGGTCCAGTCTCTCACATCCCATGGGGTAGCAAGTCTTACTTGCTTTTCCCTCCTCTGAGTCCCATAAGAGCTATAGACAAGCCTCATGTCACTTCCAGACCAGAAGACAGGATAGCTATGATGAGTTCAAGAGTAAGAAAGAATGGGGCTGGGTCAATAAATCCCCACTTTTGGGAGAGACAGAGAAGGGCTTTCTTTGGTGACTCATTACAGAGCCCATTTCTGTCCTTCTAAATGAGCCATCATCCAATACAATACACACAAACTTGGGGAACTCGGGAAGCAGGATGGTTGCCTAGTCCCCAAGGTTCAGACATCAGGGAAAGCCATGGGGTAAGCTTTGGTGACTCTGGTGTCTTTGAAACCCTTGGCAGGGATTCCAGGCCAAGGCCTTCTTAGGCAGGGGATTGAGAGAAGGAAGAGGGTCTCCCAGGATCAGCTTAGGTCTGTTCCTGACCCTGAGCTTGATGACTACTCAGCCAGTAGTAGTTTTGCTTGTTGTTATGGCAGTACACCCATCTCTGAGAGAGAAACCCAGAACCTCTGTGGCTGTCCCTGGAGCCCCTTCTCTGCTCAACTGGGCCTAGTGTCCTGAGAGTTCTCTCTAGTCCAGCTTCCTTGAGGCCCTGAGATGGGGTGCAGAGGGGCCTCTCCTAGACTTGGACCACAGCCCTGCCTTTGCTCAGTGTCTCTGGTGTTCAGTATCAGACTGCATCTGTCTAACCTCACACATTCTCTGCCTCTCCAGGGCAGGGACCTTATATGTCGCCCTTTTGCATTTCCAAGCATGATGAGATAGATGCTGGCCCACAGTGCCAGACAGGGGGAATCAGGGTTTCACCGCCTCCTGAGGACTCGAATCCTCTCCCCATCCCCGAATAGATAAAGCTCTGCCCCAACAGCCAGAGACAGATTGCTGATTCCTACAGACCAGGCTATAGCTGAAGGAGTGTGTTTCCTATTCACCCAGGATTAGGACTCAAGATTAGCCCTCAGGCTGGGCCTTCTGTGAGACCTGGGACTTCAGGAGGTTATGGGTCACTCCTGAGATGCTGAGTTGAGGTGCCTGAGAGCTTGCCCAACACCCCTCCCACCTCACAACCATGACCTTCAGAGCTGTGCACCCATCTGCACTCATACTGCTGTAGGGCAAAGAAGAAGAGCCAGCCCTGCCAGGCTCCCCCTAGCACCTCAGCCATCTGTGTAGCAAGGACAGAGACCTCACAACTACACCCTAGGAATGGGGCTGAGGTCTTTAGCCAGCTGCCTGGGCCCTGTGCCAAGCACTTGGCTCATCACTGTGAACTTACCAAAGCACTAGAGAGTGGGTCCTACTGCTGCCCTGCAACACAGATAAGGAAATGGGGAGCTTCGTGGTTCCAAAGCTCATCCAGAGCTGATGAGAGGCAGAGCCAGAGTCAGTCAAGCCAAGCCCCTGGCAACATTCTGACCTGCTCATGCTTCAGGCTCTGCAGGTGGCATCTGTAGATGCATCTTCAGAAAACCTCCAGGGCCCATAGCTTCTATAACCAGAAGTGTTGAGATGCTCAGCATACCCACCACCTTTACCCAACATCATCTTACCCTGGCACTTATCTGTCCCACTTGACACTGAAAACCCTCAGCAGCCCCAAGCCGCTGTTTTAAGCCACTTGAGAATATGGTAAGAACATCCCAGGTTACATCCCTATGGAGCCTAGAAGAGCATAGATATCTATCTCTGTGCCATCACACAGGACCCACATTCTTCTCTTCTTACCCCACTAGGTGGAAATGCTAGAACGCAAGTATGGGGGACGCCTCGTGACCCGCCATGCAGCCCGCACCATCCAGACGGCGTTCCGCCAGTACCAGATGAACAAGAACTTTGAGCGTCTGCGTAGCTCCATGTCGGAGAATCGTATGTCTCGCCGCATTGTGCTGTCCAACATGAGGATGCAGTTCTCCTTCGAGGGCCCCGAGAAGGTGCATAGCTCCTACTTTGAGGGAAAGCAGGTCTCTGTGACCAATGATGGCTCCCAGCTGGGGGCCCTGGTGCCATCAGAATGTGGAGACCTTAGTGACCCAGCCCTCAAATCTCCGGCCCCCTCCAGTGACTTTGCAGATGCCATCACAGAACTGGAAGATGCCTTCTCCAGGCAGGTGAAGTCCCTGGCTGAATCTATCGATGATGCTCTCAATTGCCGCAGCCTACACAGTGAGGAGGTGCCAGCCTCAGACACAGCCCGGGCTCGGGACACTGAGCCCAAACCAGGTCTACATGGCATGGACCACCGCAAATTGGATGAGATGACAGCCTCATATAGTGATGTCACCCTCTACATTGATGAGGAAGAGCTGTCACCACCTCTACCGCTCTCACAGGCTGGTGATCGGCCTTCCAGCACAGAGTCGGACCTGCGGCTGAGGTCTGGGGGTGCAGCCCAGGACTACTGGGCCTTGGCCCACAAAGAGGACAAGGCTGACACGGACACAAGCTGCCGAAGCACACCATCACTGGAGCGGCCAGAGCCACGGCTGCGGGTGGAGCACCTGCCCCTGCTTACCATTGAGCCACCCAGTGATAGCTCCGTGGAACTCAGTGACCGCTCAGATCGAAGCTCACTTAAGAGGCAGAGTGCCTATGAGCGCAGCCTCGGTGGGCAGCAGGGCAGCCCCAAGCATGGCCCCCACGGTGGCCCCCCCAAAGGCCTCCCCCGGGAGGAACCTGAATTGCGGCCTCGGCCCCCCAGACCTCTTGAGAGTCACCTAGCCATCAATGGTTCAGCCAACCGGCAGAGCAAATCTGAGTCTGACTACTCAGATGGGGACAATGACAGCATCAATAGCACCTCCAACTCCAATGACACCATAAACTGCAGTTCTGAGTCCTCATCACGGGACAGCCTGCGGGAACAGACACTCAGCAAGCAGACGTACCACAAGGAGACCCGCAACAGCTGGGACTCGCCAGCTTTCAGCAACGACGTCATCCGTAAGAGGCATTACCGAATTGGCCTGAATCTCTTCAACAAGTGAGTTCCCCCCTTCATGCATGGAGGAAGGACCCACATGGGCTTTCACAATCACACCCCTGGGCCTGGGCAGGGCTGACAAGAGATGAGTCCATCTTCCCTCCTTCTGTGAGCCTCTACACACACCCTTACCAAGGCTGAAGTTTAAGCAGCCTTTATAAGGCCAAGGCAGTATGTTGCACTATGTTTATAGTTAGAGCAGCTTTAAATCCCAGGAGACCCAGCTCCTTCCAAGGGCTGCTCGTGGAGGTGGCAGATGTTCATGGGCTAGACAGCAGAATGGGGACTTTTCTGTGGTAAATCCCTACCTACCTATCATGTCCACGCATGTGTCCCCATAGCTGGCTCAGCCTCAAATGCCAGGTTCAGGGTCGATGTGAAGCACAAAGGTCTTGGAACAAGCCGGTAGGAAGTCTGTTTAGGGGCCTGGGGAAAAGGCGAGGTAGGGGGCTGTGGACTGGGTCCTTTGCATGGCTGCTCTGGAGGGGCTCAGGAAAGGTGCAGCCTGCAGCCCTGAGAGCTACACCATGTTAAGAGATGGATATTTAAAGCAAGCTATTCTTAGCAGGGTCAAAAATAGCATGGGAAGTGGGGAGGGCTGAGCATACCCTTTGAGGGGACCTTGGCAGCTCTTGTTTAACCTGAGATTTTACATTATTTCCTTCCCTCGGGCCTCTGGGATTTGGGGTCATCAGAAGCCAGCCTGGTCTCCCTGGGGGTTATGGACCTGAAAAGCATGTGACTAGCCTGCCTGCTGGTTACAAGCATACACCCTAGTAGTCTCCTAGAAAGGCCACAGGAGGGTAGTGGGGCACAGTGGGAGTGAGCCACATCTGAGCCACACCTTGCCATTTCCTGCAGCTCCTCCAAAACTAGGATGGCATGATTCTGAGCATCCCCAGCAGTGCAGATGGAGTGGGTAGGAGTGGCCTGGTAGGAAGGGTGTAGTGTGTAGCCTTCATTAAAGCCTCTAGGAGCTGAGTCTTAAGACTGTTCACATTTACCGAGAGGAGCTACTGTAACCTCTCCCCTTACCTGTGGCCTGCTGCATGTAGAAGCCAACCCACCACTGTGCAAGCTACAGCCAGAGCCCGTAGGTCACTGACAAGTGTGTCCTGCTTAGTCCCTCTGTCCTACATTGGCTTTGCTATTCCCACACACTGCCCCGCTCCAGGACTGCCTCTCAGCCCTAGGTAATGGGGGTTACAGCAGAGTGGATGGGCGGAGGCCAGCAGTAGAGTACAGGAGGAAGAGAAACAATCTCCTTGACCAACCAGCTTTGGCCTTTGTAGATTTTTTCTCAATCTATCATTACTTAATTACATGTGAAACACACAAATGTATCCTTCCTGACAATGAAAGCCTTATAGTTAAGGATGTATCATCTGTGACTGTGGGGGCTCTCGTGTGTGTGTGTGTGTGTGTGTGTGTGTGTGTGTGTGTGTGTGTGTGTGTTTAGATGCATGCCTGTGGGGACTGGGGTCGATGTCACATGTCTTCTTTTATTCTTCACCTTATGTTTTGAGATAGAGTCACTAACTAACCCTGGAAGTCGGTGATTCAGCTAGGTTGGCTGGCTAGTAAGCCCTCGAGTCCTCTTGTTTCTGCCTCCCCAGGACTGGGAAAGTCAGCTTTTTCCATGGGTGCTGAGCATCAAACTCCGGTCCCTGTAATTACATAGCAAGTTCTTTGATGACTGAACTGTCTCCCCAAGCCTATCCAGGTCTTTTTGTCTGTGGGCCTATTTTGTGTTTTTCACACCTGTGAAACAGGGCTGATGCTGATGCCGCCTCCTTCCAGACTGTAAGCATGCGAGCTTGGTATGTGAAGCGTGCAAGGACAAACCTATGCAGTGCTATTTCTTGACCTGTCTCTCATCACTTTGGGCCTGTGTTAGATGACTTTGACCTAGGACTTCACAATGGCTGGCTGTTGAAAGTCTTGCTTGCTACTTATATGGCCCTTCATTCCTGTGTGTTACATGGGGTGGGGACCAGGGGTTGATGTCATGCGTCTCCTTTCATTCTTCACCTTGCTTTCTGAGCTGGAATCTCTAACTAACCCTAGAAGTCAGTGATTTAGCCAGGCTGGCTGGCTAGTGAGCCCTATTTATTTGGCCATTGCTTCGGCCTCTTTATGTCGCTGGAAAAATGACACTATGTATGGATTGTCCCACTGCCTTCTCAGGATGACCATTGAGTGGAATTCAGGTGCCTAGGTAGAGACTTTCTTAGGCATCAGAACTGTCAAGTTCATGTTTAAAGGGTGTTAAACCCGTTTCCCACCCCTGGATCTGACAGTGCTTGCTCCCCTTCCACTTCTTTTAGTATTGCCCTGCTTCTTCCAGGCAGAGTGTGGATTGTCGTAACTGGCATTTTCTGCTGACTTGAGTAAGCTAGCCCTGTCCTATTGGGGTTTTATGGCATACCTTCCAGGTAACTTGCTGTCATTTCTTCATTAGCTGTACCTTTTTGTCAGTTCTAGGTCTTGAACTTTGGGCCATGAGGAAGTACTTTGTCACCAAACTACATCCCCAGCCCTCATATTTTGGCTCTCACTGAATTGCTCGGGCTGGCCTAAGACTCCCTGTACAGCCCTAGCAGGCCTTGAACTTATGACCCTCCTGCCTTGGCCTCCTGATGTTCAGTATTTGTCACTTTTTAGGCTGTGCCATCATGAGGCCTTCTAAAGGATGATTCTTCAGAATTATAAGAATGTCTCCTGCTAGCTATTTATCTTTCTTGTCTTTTTCTTGGGGTTTTTCTTCTAAATATAATTTGAACACAATGAAAAGAACCCTGTGAAGAATCTAATTAGCTTTAACTGCACTGCTCTTATCTTGTGGAAATGTTTAATTTTATTTAGTGTATCATCAGTGCCTTTATGTTTGAAATTGCTTTTTTATTTTATGTTTTGTTTTTTATTCTTCCAATTATTTTGCCATGCTGGGGACTGAACCCAGTGCCTTGGAAAGGCTAAGCAAATGTTCACTGCTGAGCCATATACCGACCCTTACTATCAGGTCTAACCATTATACTTTCATATATCTGCTATGCATGTGTGTATTTGTGAGTGTGCAGATGCTGATATGTGTGTGTGTGCCCATTTATATGTGTGTGTGAATGCCATCTTCCCAACTCCTCATGTGTCATTGATATTTTAAGACAAGGACTCCTCCATTGTCACACTCTTAATGGATAGTTGTTCCTCATGAATTTTAGAATCAACTCGTTGAGAACCTTCTGGGGAAACTGGAGCCACCTCCAGATTAGTGGTGACTTTGGAGAGACAGCCCTTTATACTGCCCGGCACAAGACTGGAAGGCTCAACCTAGGGCTGTGCATTATTTAAAACTAATGAAAATTCACTTGGCTCTCCAGGGACACTAGCCACATTTTTTACTGGAGATCAGGATAGGTGCAGAGCTGTGAAATAGGCCAGGCCAGTGTGAGCCCAAAGGGGCAGTTGCAGCAGCTCTGGTTCTGAGATCTAGCTGGTGGCACTGACAGGAGCCAGTAAGGTTCCATGTGGAATAGACCCTAAGGCCGTGGCTGGTGCCTGCCTTGCTCCTTAATAAGCAAGCACTCAGCTTCAGTTTCCTCCTTCACTCAGTCATGATACCAGGTCAGGGTGCCTTTGAGATTCTAAGTTGCTGTAACTTTGCCAGTTAAACAAGCCATAACTTGTTTGGCAGTCTTAGAGCCTTTTGTTCCATTTCTAAGGCTCTTCCATAGATGTGGGGAAGAGCTCTGGATCTCAGTAATGGCTGGTAGCTCCAGGTTTAGTTCACAAAATCCCAGGGCCCCTCCATGGATAGATATGAGAGCCCGAGCCCTGGTAGCCTTGCCCGGACTATAACTACTTTGCCCTAGGGTCCTGAGCCAGGCCTCCATTGGTGCTCAGCAGCCCCAGTACCATGCTGGGTTTCTATCCATAAGATCCAACAACCTCCATTCCCCTCTGACTTCACTCCCTGTTTTCTGCCCCCTGCCTGTCTCTTCTATCACTGCTTAGGGCTCTCCTGAGAGTCTCAAGTCTCCTCCTCTTACTACTGCCAATCCTCCAGGCCCCACCCTTGCCTGCATCCCTTCTGAGAACACTCCAGGACACCTAGGTCCTAATACTTCCCTAACAAGTGAGGAACCAAGCTGTCCAGAGCATCCCTCCAGGGGTCTGCAGAGGCTTGCATGGTGACCCACAGTGAGAGAAAAATAAATGAAACAAGAGTGCTCAGAAAGTGAGGCAAGCTGGGAAGGCCTCTCTGGGGAGCCTATGCCACCTCCTGGTATCCTCAGGCCCCTGTCCAGGCCCCAGCTGCACATCTGGTAGGCAGCTCTAGGAGAGGGCAGGAATCCAGAAGCCCCAGGCAGAAGGGGACCAACTATACCACTGATCCACTCCAAGACCTGGAGTGAATTCCCATGTTTGAGCCTTGGCACAATTGGAAAAATGGGTGTGGGTCCCTTTTCTCAGGACTTGGACAAAATTTGAGACAAGGGGGCCAAGGCCTAGGCCAGTTGCTATCCCTGGAGGTTCTCTGGGTGGCTGCTGTCAGGCTCAGCTTAATCTTGGAGGTTTTTCTTAGCCCTGTGCAGCTGGCTGTGAGAGGGGCAGATGAACATTCATGCTCTGTAAGGCCATTTCACAGTCTCATTCTTGTCCTCACTCAAAGCCATCCATAGCTGCTGTTGTCACTGAAGGTGGTAGCGGAATGACAGGAGACCAGAGAGACCAGTGGAGGGAAGTGTAGTCACACTTGAGTCTGAATCAACATGATGTCTAGGAAAGCTGGCTTAGACTTAGAGGAAGCAGGCATGCCAGAGCTGGAAGTAGACAGCTGGGTGGAACTGTGAGTGGGTTCACTGTACCTTCTGCCTGGTTCAGAAAGACCTCTACATTCAGACACAGAAGTGGGTGAGGCGAGAGGCAAAAGCCAACACTTTCTGCTGGGTCCTTGCAGTATGAACTGACTTTTCCGTTGTGGTATCTGGGGGTGGCTCAGGTAGTTTGGAGGCTTCCTAAGACAACAGTATTTAAAGACCTGGCACTGTCTTGCTGGGCAACCCGGAGCTGAGTAACTTGACTCTTCTGGCCCCTCATTTTGTTGTCACTAAAGGAAGTAGTTCCCTCCACCAGGAACCTTCCTGATTCCCTATGCAGCTCCTCCTCAGAAGGCCCCAATTGCAATTGAAGCCATGCTTTGTCCAGGCTGCTGTGGTATCCCTCTGGTTGGTCCTGCTCAGACCTGGCATGATCCCTCCATACAGTCTGCACAGTTCCCAGGGGCTTGATGGAAGCTTCCAGCTTGAACTTCCTGTTTCATTCTTTCCAGGTGACCCAGTCTTTCCTACGGTGAGAGGTTAAGTAACTTGCCTCAGGGTCCCCAGCCAGTAAATGGAAGTGAGATTCAAGCCCAGGCTTCCTGTTATCTGGCTCTAAAACCAGAACCCTTACACACCAATGAGAAAACATGGTTTTAGAAGGTGGGGACTTGGTTGGCCTATGGCAGATAGCCAAAGGGGCTGTGGCACACTGCTCTGCTTACAGTTCAAAGATCAACCCAGGCCTATGGCTTCCTTCCCTTAGCTTGAATAGAATCCACCATGTCCACATAGGGTGGGGATTGCCTCACTCAGTGTGGGGGAAGAACTTCAAGGTGGTCCATAGCATGGACAGCATGCATATCCAGCAAAATGGAATGCTGTCCCACTGCATGGAGGCCAGTGTGAGGTAGTCACTGCTTCAGGAAGCCTCTTAGAGGCTGTCATGGACCCCTGGAGCTCCCCCTCATCACAGCCTGTCCCCTTGGTCTACCCACCCCTCAAAGTGACTTACACTAATCCCTGCTCCTCAGCCACTGGGACTGTGGCTTCCTCTGTTCTGTGACATCCATGTAGGGTCAGTTCCTCCTACTCTGGGCTTGTGTCACAAGTAGTAGTTGTCAAGGATTATGAGTCTGCTCCCCTTCTGCCTGTACCCCTGACTACCACTCACAAGCTTACACAGATACATACACACATACCAGCAAAAACCAAGTTGTCTTGCACCCTGCTGCTCCTCTGTGCAATGACTGGGTGCTAGAGCACCCCTGGCTTGGTAGTATAGCACCCTGGCTCTGATCCCCTCAGGCTAGCCAAGGGAACCTTCTAAAAACTGGCCCTTACACATCCTTTTCCAAGCATACAGGTCTCTATGCCCATTCATCCTGCTATGTAACTACCCTTTCCTCTCTCCTCCCCCAATCCAACCTGGGACAGCCTGTGGGCCTCAGCCTGCAACCCCTCCATGGACCTCTACCTAAAGAGTATCCCTAGGACTTCCCTTGAAAGGCCCTATCTGCTGTACTCAAGGGCCTGTTCCCACTTAGGCTCCCAGCCCCCTTGGCCATGCCAGCAGCTCCCTGCGGGCTCTGTGCCTGGCACCTTAACCTCTAAAGTGTATGTGCTCAGGGAGATGTCACAGCCTCACACCCTATATAACATCCCCACTTCCCTGGGCAGAGGAGCCTGTCTGGGAGTCCTGAGATCATGGACCTATGAAGATGGGAACAGGCAAAGAAGTAAGAGAATGCCAAAGCAGGGCAGCATATCATGGCGGTAGGGAATGGACCAGATCATCTTGGGCTATTTCATTACCAGCTGTGCCAGGGCACTGCTGTCAAGGGACCAGTAAACACTGGTACTTGTTCTGTCCTACCCAGGAGTTAGAAGGATAGATCTCTACTGACTGGGATAAGGGAATGTGCCTGGTCTCTCCATTTAATGGGCACACAGCTGGGTGTGCTTGGGCTGGCTCTAGAGGGCACCTCACCACTTAACAGCTCTTAGTGACTGGGCAGAGGAAAAGGGAGCCACTGTAATCCAGTGGCCACCCTGGCCTCAGGTGCTCTGCATAGCTCCAAGTGGTCTGGTGGACTTTCCAGAGCAGGACATATACCCTGAGAGTTGCCTTTACAGCTATTTTCAAACTCACTCATGTCATCCTGTGACAATAGGACCTCCTCACTGGTGAGCTGAGGAATCAGGCTTACATAAAGACAGACAGGAAGTCAGAGGCTGAGGGCAGGAAGAAACCTGTCTGAATCAGAGGATACCCTTCCCCTCCTTTCCCTGGACCCTCAGCTGCCCCCCCCCCACACACGCACACACAGCCAGGTGTCGAAGGTAATATGCTCTGCTCTGGAGCCAGAGCAGGTATAGATTCTGTCTGTATGTCTCCTGAGCCCCTGAGGACCTAGCTAGTGAGACCACAGCCTGGCAAGGATAGGGGATTCACTTAACCCAGTAGTGCTGCCCCAGACATTTCCCAGGGTCTTGGCCTCGCCAGTGGGGCCAGTGTTAGAGCCTCTGAAGCCTGGTGTCTAGCACCTGTTTCTGCAGCACAGTGTTCTCAGCACAAAGCCTCTTGGTACTATGTAGGTACTTCTTCGCAGGGCCTGGATGGTCCTGGTGAAGCTGTCAGTAGGTAGAGACATTTCCTGTCTCCAGCTGGCTTCTTGTCCTCTTGTCCTGCTTCCCTTCAAGGGGGTGGGGGTGGGGTGAGTACAGACACAAAAAGGAAACTAAGGAAACTATTTGCTGGGGAAGTAGCTATCTGGATGGGACAGTAGGAGTGCTGATGCCCTTGATAGTGACAGGTTGGCAAGAGGTTTGTAGTGTTTTACCTCTGGATCTGCAGTTAGTTTGGCTTCTGTATACCAAGCAGAGATGGCAGGGGTTACATGCCTATGTTCTCAGTAGGCTTTGGGTGCCAGCTGAGAGAACAAACAATTTAGGGTTCTCAGAGAACTTGGGGTATCCTTTTACAGTGCAAGTCTGCAGGTCTCTGGCAAGAGGAGCAGGAGCAGGCCTCCAGCAAGTCTCAAAGCTGGAGTCCCACTTCTCTGGCTGAGGCAGGAATAAGTCCCCTTGCTTACTAGCCTTTTCTCTAGTCCTGGAGGCTACCTCTAGGTAACTCCTTCCTTACTGTGGCAGTCTTCTGTCTCTTCCTCTTCCTCCTCCTCTTCTTCCTTCTCCTCCTCTTCTTCTTCCTCTTCCTCCTCTTCCTCCTCCTCCTGCCCCTCCTCCTCCTTTTTCTCCTCTTTCTCTTCCTTCTCCTTGTCCTCTTCCTCCTCCTCCCCCATTGAGCTCTCAGTAACTCTTCTGTTTGTACAGCCCTGGAACATCCAGATTTATGGAGTGTCAGCTAGGCCCACATTGGATGAATGTGTGCATATACAATAAAGTTAGAAAGGAGACCAATCAGGGAAGAGCTGTAGTTGTCTTTGCAGGCTGCTTCCTGCTTTTCCAGCATAGTAAAGGCTGGGACTCTGTCAAGCTGGGGCCCTGGTGCAGCTGAGATTTGTGGCTCCCTTACCCTCAGGGTCTCCTCCTACTCCTAGCTTTGAGTTAGCTGTTCTTATACCTAGGCAGGTCATGCAGCTGAGTATGTGTGTGTGTGTGTGTGGTATGTGCACAGGGTAACATGCTGAGCTGTATGTAAGAGCAGCTTTGAATTGGTACAGGTGGATCCTCACAGGGATTGTACACAGTAATCATGGCCAGGTGTTAGGATCCCTACTTGTTACCTGTCAGTAGAAGCTTCCATGTAGAAGAGCAGACAGCACATCTGACTGTGGTTCAAGCTTGCAGAAGTGTCTGTAAGTAATTCTGAGAATCATGTTTCCAGCCCCCACAGAGGCCTCCCCAGTGCTAGCATGGAATCTAGGCAGTTGAATGAAGGGCTTGGAACCAGACAAGGTAGGATGTCATTTTTGAACTCTGAAATCATGCCACATAGGAGAAGGGATCAAGGGCCAGGCCTGGCATAGATAAACGGAGTGGGAGAACATGGAACACCTATTACAAGTCCCACCCCCTCCCCCTGCTTCAGAGGTCAAGCGGTCATTACTGAGCATTCTTCTTGTTCATCCCACCCAGGAAGCCTGAGAAGGGCATCCAGTATCTCATTGAGCGCGGCTTCGTGCCCGACACGCCAGTGGGAGTGGCCCACTTCCTGCTGCAGCGCAAGGGCCTCAGCCGCCAGATGATCGGTGAGTTCCTGGGAAACCGGCAGAAGCAGTTCAACCGTGATGTGCTCGAGTAAGTCTGGGGGGTCAGGGCCCCATTCCACATGCACAAATTGCTGTCAGCCATGGAATCCCCAGCATGCCACATTACCTACATTTACTCATGTACAGTGTCGGGAATGCTGTTTGCTGGGACAACAAACAGCATTGTTGGCTTTCCTGGGATGGGTCCTGCAGAGACCAAAACCCCAAGATGCTCAGACAGAGTTACTGTTCATCCCTAAATGATGCCAATCATTTCTATGGACAGTTGTATACTGTGAGGTTTAGTGAGTAATGGCAGAAGCAAGGTGTGTTCACCATGGACAAAATTAGTTTTTTCCAACTATTTTGGGTCCACAGTTGGTGAGTCTGAGGTTGGGGAGCCCAGGAGTATAGAGAACTGCCTAAACAGAATCCACCCTCCAACTGCACCCTTGGCTACCACCCAGTCTTATTAGCCCAAAACAACACCCCATGCCAATCCATTCATCCCTACCCTGTCAGGTACACGTAGCCAGCGGGGTCTAATATAAACTCCACTGCCCTCTCACAATACATCCACCACTATCCCTAGAGCCTCTTGCCATCACATATGACCTTCAGGTGACCCACATCTGTGTGGCCACCTTGACCTGACAACTGTTCATCCAACATAGACAAGTAGCCCTGCCCATGCTTAACCTATAACCCCATCTCCCCGGTGGGCAGCACTCAACCACACTCGAACATCTCTGAAAGCTAAAGTGTGTGACACTAGGGAGTGCTGCAGAAAGAAGGGCTCCTGGGTCTATCCTTCAGCTGCTTCTGTTGTGAGTAGTGCTGCCCAGGGCTTACTGTCTCCCCAAGTTACTCGTGAATGTCTCTTTCCTGACGTATATAGATGGGTAGTGGTAGGAACTCAGAGCCGATGGCCTGCTACCTACCTCTGCTAGGACCCAGTCCTGTTTCTGCGGGATTTCACAACTGGCAGAAATGCCAAGATGCTGACCCCAGGGGAGAAGTCAGTACTGGGGAGGGTGCACATGGTCTCTGCCATGTGCTTAGCCCTGCACTCTATTGAGGACAGCAGCAGCTAGGGAGCAGAGATGGAACAGAGTCACCAGTTTTGGTGTTTTGCAGTGGGTATCCTGTACTGTGGTCTCAGGCAGCATGGCAAGGACTACTGCCCCAGCCTCTCCATGTAAGGGGTGGCCAGTACTGTGCCTTTTTCACACAGGACACAAGGTCTGAGGGGGCAGGCCTGGGTGCAAATGTACCCACACATGCACTTATGCAGAAACCCTTCCTGCATTTACATATGTGCACATAGACATGACCAGACACATAAATCAAAGGACTAGAGCTTTGGTGGAAGCTGGCATAGAGCAGGCAGCAGCAGAAGGTTGATACTTCTTAGCCAGGGGCATTCATCAGACTTCTCTGATGGTCCTCATATGTTTCTTCCCCCTCCTCTCACTAGTCATCACGGAGAGCAAGCTGTAGGGAAAGAAGCTCCATTGCCACAGCATTGTAGGCCCCACTCTCCACCCCCAGCCTACTGGATTTCTGCTCTCAGGAAATCCTTGCATTGTTCTCCTCCCATTAGAAAATAGCACTGGCCTCAGGAAGTAGCCAGGCCCCCAGACCACCTCCTAGGCCTCCTGGAGGGCAGCTGAATTGCTCAGATTCTGTCTGCCTGCTGTTCTCCTTGGGCCCCCTGGGATGGGCCCAGGAGTGGAGACAAGTCCTGTCTAATGATGGACAGGACAGCACAGTCCACCCTAGCTTTTAGCTACAGCTTCTTTCAGAGGTGATGTGGACACCAAGCCATTCTGGGAAATGCTTTCTAGACCCCATCCTCTCCACTCAGGCCTCATCACAGAATTAAAGGTGTACCTGTCTCCCCACCTTCCCTGCTCCTTTACACTAGGGTAGCTTGGTCTCCAAGGTGACTCTTGAGAGGCTCCAGGCAATCGTGTTCCCTCCACATGAGAGTAAGACTGCTGCCTGGGCACACATCCTGGTCAGGCACCTGAAGGCTGACTCTTCATGGGCCATCCAGTATGTGCCCATGGGGTATATGAACTGCAGTGATGGTCTCTCTATTAGAGAACAGCCCCACCTTTGAGCTCCTTGGTAGAGAATGGCTTACATGCACAGAACATATGCCTCCTACAACGTCAGGGTCTCTAGATGCCTCAGAAGCCTGGGGATATGAGAGGCAGGCTTCCCAGAGGCAGTCTGTCTGTCCCATAAATTCAAGGACCCTTGACTCTTTAAGGTCCAATCCCCCACCACGTAATAAAACTGGCCACCTCCATGGGCCTGGCTGCTCTCACAGGCCATCCATCTCTGTTCCAGCTGTGTTGTGGATGAGATGGACTTCTCTGCCATGGAGCTAGATGAAGCCCTCCGGAAGTTCCAGGCACACATCCGAGTCCAAGGGGAGGCTCAGAAAGTGGAACGACTCATCGAGGCATTCAGGTCAGGCCATGTGTGAGGTAACGTGGGATATACCACATCAGTGGAGGGACCTGCTCCTCATGGCATTATTGGGCTCCAGGGCCACAGCAGGATAGGCATCCATGCATAATTGGCTCCCAGTGTCCCAGGGCTGGACCCCTGACTCCTGGCAGTTGTACTTTGGAAGGACAGACTTTATTCTGATTTTTCAGATGAGGAAACTGAGGCTCAGAGGTTAATGTCTCCACTGTTAGCACTTTGCTCACTGTCTCAAGGTTCACTGGCTTTCTGGAGGCAGTTTCCCATTCCCAGGCTTACAGTGTCTCCTGGTGACCCACACAAGCTATAAAGCCATGTGACCTGGGCTACTCACCAAATCCACCTGCTGTGTGACTTTATACAGATTACTTCTCTGTGCCTCCCTTCCCCTACCTGTGAGATGGGGAAAATAGTATCAATTAGAGAAGAGTGGAAGGATGGAGGGGCCCACTTATCCCATACCTGACACAACAGTGAGTTGTAGTCAGCCCTGTGGGACAGTGTGCAGACCTGCCATGTAGGGGCCTCCATGCTTGAGGCTGAGTACAGACTCCTGTCCATCACTGCTTACCCAACAGTGGGGTCAGGAAGAGGGAGGACATGGAAAGTGGACCACTCTAGGGTGGCTTCCTGAAGGGAGCAACACTCAACTGGGCCTGGTTGAAGAAGGCTGAACTGCAGCTATGCTGCATACAGATGTTACCATCTGCTCTGCCCCTGCCTTTCCATGAGGTCACCGTAAGAGAGGCTGTCAGAGGATGACTGTGGTGGTCAGTGAGACAGCAAGTGAGTGGAGCATTGGGTCAGCTGGTGAAGGCAGAGGACTCAGGCAGGCACTGAAGTCATAGTGGAGGGAAGCTAGCTTCTTCCCTGTGGCTCTAGATAGCCAACTAGGACATCCCCATTCCAGGCAAGAGAATGAGAGACATAGCCTTGAAGCTTTCCCCCCTATACCTGCTCTCCCATGGGTGAACTGGATCTCAGGGAGCTGTGCTGGGAGGTCTGCTCTGGGCAGCCAGCAATCTCACTGGGATGAGGGTGGGAAGGGCTGCAGCAGGGCCAAAGGTTAAGGTTGACTAGCAGACAGTGCAAGTGAAAGGCTTAGGTGATCCCTGACCGGCTCCCTGTCCTCCCAGCCAGCGGTACTGTGTCTGCAACCCTGGGGTGGTGCGACAGTTCCGGAACCCAGACACCATCTTCATCCTGGCCTTCGCCATCATCCTGCTCAACACAGACATGTACAGCCCCAATGTCAAGCCAGAGCGCAAAATGAAGCTGGAGGACTTTGTCAAGAACCTCCGAGGTGAGCCAGGAGCAGGACACACTGCTGCCTAGCCCTGCTTCCCTCTGCCCTAAAGACCTAGACACACTGAGAGGTGACACATGTACCTGAGATCTGGGTTCTGGTGGGCCTGACACAGAGGGCCCGTCAGGGAGCCCAGCACCACACATGCTCAACAGATGGAGTGCAGCCTGTGCCACGCATGCCCCTTGTCACAGGGAAGATGGTGTCTTCTTGCTCCAAGGGCAAAGAGGACCTGCCTTTTGTGGAGGTTTACCTAAGGGGTGCATTTTGAAAGGGAGCCCCCTGTGCCATTCCTGTCAGTCTGGTATTTGCTTATGGAGGTAGTGGTCAGAAACTCCATGCACTGCTCAGGAAGCAGGGATGTTGAGTCCTAATGGACAGGTGCTGCCTTTGGCTGCAGGTGAGAACATCCCTGGAGCTATACTGTATATATTACCTAAGGAGCAGAGCTGGTCTACACTTGATCAGATTATTGATTACCAACTGTGGCTCTTTTATTTGTCCCCCTGTATAGGAGGATGCTCCTGGGTAATGCTTTCCAGTTGCTGTAAGCTTTTACAGTGTCTTTACTCACCCTCTGTTGGCAGGACTGCTGTAGCAGGAAGGCTAGGGGTATCTATCCACACACTCCCTGGGAAGTGGCCCTGGCTCACTCCATACATACTAAATGGTTCCTGTAGGTCTTACTGAAGGAGGAAATAGTGCTGAGTGGGCCAGGGCCAGAGTCCTCATTGCATGAGGCCCTGAACTGCATGTTGACCAAGGAAGCTTGAGATTCCTATGGAGTTGTGCTACCTACCAGGAGGAAGACAGAATGCAGAAATTCAGGGGACACCCTCCTGAGGTCCAAGTGGTGAGGCACAAGCCAGGGTGCTAGTGGCTGCCTTTTTTGATGGCCCCAAGCTTTGTCTGCCCTAATCTCTCTTGCTAGACCAATTTTTGTCATCACAGAATCCCATGTGACCCTTGATAGAAAAGCCAGAATTGATTTTCCTGGAGTTGGTCAGGCTGCCTTCAAGGCAGTGCTTAAGGCTCTCCCTCTCGTCCTACCCTCTACCTCCAGAAACAGTAGACCAGCTGGTTAGAGTGAGACCACTGTTGTAATCCCACTAAGCAGGGCAGGTCTGAGCACCCCAGTCCCCGGGAGGCTGCTGCTCCATCAGCTCTAGCCCACTCTCTTCTAGCCAGCAACTTGTGTGCCTTTGGTTCCATCTGTCCTGTACTTCAGAGGGGGACCAGTGAGAGACCAAGGCTTAGTGGAAGGAATGGGACCAGTCACAGCAGGACAGGACTGCAAGTCAGGAGGCTTTCTGAAGGAGGAGCCCCCGCAGCACATGTTTCCTCAGCACATCACTCAGTTTACCCAATAGTACCAGCAGCAGGAAGACGG
>NW_022196903.1:84372493-84414028 GCF_008632895.1 Mastomys coucha | reverse complement strand
GGTTGGAGAGAGAGAGAGAGAGGGAGAGAGAGAGAGGTCAAAGGAGACTTTATTAGCAGCTTGTGGTCTTTCCCTTTAGCTAAAACTTTCAGATTTTCTACTTTTAGATGGGCATTATATTCATCACCAGAAGAAGAAAGTTATATAGTGCAGCCATCTTACTTACACAGTCACTGAACACCTTCCTTGGTCACCATGCAACATAGTTTTAGATTTATTTCACATATATTAGAATGTTTGTCTGTGTGTCTGTGTGTGTCTGTGTGTGCCTCATGTGTGCTTAATGCCCACAGAGGTCAGATGAGGGGTATCAGATTTCCTGGAACTGGAGTTACAGCTTATTATGAACTACCATGTAGGTTCTGGGAATCCAACCCAAGACCTCTGCAAGAGCAGCAAGGGTTCTAAACTGCTAAGCCATCTCT
Organism: Mastomys coucha; assembly: GCF_008632895.1. Taxonomy (NCBI): domain Eukaryota; kingdom Metazoa; phylum Chordata; class Mammalia; order Rodentia; family Muridae; genus Mastomys; species Mastomys coucha. Next base: position 84,413,603 of record NW_022196903.1, on the reverse strand, counting down.
CCAGCTCATCCTTAGAGCTTCTTTACTCATAACCATACCAAGCAGTAGCAAGGAGCCCTAATGAAAGGGTGAATACAGGCACATCTACACAAGAGGGTTGCTGGTCAGCACAAGGAAACCAGCTGTGGATCTGGGGGAGACATGAATCACTTGTTAAGAGAAAGCAACCAGTGTAGAAGGCTACCTGCCAGCCTACCTGAGTCACTTCTCAGCTTCTAAGAAAGACTAGAGAAGTTGGCTGAAAAAGCTTTGGGAAAGAAAGATAGAGGGAACTAGGAATTTAGAGACAATGGCCTAATTCTGTGTGACAGTCTAATATCAGGGTTTTTGTTTGTTGTTTTAAAATATATTCATTTTTATGTGTGTTGCTGTTTTGCCTGTATATATGTCTATGTACCACATGCATTGAGTTACAGACGGTTGTGAGCCACCATGGAGGTGTTGGGAACTGAACCTAGATCTTCTGGAAGAGCAATTGGTGCTCTCAACCTCTATGCCATATCTCCAGCCTCCATCTTTATTATGTGGTGTGTGTGTGTGTGTGTGTTTTCCTGAATGTGTGTTTATGGATCATGTGTATGCCTGGTGCCCATGGATACCAGAAGAGGACCTTGGAGCCCCTGGAGCTGAAGCTACTAAGAATTGTGAGCTTCCCTATGGGTGATGGGAGCCAAACCCAGGTCCTCTGGGTAGCAGCAAGTTTTAACTGCTGAGTCATTACTCTAGAACTGTGTAATGGTATTTATACACACTTGTCCAAGAATATAGGCAGCCAGACACCAAAACTGAACTAATGTGTAAGCCATAGACTTGGTAAAGGTCATGGCCATTAAAAAAGCATGTTTCTGGGATATTTCCAGGAAAGTTGGGTATAGAGAGCTCCAGGGACCTCTCTGTCTTTTGCTAAATTTTCTGTGAGCGTAAAACTGCTTTAAAAACTGTCTATTTTTGTGTTTGTCTTTAAATAACATCTTACGTATTTGTGTGGATGTATGTATGGGCATTCAGAGGCAATGGGAGGAAACCAGCTCGCAGTCCTGAGGCCAAGAGACAGGGGACAATTTTGGGGAACCCCATACTGTGGGTCTCAGAGATCAAACTAGCACATTTTATCCTCTGAGCCATCTTGCCAGCCTATAGTCTATCTTTGAAAAGCAGAAAGTAAAAGTTCTCCAGTGTCTCACTAGGCTACACCTCCTCCATGAAGGTCTTGGGCTCAGTTCCTATAGCCGCTGCTGCAGCTGCTCTGCCCAGGCTATCTGTAGAAAGTCTTCTCTCATCACACTGTACATCTGTGGTCCTTGTTTGTAGGGCACACAGTAATGTGTCTGAGTGGATCCTGGGTCTCTCAGTCTTTGAGAAGGAAGTGATAATGCCACCCTAGGCTGGCATGTGCCTCATCTCCATGGACAAGCTCCTCAGAAGCAGTGGAGAGGAGGGTTAGAAGTGATGGTTCTGGTGGGATGGCCTATGAGTCCTCACAGGCCCGGTCCTGTGTAGGCTGAGGGGCTAAGTTTACCACAGGAAAGCTGCTCTCCTGAGTGTTTCTGTTCCCCCAAGGTTTCCTTTTTCTTTTTTTTTTTTTTTTTTTTTTTTTTTTTTTTTTTTTTTTTTTTTTTTTGGTTTTTTTGAGACACGGTTTCTCTGTATAGCCCTGGCTGTCCTGTAACTCACTCTGTAGACCAGGCTGGCCTCGAACTCAGAAATCCACCTGCCTCTGCCTCCCAAGTGCTGGGATTAAAGGCGTGCACCACCACCGCCCAGCCCCCCCAAGGTTTTCACTGTAGTAAAAAAGGTGGTTTGTGTGCTTGTAGTTATAGTGGTCCAGTTACTGCTGGCCTAGGCCTCTGCCGTGGGATGGCAACACCACAGATGACCACAGCTCCATGGAGGTTGCTTAGATATACCACGAGTCTCTCTCATTTCTCTGTGACAAGCCCAAGTATTACTGATGCTCTTGGTGACAAAGGACACAAAAGGACACCAAACACAGGAGAATGGGTCACTTACCTATAGGTATGAGCTGGGAAGGGACATAAACAGGGCTTAGCTCCAGGTGTCTAAGAGCCTGATTTACACTTCAGCTTGCATAGCCTATGTATACCCTAGGCCAGTGGTTCTCAACCTATAGGTCACAACTCCTGAAGGGATCACGTATCAGATATCCTGCATGTCCAATATTTATGTTATGATTCATAACAGTAGCACAATTAGTTATGAAGTAGCAACAAAATAAATTTATGGTTGGGGGTCACCTCAACATAGGAACTATATTAAAAGATCACAACATTAGGAAGGTTGAGAACTACACTCCTCTAGCCTCACCTGTGGAGTTGGGACCACTGTAGCCATGTTATAGAAGGTGGCACAGCCCTGTTCTGTGACCTGCTGGTTCTGGCAGGAGGACTTAAGGGGACTCATAACTGGGGTCCTGGAAGGGCTGTGACTCTGATGAAATCCAGGAAGATGTTTGTCTGCTGGTTCCAGATAGAAACATGTGAATCTAAGGTCTGCCTGGGGGGCCCAAGGCTGCATGAAGCCACAGCTGCCCAAGTGCTCACCACTCTCATGTCTGGTCATTGTCCCTTGACCAGGTGTGGATGACGGTGAAGACATTCCCCGGGAGACGCTAATTGGGATCTATGAGAGGATCCGTAAGCGAGAACTGAAGACCAATGAGGACCATGTGTCCCAGGTGCAGAAGGTTGAGAAGCTCATCGTGGGCAAGAAGCCGGTACGCAGTGGGCCTGGTCCTCTACCCTTCATTGTAATCCTGGGTCAGCTCCTCCACCACTGTGAGGGCCCTCCCAGCCTGGGCTGGAGCTTTTCTAAGCAATTCCTCTTGCAGCTGAGAACATTAGGCCCTCAAGTGACTAATGGGCCACAATGGCATGTGGTCTATTGCCTGCTTAACCCTGTCCTGGGGATGCCCTTATATCCTCCAAGAGACCACAGCAAACCAGGACCTCTTTGGGGCAGTACTCCTGGGCACCCTGGTGGCTGAAGAGAAAGAGCAGGTGTTGCTGAGGGTGGGGGATCCACCTTTGGGAACATCAGTTCACTTCTTGTGTGTTGTTTTTTTCCTATAGATTGGATCCCTGCATCATGGTCTTGGCTGTGTGAGTATTCTGCTCTTCTGACGCCCCATCTGCAGTTCTTCTGCCATGCCTCAGGCTGCTGCAGCATCCAAGTTCATTTCCAGAGAGAGCCTAATCTCAATTTCATAGTTACCCCGCCTCACACTTTTGTGGGTCCTGAATCTTAGCCATACAAGGAAGGTGATGGTGGCAAGCCAAACAGATGGGGTCCTGGCTCTATCTGTGGGTACCCTGCTGACCCCAGGCCTAGACAGTGTGCCTGAGAGGACATTTATGTAGCCACTAAGGGCTTTCCTGTCTCCCCCACCCCTCTCCATTATTTCTTGCTCTGTCCTAACTCTTGTCCCTGTCCCTCACACTTCATACCTCCACTACTCCAGCCACCCCATGTTTGGCTACCCATGTCCCAGACTATACAAGCAGACACGTGCCTGGCAGTCTCCAGTATGCCCAGCTCCATGTCATCAGTCCTCTTAGGGCAACACACACACACACACACACACACACACACACACAATCTCAGACTGCCCAGAGCCAGGACTTCAACAGCAGAGCTGGGCCTTGCTGATGGCTTGCCCCCTCTGCCACAGGATACTGGCTTATAGTGTGGTCTGGAGGGTGATAGATTGGCTTTGGAGCAGTTGTGGGGTGCTCCTGTAAACCAATGGCAATATTTGTAGCAGCATGTGTGCAAAGCACAGGACAAGACCCTGGCCAGATCCCCAGAGTGGGTCAGGCTATCTAGAAGCATCAGAAGGTACCAGAGGAGTAGGGTTTGAGTAAATGCCCCTGGGATTCAAATCAGAGCATGGCTCTGTAGTGTCCTGCATCATCAGCTACTCTAAATTCTGCATGCCTCAATTTTCTCATCTAGGGAGGACTGCGAAGATTGTCTGCAGAAAGAGGGCTAATAAGTATAGGTATTTTGGGGGGCAGTCAGAACACATGGCTTCCTCTCTGACACTGAGTTAGTTCTCTGTGACATGTCAGGGAGCCAGCTGAACACATGGGAAGGGAGCGTGGCAAATGCAACCTAAGTCCTGCCCAGAGAACAGAAGCTAAGAATCTCAGAATGCCCCTAGCAACCGGTGACCATAGTCTGGTATCCTTCCCTGCACAGGTGCTCTCTCTTCCCCATCGACGGCTGGTCTGCTACTGCCGGCTTTTTGAAGTTCCTGACCCCAACAAACCCCAGAAGCTGGGACTGCACCAGCGAGAGATCTTCCTGTTCAATGACCTCCTGGTGGTATGTGGTGTGTGTGTGTGAGTGGGGGGTGGTGTTGGGAGGCCCAGATGTCCTTATACCCATGTCTGAGCAAGGGCACTGGCCCAGAGTCTGATTTTGAGGGATTCTAACTCATAGCCATGAACAGGGGTATTCCTTGCCCCATGTCAACAGCGAGGGGCCCTGACTCCAGAGTGCTCTATATTGTAGGACTCTATATCTGGCCCCACTCTGCTTTCTCATAAAACTCTAAGACTTTAGGGGAACTCACATGTGCCATTACCACGTGTGTATCACTGCCACTTAGCAGTGTAGGACTCTGTCCTGCTCAACAAGTCACACACTCTCAAGCTGGCAGCAAAGTGCCCCACCCCCCACCCCCCACCCCCTTTGCTTTCTGTTGCTGTGAAAAGCAGGTCCATCATGAAGGGAGTCAGGGCAGGCACCAAAACAAAGCAGAGACTGTGGAGAAATGCTGCTTACTGACTTCCTCAGCTCCATTTCTTATACAACCCAGGACTACCTGCCCAGGGGTGGCACCACCCACCTCAATCAAGAAAATGCCCCACTGACTTGCCTACCAATAGAGACTTACCACTCTAATAGGTTTTATCACTTGAGGTACTTCTCGAATAACTCTAGTGTGTCATCATGTGATAAGGTAGCCAGTACAATTGCCTCACTGGCTAGCATCTTGTCTCTTTGATATCAAATAATGCCTGCTTTGAAGGGCAGAGACCTCACTCAGACATGAAGGTTCAAAGCCTTGACCAAATTAACCCCATCTCTGAGTGTCCTCATGTGCAGAGAGCCTCTCACTTGTGATGGGCTTTCCAGCTATCTGCTAGCCTGGAGACAACAGTTTTGCTCTTAGGAAAGAGCAAGCCCTGACCTCTGAGGCCAGCACCACCCTGCCTTAGGTGCCCATCCCCAGTTTTGGGCTTTGGGGCTAGCCAAGATGGCATGGGGACCTCAGCCTCCATACCAACACTGCATCTCAGCTTCATATCTGCTGCCCTAGGTCACCAAGATCTTTCAGAAGAAGAAGAACTCGGTGACATACAGCTTCCGGCAGTCCTTCTCCCTCTATGGCATGCAGGTCCTGCTCTTCGAGAACCAGTGTGAGTCCCTAGGGCCTGTCAGGTGTGACAGGAAATATTTCTTTACCCTGTCATCCTCAGGTAGGATCCAAGCCTTCTGGATCACTCCTTCCCTCTCAGACTAGACAAATAGAGTGGTACTTTGCTAAGGACCAGGGTTTTAACAGGCAGAAGCCGGTGCATCTACGACATGTCCAAGAGAAGCATGCAGAAGCTGAGAGTTCATTACTCAGGGACCAACCCCTGCTCTGTAAAATGGGCACAGCACTGCCTACCCTTTATGCTGAGGATGCCATTGTCCTCCAGAACTTAGGCCTGGCAGTGGCCATGGGCTTCAGGCTAGGCCGTTGTCCATGTCATGAAGAGGCCATGCTTATGGTTTTGCCTCTGCAGAGCCCATTTCAGAGCCCATCCCAGTGCACACCACACTTACTCTCTGGCCATGGACCACATAGTGACTGCTGACTCCACGACCCTTCCTCTCCTCCCCTGCAGACTATCCCAATGGCATCCGGCTCACGTCTGCTGTCCCTGGAGCAGATATCAAAGTGCTAATAAACTTCAACGCTCCCAATCCTCAGGACCGGAAGAAGTTCACTGATGACCTGCGGGAGTCTGTCGCTGAAGTGCAGGAGATGGAGAAACACCGGATAGAGTGTAAGTCCCAAGCAAGGCACCAAGAAGCACTCCATAGCACATAAGTCCCAAGAGGTCTTCCCAAGGAGCCTTCCTGTCCTGTGCCACTGACAGCGTTCAGAAGTGGTTGGTGCCAGAGCTCCTTGAGGCCCAGCCATGAGATATCCGGGTCTTTGTCTCCCCCAACCCACCCCTGCCCCTACCATGGGCTTGGGGAGCCATAGTTCCCCTTAGCACACTCCTTGTCTTAGCCTGCCCCTTGTTTCTAATCACTGAGGAGTTGGCTTGTGCCATTTAATCCTTATCCTCGTTCTGGCCCAGGAACTGCTAGGATCCTGGCTCTATAGATCTCTACACTGTCCCTATCTCTTCCTCTGTAGACTCATGTTCTCCCCATCCAGGCCTAAACTGCAGCCTTCCTGAGCCCTAAGTGCCAGTCTTCATTATCACAAGCAGTCTGGTCCCCAGGCAATGTGCAGGATGCCATCATGCCCTGGCTTTCCCAGGAATCTCCCTCCCTCTTCCCAGGAACTAGGGCCCAGGACAGTGGCCACTGCCTCTTACTGTCCCTCCTGCTCTGTTGCAGCGGAGCTCGAGAAGCAGAAAGGTGTCGTGCGGCCCAGCATGTCACAGTGCTCCAGCCTCAAAAAGGAGTCAGGCAATGGGACACTGAGCAGGGCTTGCCTGGATGACAGCTATGCCAGTGGCGAGGGCCTCAAGCGAAGCGCCCTCAGCAGCTCACTGAGAGACCTCTCAGAAGCGGGTAAGAGCTGGGCTGAGAAGCACCCTCCCAGCTGGTGCATGCAAGACTGAGGCCTGGCGTACAGGCAGTCATGGTGCTGGAAAGGGCTGCTTGGGCGTGGACACAATGCTCTTGGAAGTCCATGAGCACTCCAGGATGGTAGCAGAGCACAGACGTGTCCACGGGACAGTCTGTGCGAGACAGCCAGGGATGGCACCCCACTTCCCTACTTCTCCCAGGGTCCTTATCGCTTTCCCCTGTACCAACTGCTCTAAGGCTAAGAGCATCAGGCTGGTGCATCCCAAGTGCTCTCTGCTGCTGTGTGTTCTATGCTAATGAATGAAACGGAGAGAAGCATACTGAGCCGCTGGGAACCCCCTTTGCCACTCACTGTCTTGGTTTTGCTTCCTATAGAACTCTATTCCTGAGAATTCCAGGCCTCTGTTACCCAAAAGCCACTGCTGCAGTAGATGTGACTAGCTCCAGGGTGTGGGGATAACCACGGTAGAAGCTGTTCACTGTCAGTCATGTTTCCTTGTTTCTGTGGTTTAATTTGGTGCCAGCCACTTAGCCCCAGAAAGCAGGAGCCCTCAAGCCTCCTAGATTTCTTACAGGTAGGGAGTACTGTGAGGCTGGGGACGCTGCTTTCAGTCATCTTATCCAGCCTTGGAGAGGAAACAGATGCTGTCAGAACAGCAGCTCCTTAGCTACCACAAGTGTCCAGCCAGTTAGTGTGCACGGAGCAGTGACCTGGGCTTATTGTGGGGCCCTCCGAGCCTGCCCAGCACTCCTTGCTTGCCCTCCCACCACAGCTCTGCCTCATACTGCTTTCTCATTTCTCAGGAATTGTTTTCTCCTTTTTTTTAGTTTTCTTTGCTTTTGTCATTTTTTTTTCATAGTGAAAATCTGACACCACCAGCATGAGGGTTTAAGCGAGGGCTTCTCAACCTGGACACTGGAGACACTCTGGGGCAAATAACTGCCTGCCATTGCACTGTGCCTGGGGTCACTGAGGCCAGTAGCACTTGCCCAGTTGTGACAACCTGTTGCATTTCCAGAAATGCCAGGTGTCATATCACTCCTGGTTGAGAACCACTAGCTTCCCCGTGACCTGTCCAGCCCAGCCATGTCACCCGTGACCTGTCCAGCCCAGCCATGTCACCCGTGACCTGTCCAGCCCAACCATGTCACTCGACTGCTTGGGCCCTGGGGTGGTTTGAGTCTGTGCAGTGGTCCTGCTGTGACTGAGGCTAGGGCAGCGGGCTCAGGATACCCTGATTACATCCCTGCAACGATGCAGCTCCTTGATGCAGCTGCTCTCTGAATTACAGAGGCAAGGATTCCAGGGGCAAAAAACTCAGAGGGGATCTCAGGCATCTGAGTCCAGACCAAGACCTCCTGTGATGCCCAGTGAAGCAGCAGCTTACCGTGGACGACGTTGGCAGGACACCTGGAAAGGCTGGGTACTTGACCTGGGCAATGGGGCCCCCACAGGCAGCCAAATCTTCCTCACTCTCCAAAGCTGCCACTGTGCAAAGTCTGAGGTGATGACTATCATGCACTATCATGAAGATGCAGGCCTTTGTCAGGCAGGGTCCCCCGAGAGCAGCTACCTCTGATCTGCAGTAGCCCATCTACCATGGACAAGGCTTGAGCCCAGAAAGAACCTGGGATGGCTCGCAGGCAAACTCATCCATAGACACCTCCCTTCGAGAGAGGGATGGAGACCCAGCGCTAGGCCCGTCCTCTTCCCTTGGCTACAAGAGCCAGAGCCTGTCATAGCAGATGTTGTAGTAGCTGTGCCCAGCCTGGCCTACCCAGCTATTGACAAGCACCAAGTTCCCACAGAGAGGTAATCCCTGGAATCCCAGAGGCTTCGTATCCTGTACCAGGGCAGTCCATCTGTGAGAACTGGTGGCACTGAACAGCTATCTCACCTCCTACTGCACGAGGTTCAGCCACAGAGACTGTGGGCAGCATGGGATCTGGAGTCAGCATCTGAAGCCTATGCCATTACTCTGCTACCATCATTGAGCAGGCAGCCCTTGTTCTTAGTTTCCCAAGCTACCATGACAACTCAATGCATTGTCCTCAATAGTGAGAGAGGCTTGAGGGCCAGAATGCAAGGAGAGCCCATCCTATCTCTGAAATGCAGCCAAGTCTTTGAGGACCACATGAGACCCTTTCAGATGAACCATGCAGACCAGGGGGTGAACCTAGGCACCCAGCATGCCTTGCTTCCATTGGCCTAAATGTTTGAACAGGAGTGTGAGGTGCAACAGTGAACACCCAACTCCGTGATTGATTGTGGAGAGAGCTGAGAAGTGGAAAAGATGAAATTGAAGAAACTACAGCTCCCACTGGCAGTATCCCTTCTCTCTGCTCCAGTTTGAGCTGCAGAATATAAGCCATCTGGACTTTTCTGAAGAGTCCCAAGCATGAGGGGTTTGAGAGCTTGTTTGAAAAATGACAACAGAGAGGGGGCACTCATCATGTGAGTGTGGAGCAACACTGTCCTGGCCTCCCAAGAGCAGTTTGGAGGCAGGAAATACCCATATCACAGATGGGGAAACTGAGGCCAAGAGCCTAAGCAGTAGTGAGTGTATCCTTTGCAGCGCAAAGTCTACTTTTGCTTGTCCTAGACTTCAGTGGAAACTCTCTTTTGTACCTGCAAATAGGGAAGCAACCTTTCCTCTCATCAAATGAAGGGGCCATCTCCCTGGGAAGCCCGGCAGCTGAATGGTGCAGTGCTTTCCCTCTGGCTCAGATTCTCCCATGAGTCTGGGACTTGGGGCCAGCAGGCAAAGAAGGAACTAGATCTCCTCCTCCACATCTTCTTGTCACTACTGGTCCTCTCAGTGGCCATGGCAAGGCTGAGTGACCCATAGTTGTCTCCACCTGATACTTTTGTGTGGTCCAGTCTCCTTTGAGGAGCTGCAGCTTTGCAGGGCCCTGATGATAGGTCATGGCCCCCTGAGAGGCACACTTTGTGCAGCCCATGCCCTGTCTCTGCCATGATGCTTCCCTCTGACGTGTACAGCATGATGGATGCTCACCTCATAGCCAGTGCTGCCCTCACAGAAGCTCATTGGGAGACCCAGAAGGGAGTGCAACGTCATGCCTCTGCACTCTCATGCAAGAAGTCAAGGAGAGGCTTCTAAAGGGACCATTGAGGCACGAGTGGGCTTCTGGAAGACCCAACCTCCCTTTGACATAAACAGCATAGTCTGACGAGTACCTACTATGTGTTACATCCTTGTAGACAAGAATGCATTGCAGTGTTCTGGGTAGGGGAGCTAGACTCAGGAACCAGGGCACTGCACAAACCAAACCACAGCCCTAGAGGACAAGGGGCCTAAATCTCAGTTTCCCCTTGACCAACTGCTCTGCCCCAAACAGCAAGGAGGGGAATATATATATGTGAACATGCATGTGGATATGCATATATATATATATGTGAAATCCACTGGGGTCATGGGGCCTTGTGCTGTTGTAGAAGCTGTACCCCCAGACCTCATCTGAGGCTGGCTGCACTGAGTCAGGTGAGCAGGCAGAAGTTTGAGGAGGTGGTACACACATCCCCACCTCAGACCCCGACCCCCCAAACCCACAGTTCAGGATAAGCATTACAATGTTGGACCTAGTTTTAAAAACATTTTCTCCCTTTTGCCGAGCGTTCGTTCGCGCCATTGTTTTTAAAACTCCTCACTGCACTGCTGCCAGCCTCCCCACTGAGCCCATTCGAGCCCTGTACCTGGCAGACACATGGGCCAGCCCCAGCTCTGGGCAGTGGCAGTGCAGGTGGCAGTGGCACCAGGCCTGGTGTGCGTGTCTAACCTCTGGTATTGCATGTTCTGGGCAGGGAAGCGAGGGCGTCGCAGCAGTGCGGGATCGCTAGAGAGCAATGTGGAAGTAAGTAGGAAGCACCCGGTCCAGCTGGCCATCCTGTGTCACCCACCCTTGGTTTCTATGTTGTCTTTTTTTGCTCTTCCCTCCCCTTCCTGCAGAGACACAGACTTTGGCCCTCCCGCCCTGCCTGCCTCCGCCCTGCATGCAGCTTCTCTGCCTAGAAGCATCCATGCCTCTCACTGCTTGTTCTGACCCAAGGGTTGGGGAGAGGGAGGGTGTGGATTTTGTGTTCTCATTCCACTTAACCCCTGGTCCCTGTGGTCCCTGAGCATGATGAATGTCTTGGCTTTCAGGTCCTGCCCCGGGCGCAAGCGCCACCCGCCCCTCACTCATCCTCAGCTCTCACTGTTGGATGTATTAGCCCCACTCTCCTGTCCCTATGCTCCGCCATCCATCGCTTCCTTCCTGGAGTTTTACTGGCTGTGTGTTTGGGGTCAGGACACAATGGAATCGCTTAGCTAGTTCACAGGAGGAGTTTCTGAGAGAAAGGAAGAGTCAGTGTGGATTTCATGAGCTCTCATTCATCCCCCCATTGCCTCCTGCTGCCCACACCCTGACTCGGCCTACAGACGTTTTACTCCTCCTGGGTTTGTAACAAGCAGCTGCAAGGAAGGTCCTAGGCTATCCCACACCCCCAAGGATAAGGTTATAGGGTCCTACCTGTCTGATACCATCTTCCCCATATACCTCTGGACCCCCACATGGGCAGAGGTCCCAGAAGAGTTTAAGGCCCAACCAGGTTCATTCCTTTTCCACACTCACTGCCACTCCTTGGGCTCACATGCTCACAACACCCTACCTACCATCATGTGGGCTGATGTCTCAGTCTGGCAGCAGCACAGCATGAGCAGAGGCATCCTTGTGCTGTTTCACAGAAAGGAGATGCCCCTCACCTCCATCAGGACCAGCCCCAGCTGCCCCCACACAGGCCGAGCCCGCATCCTTCCTACCCTCCGGCCTAGCAGTTCAGTGGGTGACTTCTGAATTTGGAAAACTTGGTCTGGCCTGTGTGCTTTGAGATCTTTTAATTTTGGTTTCTATGAATTTCCTTTTTAGGGCTCCATCATTAGCAGTCCTCACATGCGCCGGAGAGCGACCTCAACACGAGAGTGCCCATCTCGCCCCCCCCAGCCCGTGCCTAACTCCTCCTCTCTCCTGGGTTCTTTGTTTGGGAGCAGGAGAGGGAAGCCCCCTCCCCAGGCCCATCCACCCTCAGCCCCTCCCCCAGCACCCCCTCACGCCCATCACCCTGGGCCCTCAGAAGGCCCACTGCATGGGCATCATGCACAGTACTGCCACGTGCAGCAGAACCCACCGCCCTATCACCACCACCACCACTACCACCCACCCCCCCACCTGCAGCACACCCACCAGTACCACCATGGCCCACACAGCGGGCACCCCCCATATGGGGCCCATGCGCACAGCCACCCGCCTCTGCCCACAGCTCACCCTGGTCATGCAGGGCATGCAGCACATCACCATGGGCAGCCCCCTGCCCCACCGCCCCCCACCAGCAGCAAGGCCAAGCCCAGCGGCATTAGCACAGTTGTGTAGACAGCCTAGGCAGCCGCCTCCCACACACCAGGCACATGAAGGCCTACCAGGCACCAGCCTCAGACCAGCCCAAGGCACCACTGTTTCCACTCCCTCTGCCCTCATAGCCTGGGTGGGCCCGTGGGCTTGCCTTCCATGGAGCACAGCTCCCACTCTGGCTTAGCCCTGGCACCAGTCCTCCCTTGGCCCAAGGCTGGGCCTCACCCACCCAATGACATGGCGCTGACCAAGGAGAAGTGGACCTGCCTCTCACCCTGTCAGCCCTCAGCCCCTTACTTTACACACATCTGAAAACCCATCCTAGCAAAGAAAATATAAAATAGAGAAGTCAGACAAAGCAGAACCAACCCCCAGACTGGCTGTGTTGTTGCTCTGTTATTGGCAGTGGGCAAAATAATAATAATAATAATAATAATAATAAGTAGACCTGATATGGGTGATGAAAATACGTAAGTAAACTTTATATAATATAAATATATAAATATATAAATATATATATACATACTGTATAGGTAGTATTTGTGTGTGGAAGATAAGCATTTCATCCACAAAGCTAGCACTAGGGACCTCCTAAGGACTGCCACTTAGGTGACAGGAAGTCAATCTACATACATGTGTGAGTAGACCAAAAACTCCCGCTAGAACAAACCCAGATCCTTCCATATTTTCATACGAAGAGACTCCCTCTAGCCTGGCTGAAACCTTACACGCTCATGACTCACTGTGCCAAGTAACACAGCGCCTGACTGTCTAAAACCCCACTCTGCTCTGTATAGTCCCCTATTTTATTAACAGAGTACTATTCTAAGTAACCAGTATTATAACTGCTGTTATCTCCAGTAAGCAACTAGGCAACGTGCAGTCAGCCCCACAGATCCCTAGACACTTTATACTGGCTGCCATAACTTGATCTCCTGTGCTCTACATTCCTTCCCTCTGTACATGGTGAGCCACTCTCCCCTCCCCCCCACAGCCCTCCCAGGGCCCACATGGCAGAGGGATTCCACCCCAACACAATGACCACTCATCTTCCATAACTCTCTCATCCAGTTCCCAGCCCCAGCAGGCGGGTGGCGTGAGCGCTGGGCGGCCCAGGGCGGTGTGTGTGTCCCGTGTTGTGTTCTGAGTGGCAACAGCAATCACTGTAACTCCATGCAGCCATGTGCTCGTGACCCCTGTGTCATCATTGCAGCTGGCCAATGAGTGCTTGGCCCTGGCCAGGTGAAGCCCCCACTGCCTCTCATGGTCCAGTGAGCTGCCAGGCCCCACATGCCCCAGCTGTGTTCTTGTCGCTTCCATGTGTGACACCATGCACTCCCCTGGGGCCACATGCTGCCCATGTTCCTGTGCCTGAGTCACCCACGGGCTGTACTTTACAGTTTCAGCCCTTCCAGCCATCACAGCCTCCAGTGCTGTGCTCCTAAACCTAGGACCCGAGGACTGCCTGTGGCCTCTGCCTGCACAGGGGCCCTTTCAGAATGGAAGAGCTGCCGCCTGACCATGGGCTGCGTCTAGGACCTTGTGAGCCACCGGGGCCTGCCCAACCACAAGAGAGATCAGGAGCCCTCTCTGGCCCATCACCACTCTGCTGGCCTGCTTGGGTCACCCATTTCCCTCCCCTTCGTGTTGTCATCATCGAGGTCACGTACCAGCAGATCTGCAAACTGAGCACTTTGTATCTCTGCAGAGAGCAAATCCTGCAACGTGGAGGTCAGCCTTCTGTCTCACAGGGGCTCGACCCACCTTCCCATCCTCTGTCAGCATGGCTCATCTTTCTCTTGTCATCTCTCTACACAGAAAGAGAACTGATCACCATAGTGTATCTGACTGGGGCCAGCTGTCGAGGAGCTGCCCACTTCACAGTGCCCCGAGTCCCTTGCTTATGCTCCACGTACCGTCTGTCCTCAGTTAAAGAACACTGTCTGACAAGGAAAGAGAACTGTGCTGCATGTGACCTGGCACCAGTCGTGTGGGGCTGTGCTCTCTGTATTGTACATTTACAAAATACACCAGTGTTACTGTTGGCAAATAGTTGGAGTGGTAACATTAAATATGCCGGCTTTTTTTCCACCCTCTTCTGAGCCAGTGATACGTCAACCGTGAACTTGAGATTGTTCTGAAAAAGATGTGCTATTAGATACACTCTCACTGCTTTTGAAGGGGCACCACTCAGGAACAAACTCGAAGGAAGGCCCAAATTATCTGGTGGGGTGGAGTGGAGCGGGGGTCCTCCCTCTCTTCACAGTTTCTTGCATTCTCCTGGCTAGTCAGGGCTCCAGGCTCCTCCCACGCTACCTTCCATGTGTCCTAGAGACAAGCTGAGGATAGTGGGTGGGTTCTAGGGACCAGACTTCTAAGCATACTCAGTCTTTGTCTTGAGTTCCTGACTCCATAGGTTATTGGGGTGATGAGACCTTGTGATCCTGTGTTATTTTACAGTCAGGGACCTGACTTCATAGGATGTGCCTGGGCCTGCAAGTTCCTCAGCAGAACTAGCTTGGAAAGCAAACGCTATTGGCATACTGATGTCCCTTGTCGCCTGTTTTTCGGCTATGGCATTGAGACCCTGTGGTCCTTGACTGAGGAGAGGGGAGACAAGAGGAGGCAGAGGCTCTGAGTATTTACACTTCCACTTACCACTGTCAGGATACACTTAGGGCCTTCACTAATGACCTGAGCTATTCTGGCCGTCTGTGGAACTGGTGACAGATGGAATACCTTAGGGGAGGCAGCTGGTAATATCACAAAGGGCTTTCCAGGGACAAGAGTAAAGTTGTGGATTTGTATTTTTTTTGAAGCTCCCAAGTGAGTTGTAATGTGAAAATAAAGTTCACCCTAATGTGCCATCATTGTCCCCAGCCGCCTGATGTGGAGCGTGCTCTCTAGCACATTTTAAAGCCTCTGGGTTTTTTTTTTTTTTTTTTTTTAAGGGTTAAGCATCAGGGTTTGCATCTGTGCTGTTCAAACACTTGAGAGCCACTCTGTTGTTTTGTGGTGGGGAAGGTGGGTGACTGCCATCTGCACTGTGAGGAGGACCCAGCCAAAGTATCACTGAGCCCGAGTTCCTTTGGGACCCATAAATCCTGAACCTCACTTAGTGTCACTTTTTCAGGTCATTCTATTCTGGTCAGCAGGGCTTGGTCTCCAGTTAACATGACAAGGCTTGTTCTGTCTGGACACAGCTTCCTCAGAGACCCTTAACGAACTCTTGAAGGTGCTGCTGAGAGACTTAAATGGGCGGCCAGGAGTGTTCAGCAATGTCTATCATGTCTGTGTCAGCAAATGCTGAGGCTTGGGGCTCTCACTGAGCTAGAGGGGAGATGGCTAATAGGAAATACCAGGGATTGAGAGCAACATACAGGGGAAAAGAGTAAGAAAAACCCAGCTAGCTCAGTCCTGAGATATTTAGGAGGCTCAAGGCAAGCTGCCCATCCTCCACATTGGTCAGTGTGATGCGTGAAGCTGGCTTGTGTGGTTTCTCATTTCCTGGCCCAGGATATCTCTAGCTAATGCCCTGAATTCCCAGTGAGGGTCCAGTTCCCTGTTGGACTTTCCCAGAGCACCCTTTGTTGATCTCCTTCAAAACCACCACAGTTGTCCTCATGGAAGTGGGCTGTACAGTCTGTCCTAGGCTATTCCAATTCCCTCCCAGGTTAGACTGACCAGGCTGCAGCCTGTGGCTCTCTGGAAGGGCTGAGTTACAGAGCAGGTTTCCTGAAGCTGTACTTGTCATTTGTCTCCCTTGGGGACAAGGGCTATATCTGACTGTAGAACAGCCTAGAGCTGGATTGGACAAAATGCCCTTGAAAATGATCTATTGTTGGGAGATAGAGATGCTGGGTCAACACCACTAGCAGACAGGCTCAGGACATGGCTTTCATTAGGCTGTTAGCATCGCCAACAGTGTATCCGGCCCCTGCCGACCATGACAGTGTGAAGCCTGACTAGGGAGATATAGAAGACCTGGGGCAGGGATTTGTTCCTGTGACCATCTGATTGCTGCAGGCTGTACATGGGTCCAGCCACTCAGCCCCAGAAGTATGCAGTCAGTCCTCACCTGCTGGCTCAACTGCTCTGATGCCTACACATCCCTTCCTAGAACTCTGCATGGCCCCTTGGTGTCCTATAAGCCCTTCCTCTGTGAGCGCTACAAGTCCTTCCCCTTTGGACTCCTTCATAAGCCCATCTCTTTCTGCTCTCCCTAGGCCATGTCATGATACCTGTAGCTGAAATGGTGTTCCTTACTAGCAAGTACATCATGTACTGTGAAAAGCGCCTAGTATATCTATATACCTCTTGTATAGTTTTATGACTTTTAGAGAAACCTTTTCTTCCCTCTATTCCAGTTACAACAACATAATCAGGGTCATAAGAGAGGAAAACTCCCATTTAAATCTGAAAGATACCCAAGCATGATGGCACAAGCTTGTAAATCTTGAAAGTCCAGAAGCCAGGACAGGAGGATCGCCCTGAATTCATTGCCAGCCTGGGAAACATAGTAAGTTCCAGGGCTATATAGCAAGATTCTAGCTCAAAAACAAAATGAAATACAAAACCTACGTGAAAGCCAGAGACATTCAACTTAAATCTGAAAGACAGGCTCATTACAGTTAGCACAGGTTGCCCTCAGAGCAGCTGACAGGGAAGATAGGATCGTACATTAAAATAGCAGGTAACAGAGGCTTCCTTATTCGGAGTTTCCCTACAGCTTTTGTGAACTACCCTGGAGAAAGCAACATGCAACTCCATGTACAGCTTGGCTATGCACAGCACTTAGGAGAGCCAAAGTCACAGATGCCACAGGTCAGTGAGAAGGCAGCAGAGTCGAGATGAACCCCACAGCACAATACAGTCAGGACTCTGGGAGAATGCCAGTGACCTCAGCCAGCACAGACCCTGAGAAAGGGCCCTCATCAGGAGGCTGTGGAGATGAAGAGTCAGACCTCCACAAGCAAGCTTTACGGAGGGATTGTGCTCAGTGTGCTCACTGCCTGGTTACACACCCAAAGGAATGTGTGAACACCTGTAGGGCCTGAGTTCAAATCCCCAGCAGTCATGTGAAAGCTGGGCATCAGCATTGCAGGGCAAGAGACACGGAGGCACGAGGACCTCTAGAACTCAGGACAGCCAGCCTAGGCAAACCAGTGAGCTCCATGTCCAATGAGAGACCCTTATCTGAAAGGATAAGATGGAGAGCAATAGAGAAAGATCCTGAGTGTTGACCTCTAGGCTCCATACACATGTGCACACACCCACATGAACATGTTCAGACTCCATATACAAAATGAAGAGGAAGGTAACTCTAAGGCAACCTACCTGTCCTGGTATTATCAATGTGACACAACCTAGAGTCACCTAGAAGAGGGGACCTAGTTGAGGAATTGCCCAGGTCTGTCTTGCTTGTGGTCATGTCTGTAAGAGACTATTTTGATTGATGCGTGATATGGGAGGGTCTAGCCCACTGTGGGTGGCATCATCACTAAGCCTGTGGTTCTGGGCTTAGTAAGATAGCTAGCTGGGAGAGGCCTAGGCCAGGGAGCATCTTAAGAGGCATTCCTCCCTGGTCTCTGCTTCCATTTCATGCCTTGAGTTCCTTCCCTCGGTGATGGGCTATCATCAGGAAGTGTAAACTGAAATAAGCTGTTCCCCAAAGCTGCTTTTGGTTCTATCACAGCAACAGAAGAAAGTGAGTAGAGCGCTTGCCTTCATGAAGCCAAAGTAGACAAGCAGTCGAGGATATGAAAGCAGTCATATGGTAAGTGCATGGTAAGAACTGAAGGGAAAACAGTCACCCCAGGAACAAGGCAACTCTGATCACCAAGGGAGGGAGGGTTAAACCAGGGTGGGGAGGCGGGAGTGGGTGGGCGGGTGTGGAGCACCCTCATAGAAGCAGGGGGAGGGCGCATGGGATAGGGGGTTCCAGAGGGGAAAATGGGAAAAGGGATAACATTTGAAATGCAAATAAATAAAATATCCAATAAAAAAAGAAAACAAAAGCAACAACAACAAAAAACTGAAAGGATCCAAGAGAGTGAAACTAAAGGGTGGGGTCTGAGATCAGAGCACAGCTGAGTATAGAGTGCCTAGTAGTCTGTAACTGGAGTCCCTGAAGGAGAACCATGGAACAGCTGGAATGGAGACCTAAAGCTGAGGGGAAACCACTGTCCTGAGGGCTCTGTCTCACCAGATTACAAGAATGAACCAGGATTCCCTCACCGAGAGAAGCTATACAATCACTGACTTTTGAAGATAGAGAGGACATCGACTGGACAGGACCACCAAATAAAGAGCACATCACTGATGAAGACAGACTGGCATTGTGAGATAAACAGAGTGAGGGTACCGTGAGCAGCCAGTGCACTCGGATGACTCCTGTGGTGGATGATTGAGGTGTGGATTTCACTGAGCTGAGGAAATTGGGTTCATTTTTCCTGGGTGGTCTGAGAGGCTTCTCAAGAAAAAACCAACATCTGACCTGGTGACAGTCTGCAGCAGATCTGCCTTACCCTGACAAGGGGCCATCAACAATCCATGGACATCCTGGGTGGAGCAGAGCCCACACAGAGCAAGAGGCCTGGTCTGGCTTCAGGTGGAACACACATCTCTTGTCCTCAGACTCACTCAAGTTTCTTGCATTTGGAATTCTGGCCCTTATTCCAGAGATGCCTCCAATCTTTGACTCAGGACCACAGCGCACACCTCAGGCTCCCCATGGTCTCAGGCATGTGATTTACAGCTGTTCTGGGTGTCTAGTCTGCACACAGCATACCATGGGATGTTGCAGGTCCCCAGCATCATAAACCAAATTCTTAAACAAATCCCCTCCCACATATCGTTCAGGCTCCACAAACCAGGACACACTGTAAGACACCTGAGTAGAATAGATGTACAGCTCAAAACAGCAGCCAAGCTGCTATGTCTAAGTAGAAACATGCTCAACTCTTATTGAAAGGAAAATACTGTAAGATTGGCTAGTACGTTATCATAATTTGCCATAGTAATTCTGATCAAGCTCAGTGACATTGAACACTGAGTGCCTGGGATCAGGAGATGCTCAGCCAGGAAAGTGCTTAGGCATGTATGCTGATGTGTGCCAGGGAAGCTGAGACATAGGTCCCTGGGGCTCAGTGGTCAGCAGGCTAGGCTATTTGGTGAGTTCCTGGACAGTGAGAAACTTTGTCTCAAAAAATAAAAACAAAACAAGATAAACAATACCTAAGAAATGACACCTGAGTTTGGCCTTTGACCTCTCTACATGCATGTGTGCATGCAACATGTACATATGCAGTAAGCATGCATTCACTTCCAAGCCATGTTCCAGCAGGGTTCAACAGGTTTGGATGGGAGTCTCCTTTGCCAAGGACCTGTTTGAGGAATACCCTTAAGTCAGGACTTAGAGCAGCCAGCCGCCCAGCTTTCCATGAAATCATGACAGGTTTGGACTGGAACTGCATTCAGTCTGTGCTGGATGGGAGAGCCAAACTCTGCCAATTCTGCCCCTATTCTGAGGCATACCTAAGACAGCCCATAGAAAGGCTTGATAAAGATATGGGCACTCACACACAGGCAAAGATGGGGCAGGGGCATGGGCAGGAGTTTCATCTTGGTGTCTAATGATGTAACTAGCGGCCTCAAAAACAAGATGCAAAATCACCTGTTTTAAAGTACAAATTCCCAATGAATTTAACAATATCATTTAGAGCCATGTAGGTATCCAGTAATTCAGTGGCCACCTTCAAAAAGCAGAACTCATGGCGTCACTGCAAGGTCCTGTCAGGCCATCAAGCCTACACTTCAGGCACATACACACGTGTGTGTGTGTATGTGTGTGTGTGTGTGTGTGTGTGTGTGTGTGTGTGTGTATGCAAACACGTATCACACAGTTATCCCTGGCGTGAACCAGCTGGCACTTACCAGACATACCCCAGGGGCACATCTGTCTATGTCTATCAGTGACATAGACAGAGGCCAGCCTCAGACTTTAGCCTTTGGACAGGGCCAACTAGCCTCGGCAGCAAGAAAAACTCCCCCTGCTGGCTTGCTGTGCAAACTCCTGCTCAGAATGCCAGTGGGCAAGGGTTCAATTCCAGACTTAAAACAGCTGATGTGCTCACTCACAAAACACCACCTCAGGGGAAGAAAACTCCCTCTTTTCCACCAGAGACTCCTGTGCCTGTGATGAACCTGTCTGTCCTGTCTCCAGACATCGGTGAGCCTCCAATCAGTAGTATAGTCATTTGCATTTTTATGTTGTATGTAAATAAATTCATGGGATGTGTTCTCTCTCCTGGCCGTGTCCCCCCTTGCTATGGAGCTGTAAAGACTGACTTGTCTGTGTGTTCAGTATTTCATTGCAAGGGTTTACATGTGTTTATCAAAGCCCACACAGCATAAATCCACAGAGCCCAGAAGTTCAGAGAACTGCGAGCAAAAAATTCACAAAACACCATCAGCACAGCAGCATCATACAAGGAACTGAGACAGAACACGGTGGCTTGGCACAAGCCATGAGAAGCTCCAGCAGGGTTAAATGAGAAATAAATGTCAGCAGAGAACCCTGAAAGAAGCCTTTGCAGACACCAAAGGTGAGCCTGCCTGTCCAGGCAGAGTTGCGACCTCAAAGTGAAAAACAACAAGTGCCTGAGACAGCCAGGCTCACAGTGTACACAGAGCTTCCTAGGAGCTGCATAGCAACCATAGAAGCCTCTGTATTAAAGGTCTCTCCAAGGAGCAAAGCCAACGCTTTAAATAAAGATTACACACCAAACATTTCTGGACGTAGATAGGAGCCGCTGGGATTGTACAAGGATAAGTAAGGCTGGAGGGGGTGGGCCATAGTAGATGATGGAGAGATGGTGGTGGTGGGTGGAGGGAAGGGATGGTGATGGTAGACGTGTGGGCAGTGGGAGTAGTGGGGACGTGGAAGGTAAAGTGACTGTAAAATGTTGATGGCCTACAGCCAGGGAACTGACCTCTTAACTGTCAAGACTGCAAGTTTTATGGTATTTACACTGTATCCCAATCAACAAGAAACATAATAACAAAGAGTTTCAAGCCTTAGGAAGTTTTGGGTTCCTGCTGCTCAAGGCTATCAGTTCTCAGCTTTATGCTCCGGCTGTCATATCTGCTACCTGCTGCCATGCTTTCCCCACCATGATGGGCTCTAACTGCCTGGATCCATAAACCCAAATAAACTTCCTTCTGTAATTGCCTCTGTCATGGAATCTTTATCGCAGCAACAGAAGTAACTAACACAACAGGAAGGAGTGCACGGAGACAAATGAGATGAGTGTCGTAGTGTTTCCACCACTGTGGCAAAACACCAACCAAAAGCAACCTGGGGGAGGAAGGGAATTAGCTTATTTCAGTTTATAGCTTATAGCTCATCATCCAGGGAAGCCAGGGCAGGACTCAAGGTAGGCATCTAGAGACAGGAACTGATGCGGAAGCCATGGAGGAACACAGCTTACTGGCTTACTCCTCGTGGCCTGCTCAGCCTGCTTTTTGGTACCATCCTGAGTTGTACTGTCATTAATGTGACAGGACTACAGGTCCGGGGTAAAAAAGTCTCTTAACTGTGGGATTCTATAAAATAACTTTCTCGCACCAAGATGGGGAAGCCAGGCACAGATCAAATCAAAGCAAACCCAAAATCTTACAATGTAAAAGCCCAGTGTCAGACTGAAGGACTCAAAGTCGCTAGGCTCCAAAGGAAGCTTTTGTCAAAAGTGCAGGCTTCTACTCCACAGCTACAGCTGTCCTTGGCAGTTGGTTTATGGTACTAACATCTCAAAACACTTGTGTCTCCGCTACAACTTGGAGTTGTAACCTCTTTTGGGCTCCCTTCAGTGACTCTGACCCTGCCACATGATGCCAAGCTTCAGCCTCTCTCATTGACCCCTTCAGTTCAGGGTTGTCAATGCTTCTGAGGCTGCGTACTCATATGTGGCCTCTCCCAGCCTCTCTTGGTGCCAAGCCTCGGGTGCTCTGCATGCATGGCCTTTCATGGCTTTAAGATCAGCATCACCTGGGAAATTCTCACACCTCAAGTAAGCTTTTGCCCTCTCTGGACCACAGCTTTTGTATGCTGACCCTGAGTAAATATGCACAGATTTCTGATCCTCAAGGATTCTGGTCTCTTAACCACAGCGGGTTCTTTAGACCCAATGACCAGCATCAATTGTCTCGGTAAAGCAAAATTTCACTTTAGTGCTGTTGGCCTCTTGTTCATCACCGTGGATTCTCCAGCCCCAGACAATCAGAACTTCAAATTCTTAATCAAAACAAAACAAAACAAAAATCACATGACAAAGTCTTTGAAAAACTTTAAAACTTCCATCTGAAACCTCACAAGCCAGGCTTGCTCCAAAAAATATAGGCCTGTCACAGCAATATTCCATGAGCTGGTACTAATTTCTCTCTTAGTTGTATTTCTGTTGCTTCCTTACTGGCTTGCTCAACCTGCTTTCTTATATAGCACCCAGGACTACCAGCCAAGAGTTGGCCCTACCTTCATCAAGCTAAGCCCTCCCACATCAATCATCAATCAAGAAAATGCACTACAGGAGAATCTTGGTGGGACATTTTCTTGATTGAGCTTCTCTCTTTCTAAATAATTTGTAGCTCTGTATCAAGTGATATAAGTGATTATTTTTTAAAAAAATGTATTAGTGTTCATCTATTGTTTATTTGAAGAGGGTGCAGTGCATGTGTGTAGGTCGGAGAACTTGTGGAAGTTGGTTCTTGCCTTCTACCATACAGGTCCAAAGAATGAAGTCAGGCCATCGGGCATCTTTCTCTGCTAAACCATTTCCCTGAACCCTTTTCCCACTTTAACACAAGGTCTTGCTAACTTGTAATTCTCCAGCCTCAGAGTTCCAAGAATCTAGGATCACAGGCATAAATTGGCAGGCCTGGATTATTTTAGTTTTAAACTTTTTATTATTTTAGTTCTTTTTATTTTTTCTCTGTGTAGCCCTGGCTGTCCTAGAACTCACTCTGTAGACAAGGCTGGCCTCAGACTCAGAAATCCGCCTGCCTCTGCCTCCTAAGTGCTGGGATTAAAGGGGTGCACCACCACTGCCTGGCTTATTTTAGCTCTTAAACATCATTTTATTTTTAATTATCAGTATAAGCTCCCCACTTTTGTGTGTGTGTGTGTGTGTGTGTGTACATGTGCAAATGCACAGGTACCCAAAGAGGACAGCAGGTGTCAGATAACCTGGACCTAGAGTTATAGTCACTTGTGGGAACTGAACTCAGGCCTCTGGAAGAGCTACTAATGCTCTCAACCACTGAACCACCTCTCCAGCCTCTTAAACCTTTTATTTTGATGTAGTTTGAACATGAGAAAAGTTGCTGAATAGTATTAAGTTGTTGTAAACCCTTTGACTGAGCCCGTGGGACAGAATGTAATAGAGCCATGGTCATGTTATCAAAGCTAAGAGATATCCAGTTTCTGTTGGGGTTCAGATAATGTGACTTCCAGGTTGACTGTTTGGTGGAGTTCTGGAGTTTAGGAATCAGACTCGTGCTGACCCCACAGAGGCACTCACCCTTGATGCAGAGCTGAGCCCTGTGTGTGGCTCCATCCCAGATCCTGACTTCACCTCTGCTGCCGCCGCAAATGTGTCTCCTGCTTCATCTCTCGTTGGCCCCAACCCAGCTAACACTGTTCCAGGAGTAGCTTTCTCATGCCATTGTGAAGTACCCCTAGCAGCCCCAGCATGCAGGGGTCAACACACCTTGAATTACCAGGTAAAATGGTAAAATGGTCTCAACAGGAAAAAAAAAAAGCCATCTTTGAGATGCTCAAAGATCGTGAGCAGTCACAACACCAGGCAGAAACTACAGCTAAGTCTCTAGAGGTATCTGTGAGTCCCAGCTCAGTTCCAGCTCTGTGGAGCACTGGCCCAGCAGGGAACAGGGTTTCATGGACTTGCCCTTCACCCCCTAAGGTCCAGCTCAGGCCTCTTTCCCCACCCCCGCCACTTGACTCTGGCCTATCAGTTTCCTTCTGTACTTCTCGCCCAAGTCCCCCATTCCCAAAGTCAGCAGACACCTTGAAGAAGCTGAGTCTTTCAATTTCAGTAATGTCAAGCAGTGATGGCCACCCTTCCTGCACCCTCCTGGGTCTCTGGGAAGATCTCTTGGGCTCCCCTTAACTTTCTGTACCCCTTTTCTACCTCTGCCATGGCTAAGTGCTCATCAAATACTGAACTTGCTCAGGCTTCAGATGTGTGGTCCCATACCCCAGTTCACCTACAGTTCATCCAGACCTCCTTGGGGGATGCCTCAACACCTTACCTCCTGCTTCTCCTTCAATAGCAGCTTCAAGGCTATGTGAGCTCCCATCTCACTCACCCCTCCACTACACACAGGCTGACTGAATCATTCAGATTTTGGAAGCTCCTGCTCAGCAGCCCTAGGTCTAGCTCCATAGAGACCACATTCTAGAAAATGTGGCTGTGCCACACATTTTAGTATACATTCTTTTTTTTAATGACATTTTCTAATGACTTCTTGTGTGGTGGTTTGAATAAGAATGGCCCCCATGGGCTGGAAGTTTTGGAAGAATTAGAAGGTGTAGTCTTGCTGGAGGAGGTGTGTCACTGGGGGTGGGCTTTGAAGTTTCGAAAGCCCATGCGATTCCCAGTTATCTGTCTGTCTCTTGCTTGTGGACCAAGTATGTAAGTAAGCTCTCATATACTGCTTCAGCACCGGGCATGCCTTGCTATCTGCGGTGATGGTCATGATGGTTATCCCACTAAAACCATACCCCAAATTCTCCTACAGCTATAGGAGACATTACCAAAGAGTTCAGCTAGACTGTTCAAGAGTCATTCAGCACTTGAGGCAAGTTAGAAATGTGAAAGGTTGTTGGGCAACTCGGGAGCTGGTAGGATTCAAAAACATGGTAGTTTTGTACTTAATCTTTACAACAGCAAAGAACTATTTCTCAATGGATCGTGGAAATGTCTAAAGCCGCGGTTCTCAACCTTCCCAATGCTGAGACCCTTTAATACAGTTCCTCATGTGGTGGCAACTCCCAACCATAAAATTACTTCGTTGCTACTTCATAACTGTAATTTTGTTACTATTATGAATCTAATGTAAATGCCTGATATGCAGGATAGCTGATTGATACTTAACCCCCGAAAGGGTTGCAACCCACAGGTTGAGAACCACTGGGCTAGACAATGGGCTAGACCCAGAACAGACTTCCTAAAGTTTCACCCACACCAAGGAAAGGCTGTGATTGCTGTTTAGGGTCTGCTGCCTGTCTAATCTTATAGCAGCTTAGGTGAAATTATTTTACCTAAAATGTGCGATTTGCAAATCCATGAGGCACTGAACACAGCACCCCTTCCAGCTGTCACTCTCACCAGAAAGGACATGATTCTTCTTCACAAAACCTGACTGCACATCACACAGTGCTTCAGAAGTCGAGAGAACCAAGCTTCAGTGTATGGCCTGATCCACCACACCACCTCCCTTCTCACTGAACAAAGACGTGTTTGAGCCAAGTTATGGTTTAAAATTCAGTCTGAAACCTGATATGTGCATGACCACACTCAGCAAGTGCAATGGAAGCTCAGCTCTTTTTACCGTAACCATATTATTCTATGGCTCTATCTGCTTCTTTCGCAGAACTGATAAGAGCCAATTGTAGTAAGAATGTTGGTTTCTTAAAAACCCCACTTATGTTATAGGAATGTTTTTTGTCGTAATCCCAGGTGTGAGGTAAGAGGTGGTGTCACAGTGGGTGATTATGATTTGCCTCGTGTGCTAGCAGGGGTGTGATTTTTGCCAGCAGCAGATAGTTTAATTCTGGGGACTCTGGAGAGGGTATAAATGAGAGAGCCCAATATGACCTGTCATAGCTGCTGCTTTCCCTGATGTTGCCCTCAATCCTTCTGGTCCATTGCTGGATTGCTGTTTAGAGATAGCCTGATGAGGAAGACTGGACTTGCCCCTAATCAGCAGGAGGTAGTCTAAAGAAATCTGTGCTCCCTCTGCTCCTTCTAACCTTCTTTCTCTTCTACCTAGTGTTAGGGGGTTAAAAAGGATTAGAATGGAATGGTGGAATAAGGGTTGGAAGGGACATAGAGGTATAAGAGCCCAATAAAATAGCTAATAATAAATAAATAAGCCAACAACCAATGCTTAATGCCTCTGTGACATTGACTGGCTCAGGACAGAGAGGAGGGCTCTGCCCAGGTACCTGGGGCCTGGCCCACACTTGTGCTATAGAGTGCCCAACGACACCCCTCAGCTCATTCTCACCCACCTGGCTCTGTGCCTATAAGGAGGGTGACCTTGTGGGACATTAACCTATTCCCTAGGCCTTGAGCTCCTACCTGGGACTGGCAAATGGGAGTCCAGCTGGAGATGGATGGGCACAGTGTTGGGTCAGCACATCATCTTCCTTTAAGCAGTTGGCAGGTGACATGCACACTCAACCAAACCAAGAGAAATGGCGCACTAGAGAAAAATCATCGACTGCTTGGAGACTGAGCCTCACAGTGCCCCCTGACTACCTGAAGGACGGAGAACACCAAGTGCATATCAGCTATGTTTTATTATATATCTCTTGATTGCCAGAACCTAGACGGAAGGTTCTGCTGTAAAACAGAGAAAGTGGGAAATAAAAAGAAAAGCAGCCACAAGATTAAATGCTGGAGTATAGATGAGGGGGACACAGGGCCTGCCTGGGGTGAAGGTGTATGGTCACTGGGCCCAGAAAACTAGTAGCATGAGCCCAGGGAGCTGAGCCCAATGATGGCAGCAGAGTTAAGGGCATGGGTAGTCCTGAAACCTGGGGACGCAGAGGAGTCCCATCCCGATCCACCCAATGGATCACCAATCCAGGTTGTACCAACAGGCTCCTTCCTCAGCATCTTCAGCTTAGAACAGCCTGCCCTACACACACACACACAGACACACACAGACACACACAGACACACACACACACACACACACACACACACACAGAATCCAGGCATACATACTCACACACTTGCAAGCAGAGCTTCTGATGTCAGGGCTCTACCTCAGGCTCGGCTACCAACTTTAGAATCAAGGTGCGTGCTTGTCTCCCTGGCAGACTGATGAGGCCACTGCCCACGCAGAGAGATGTTTAGCAGCTTGAGGCCCCAGCAGGGGGAACGGCCTGCCAGACACTGTGGACTTGAGGGAAAGTTTCACGGAGACCCGCGAGTGGTAGGCTCAGTCAGGGAGGCACAGAAACCAGCTCTGAGACCAGCTCCTCAAGACTAGCTTTGCCCCTCAGTAACCAGTCCAAGAGGAAGCACAGTGCTAGCAGGCTCGTGCCCAGCAGGTCCCCCAGGCCTGTGAGGTAGGGGATACAGTGATTGTCAGGATCCAGGGCTTGGTGCCAGGTCAGCCGAACCATCACTTCTGCCAGGTACAGCAAGATTACCACCTGCCAGAAGAGGAGAGAGATGGACAACACGAATCAGAGACTCAGAGACAACCAAGGACACTACCAACCCCAGTATATTCCCCTTCTCCAGCTTGCTTGGGGCCTGCAGTGCCTTGGTCATGTGTTGGAAGCTTGGTTTCCACTGTGGCACTGAGGTGGGGGGAGGACCTTTCTGAGCTGGGGCTTAGTGAGAAACGGGAAGGTCGTGAATAAACTGATACTTCTTGAGGGAGTGGACCAAGTCCCCTGGGTTCTCAGAACAGGTGGTTAAGATGCCAGGCTGGGGATGTGGCTACTGACTGGCTTTCTAATGCATACTCACGGCTGGCTCCCTGTCCACTTTCCAATGTCTGTCACGTGCTGGTTGGACCCCCTAGCAACTTTAAGTGTAAGCAAATCAACTTCATTACCCAGCAACACAGAATAGGGTCGTCTGTCATCTAAAGAAGGCTCTGGACTCAACCATCATAAACCCCTTCTAGCAGCTGGGACCTGCCCTGGCCTCTGAAGTGCTACACCGGCAGGATGCCTCTCACCAGCCAGGACCTTCCCTGCTTGAACCCGTCCCTTGGGAGATTTGCTGAGTCCCTCAGGAAGCTTCCAAGGAGCAATCCACATGGCCCTACCCTGGTCCCACAGTCCCTACAGTCTTTATTAGTTCCTGCTTTGTTCCTTTTCCCTAAGTAAACTTGGACTTGCCTATGTGTAGAGACAAACGCTTCAGTGAACCCTCCTGAAACTGCCGGCCGTAGTGTCTATTGGCCTCTCTGCTGACACTCTAGGCCATCAGGGACATTAGCCAGCTGGCATCTCGGCAGTGCTGAGGACTCCCGCCAGCCCCAAAGCAGCAGCAGCCTAATCTCTCACACTGTCCACATGCTATCCTGCTGGAAGGAAAGACTATCTACTTCATCCATATGCCACCCTGCCTGGAGGAAAACTATCTGTGCCTTAAGTAGGAGCTTCTGTGAGGGGTAGACAGCCGGCTCAGCTTCCTGTGCAGAACGCAATGTGTCCACAGCTGCTGCTCCAGCATTGTGCGGCATGTGGAGTACAGTGCAAAGTGTTCAGGGTGAGGTGCAACCATGCAACATGCAGTGTGCAGTGGAGACGTGGTGCGAGGCGTGGGGCACACAGCACGGTGGCCTCTGTCTAGGCCATGCCACTGGGCTTGAGCAAGTTGGCTGAATCTTCGTATGATGGGGTCGGCGCTCGGTACTTCCCACAGCACCACTGATGCTAGCTGAGAGGCCCTGAAGGCTGTGTGTCTCTGCCACTGTCACCCTCACCTGGACCATGCCTGCCACCAGGTACAGCAACATGAAGACCTTGCTGCTTGTCACTGACTGGCCTTCCACCAGGCAGATGAGGTAGAAGAAAATCAGGTGTCCTGGGACCACCAGAAAGAGCAGGACTCGTGCCGATACAGAATTGATTTCTAGAAGGAATGGAACCAAGAGGGTCACAAAATCTACCTACTTGCAGAGGCCATCTTGGCAAAGAAGAGTCCCCAACAAGGCACCCAAGTTCCTTCACCTACTAATACCTAGGATGCAGCACACTCTATTAAGTGGGAACTCAGTCCTGGCCTTCCCTTCCTTCAAGGGACTGATGTTTGAGGGAAGAGATCAGAATCACGTAAGTGGCCAAGCAGAGGCCATTTCAAATGGCAAGAAATACTAAAAGATAATAGATTGATAGGTAGGTAGGTAGGTAGGTAGGTAGGTAGGTAGGTAGGTAGAGAGATGATAGATAGATAGATAGATAGATGGATAAAAATAAAAAAAAATCTCAGATCAGGAAGTGTGTATAAGTGGAAGAAGCCCTTAAGATCCCTGGGTGGAGGGGACATAGGCTGAGGCCTGACACTGGTGTGGGGGAGAGACTGGGGAGTGTGACATGCTCGCAGGGCCCCCGAGTGGCTCCTTGTACCTCAGTCCTGTCCATGCAGCTGGGGCACCAGCGAGCTCTGAGCTCTGCTTTCCTCTGCTCTCGTGAGTTTAAGGATCCCTAGAGAGTGAACTTCACCCAACCCAGACCCAACAGCAGAACCCTTGGAAATGATAGCAGGTGAATGTGACCCCCCTTCTCAAACACAGTTATCACTGTCCTCCTGAGAGTCAGGAAAAGTCAGGAGATCACACGGCAAACTCTGAGACTTCCAACAACAACATGAACTAAAGGAACCAGTGAACTAAGATAGTTGTGTTTGGTTGGTTTTACTTGTTAGAACAGAGTGTAGCTTCGTGACACTGCATTTACTGAGCATGTGCAAGACCCTGAGGTATTCATCCCCAGCTCCACAGAAACCACATTTGGGGCAGCAAAGAAGAGCAGGCTATCATATAGCCCAGGATGGCCTTCAACTTCTGATTCTCCTGCCCCCACCTCCCGAGTATTGGGATTTCAGGTGTGCAACACTGTGTCCACTTGAACATGATGCTGGGCCTTGAACACAGTCAACCGAGCTACATTCCCAGGCAACTGTGTGTGTGTGTGTGTGTGTGTGTGTGTGTTTGTGTGTTTCTTCAAGAGCTGTTTATTTTTTAGACAGTCTCTTATTGATTGCCCTGAAGCTCACCCATGGGGTGAGGCTTGCTGGCCAATAAGCCCCAGGAATTCACTCAGGGCCACTTCCCAGTACCGGGGACACAAGTGGACCATGCCTGTTCTTTGCTGTTGTTTTGTTTTGTAATATGGGTTCTAGGGATCGAACTCAGGTCTTTACACCTGTACAGCAAACCTGTTCTCCTGACACAGCCATCTCTTCAGCCTCAACTTTTCTCCATCAAAGGCATGTAAAGAAAGCCTAAAAGGGAAGCTGTGAAGTGGGTGAGTACCCCCCAATACACAGCACATGTCAAGCGGGGCAGCTGGACTACACACTCAAGAAAATTTGTAGGAAAACCATGTGTAAACAGTAAGAATTAAGTAAAATGCAGGATGCATAAATAACAGAAAGCTGTCTTCCAGTTTGTGAATGGCTTTAGAAAACATGGGAGCATGCACATGTGGTCACCATTACTTGTGAGGTAGACATCATTGCCACCTGAGCCCAGGGATTCAAGGCTAGCCTGTGCAGCATAGTGAGACCCCTTGCAAACATAAGAACAAGGGGGTGGGGGATAAGAAGGTCATGTGGCCTCATCAGACAGCATACTGACCTGAAGAGCAGAAAATGAAGCAGGGGTTAGGCCAGAATCTTTTCATCTGGACAGGGAGGACCCCAGGTGTGCTCCACATATGCAGAAAGGTGGAGATGCGGCTGGTCTGAATGGCCACCAGGTTGCCACCAACACCTGTGAGGAGAGAGGGTGTGGCACTTTCAACCTCTGGCTTCTAGCTCTTCCTGTAAACTGCTTTCTTTAGGATGGTGTCCTTGATTGGTGCAGCCATTCCCTATCTCCCTTTTCCTTGCCACCCAGATTTGCTGGGCATCCAGTGAAGGGTGTCTTCAGGGAGACTCAAGATGCTGAAGAATGGTGTACAAGACATCAATAAGTGCTACGCACACTCGTCTACTCCAGTCACATCCAAAATATCGGGAATAAAATCCTGATAAAGGATAAGAGGCAATAAGAATCCAAAAGGGGTTCTGTGCCTCCTGGATTTCAGACTAGTCGCTGGTATTCCCCTAACTCAGACATGTTTCAGATTAGTCTTTCCAATCATCAACACGGCCTCATAATTAGGCATAAAGGTACCCCAAGAAATGATTTGTAAATGGTTAAGATTGGGCATTGTCTCCTGGCCGACACAATGTTTCCAACTATCCTAGTTTAATGTTTTAAGTACTAGAGAGTAATTGAAAGGTTTCTTTCACTCTAAGACATTAGCTGAAAGTGTTAGGTCGATTCCCCTCTGCCTGCCTCCAGCTAGAAACAGAGAATTAGCATAAGAATACCTCAACAGGGAGGGCTCCACCCCTCTTCCTCCTGTTTCACACCTAGCTACCAGACCCTGTTGACCTTGGTGTGTGGGGGTCGTTTTGCCTACGTGACTTCTGTCTAGCACTAGGACTGGGGGAAGAAGGGCTTGGACTCACATGCAAGACTAGCACTAGAACTTAGATGGGCTAGGACTCAGATTCATGTATCTCTCGCAGTCCCCCGGGCCCAGAGCACTTGGGCCAGGGGGATACAGCACCAGTTCAGAAGAGATAGCTGCTGCTTTAGACCTAGTATGTTTCAGATAGCCTCAGAGGTACCTCAACTGTTGAGCTGCCAGATTTTTCATTTCTCTTTTGCAATGATTGTAAAAGCCTCATGTTGTTTTTAAAAGAAATACACTCAGATTTAACACCACTCGTGTGTAGTCTGTTTGTCAAAGCCGAATCCTGTGTCCACCTGGCCAGAATCCATCGTCCCGCGGAACAAGGGACCCCGCGAGAAACCCCGGTCCGCGGCAAATAAGACCCAGGAGCCCAGAAGAACAAGAGCATGTTCACACCCTGGAATTCTGAGACATCCTGGTGAGGATGTGATCCCTGCAGGACGAGGTGGTCTAGCTGGCCACAGCCTTCTCTTGGCATGCCCCTGACAGGAGTCCACAGCCTAGCAACAACTCTCCCTAGCTAGGCCAGGGAGATGGCCCAGAGTCTGAGATCAGTCACGTGGGTGGCCCCAGTGAAGAAAGGCATTGACCTGCAGGCAGAGGATAGCTGGGCATTTACTTCTCTTGACTTTTTAAAGTGCACAACTTTAAAAAGAAGAAGGGAAAGAAATTCATTATGCTTATAGATTCTGTTCTTTATCCCAGTTCCCAACCTCTCAATCTGTCGGCTCCCTGGTAACCAGAATGCAGCTTCCCACAGCTAGGATGGCAGGAAGGCCCGGCCAGGCAGCACTTCCTTCAGGCCGGGAATGGCTCCAGCTAGCCCTAGCTGACATCTCTGAGCAGTTAGGAGAGGAGTCAGGGTGTTAGCACCCCAAATCCTGCAGACCAATGACAGTAAGGCAGTGGAAGGAAGTGAGTCCATGCAGGACAGTGGGGACGTGTGGGACCGAGTGCCTCACAGGTCGTGCTGGTTGTCGCCATGCCTAGAGAGTAAACCCACTACTGTCATGGGCTTCATTTTTAAGATGAAGACAGGAATCTAGAGTCTCATGTGTAAATGTCTAAGTTTTAATGCCATCAATGACTCTAAAACAAACTAAGCAAACCTGGCCTAGTGCTTGCTCCTATAATACCAGTACTTGGGAGACTAAGGTAGAAAGATCATCACACGGGTTCAAGGTCAACCTGCACTACACAGAGTAGTGTGTTCCAGGGTGCTCTGATATACAAAGTGAGACCCTGTCAAAAGCAAATTGGTGTTCTTCATTCCCCTTATCCTGTGGGGCCCCTTCAGAGCCCATCTGAGAACATCAAGCCTAACAGAACCTGCAGGCTGTGCAGCCTCAGCTTGCCCAGTCACCTCACAACCCAAGGCTTGTATACCAGTATTCAGTCCCTACCCAGCCCAGGGTCCCTAAGAGGAGCCCCGCCCACCACTTACCACATATGACTGGAGTCAGGACAGCCATGCCTTTAAACTCATGTTTTGAAATGGTTTTGCTCAGGATGAGGCCTCCAAAACTGGGGAGAGAATGGAGCTGACATTAGAGTGGCCAGGCCAACTGTCCATTGGCCACCTTCCTGGGCTTGAAAAATACCATTCCTTCCCTGCACAGAATGTCTGCTGCAACCACAGAATGGACAGCAGTTTCCTACCAGAGAACATGGTAGGACCAACTAACTCTACAGCCCTCCGGGTCTCACCAGCAGCTATGCTGGGACAGTGACTAGGATGAGGGACTCAGATAGCCACTATGCTGGGTGGCTTTTTGTCAACCCGACAAAAACCTACACATATCTGGGAAGAAGGGACCTTGATTAAGCTCACCAGATTGGCCTGTAGGCAAGTCTGTGATGCATTTTCTTGATTGATGACTGATGGGGAGGGCCCAGCCTAGTGTGGGTGGTGCCACCCCTGGACAGGTGATCTTGGGTTATATAAAAAAGTAACCTGAACAAGCCATGGGGACCAAACCAGTAAATAGCACTTCTCCGTGGCCCCTGCTTCAGTTTTTGCCTTCAGAGTCCTGTTTTGAGCTCCTGCCTACACTTCCCTTAGTGATAGACTCTTAAGTTGTAAGCTGATATAATCCCTTTCCTCCCCAAGTTATTTTTGGTCATGATGTTTTATCACAGCAATAGTGTGGTGGTTTGACTATGTTTGGCCCATGGAAAGTGGCACTATTAGTCTGTGTGTCACTTGTTGGCCTCGTTGGAGGAAGTGAGTCACTGTGACGGTGGGCTTAGAGATCATACACTCAGTCTCCATCCAGTGCCAAAGAACCAACCAGTCTTCTCCTGGCTACCTTCCCATCAAGATGGGGAGTTCTCCGCTCCTTCTCCAGCACCGTGTCTGCCTGGACGCTGCCATGCTTCCCGCCTTGATGATGATGGACTGAACCTCTGAACCTCTAAGCCAGCCCCGATTACATGTTGTTCTTTGCAAGGGATGCCTTGGTCATGGTGCCTGTTCACAGCAATGCAAACCCTAACTAAGACGAATAGTAACGCTAAGACACCTGCACAGGTGTCTCATTATGGCCAGTATCCCACAGCATCAGGACAGGCCGTGGAGCTGGGCTGTGCACTTCTCGATTGCTCTGCCCAGCTTCAGCCTTCCTAGCTGTCAGTACTTCTGCACTCTGCCTCAGAAGAGTGGATGAGGCCTAGGTAAGAGGTTCAGAGTGTCCGGTGAGTGCAGCTCACTCACACCAGAACACAGGCAAGACAGAACTCTCTGTGGAGAGGCCGTACCAGCACCTGCCACCCTCACTTGAGTGTTCTAGGGCTCTTGGGAGGGAGGGGGTTGAGGAACTTGGCTGGAATAAGAAACACCTGTAGATTGCTGGGGCACACTTCTGGCTGTGCCTCCTGGGATGTGTCCCTGGGGCCACACCCTGCCCTGGTCTTTTCTTCTTTTCTACACACATAGACTCATCTCCACGTTCTGCCTACCAGCACAGGGCCAACCAACCCTGCTGAACCCTCTAAAACCATGAGCAAATCAGTTCCTCTCCCCCAGGTTGTTTCTGTCAGGTGTTTTTGTCAGTGACACAAACAGCAACCACAAGGAAAATTAGCACCAGAGACACGAAGTCACTCGTGTGGCCAATCCTGACCAAGCTGGAGAAATCTGGCGATCTGGGCTAGGGAAGCTTAGAACGTTCTGAGTGGAGTTAGTGAGAGATCAGGGTGGCAACAGAAACTTGAGGCAGTGAAGGGCTTCTCTGGGGCTTCTGACAGGAATGAGGGCTCCACAGGAAACTGAGCTAGGAGCCATTAACGATATATCCTGGTAAAGAATTTTGTAACAATATTCCAGTAGGACTAGGACTGACTCACGAGGCCCACTACTAGCTGAGAAAACAAAGGCATCAATAGGTTCTGCGGGACAGAAAGTCAGTTTTCTTCCAGGCGGGGCCCCTGGTAGACAGCCTATGCTACAGTGGGCAGCCCCTGCAGCCAAGTGCATGTAGACAGACAGCAGTAAATGGGCTCAGTAGGATGGATATCCATCCATCCATCCATCCATCCATCCATCCATCCATCCATCCATCCATCCATCCGTGGAGGACCTGAAGTTGGGAAAAGCAACGGGAGAGAATCCTGAGGAGTTGGATGTGGAAGCCTGGGGTGTGAGTTTGCTCAAAGTAAAATGTATTTATGTACAAAGGGGTAAAAAAGGAATTTTGCTTATTTCAGTTATGCCTTGAAAGTGCTGGGGCTGGATATAAATAACTTATTTGGAGGAAATGTTGAGGCAGCACAGCACTCAGGCTGTAGTATAGTAATTCTGGCTGGGTTTAGTTAGATTTACAGTGAGAAAGCAGATCAGAAGGACCTGAGGAAAATATACAAGTCTAGAAAAACTGCAGAGGATGTGGCTGTCAAAGAGATTAGTGACAGTCAAGAGAAGCCAAGCACTTTGCACTGGGACAACGGGAATGCCTGAAGGCATCTCAGGAATTGACCAGACCTGACCCATCCCTGGCTCCAGGAAAGAAGCTAAATATTTGAATTCCTCAGTGGCTGGACTCCCTTGCTACCTGCAGGGCTAGCTAGGGAGTATCTTTCTGAATTGAGCACCCTGCGCTCAACGGCTGCTGTAGACATGGTCCAAGGGATACTTTGGAGCTAGTGGAAGACCTTGGTGCTGAACACACAGTACTGCTTTGCAAGCGTGAGGAATGCAAGCGTAGGAGGTCATAGAGGCTCCCATCTACATTTCAGAAGAAGTCCTCAGAGTCAGGCAATGTATGGCAAGATGAGGATCTCTTCAGGCAGCCTGAGGGGGTGATGTGTGAAGCTGGGAGGGTCAAGCCTAGGCTAAAGGGGGCCTCCAGGATGTTCAAGGTGCCACGGTATAGAGGCGGCAAATATAGAGACCCTGTGGGCAGGTGATAAAAGGCCATAGGGGCTGGACTTCCCAAGCCCATTGAAGCCCCTATCACACAACCATGTGCCCCGGATGCCAGACACAGGGCTACAGATTTAAAACCTGCCTTGCCATGTTACAGTCTTAGTCTGGTAGTCTACTATGTTTTCTCTGAATCACTGTGTGTTGGGAGCATACAACTTTGTTTTTGACTTACAGAGAGAGTCTAGTCTCAGAAGAGACCTTGAGCTTACATTGCTAGATAACGTGGAGTTTGTTAGCACCATGGGGATGCCTGCCACTAACCCGCACACATTTTGCACTGTAAGATAGAGGTGAACTTTTGGGAATGACAGTGGGATGTTATGGTTTGAAGTGATTTGTCTGTGTGCCAGCTTGACAAGGGGTGGATTGTGGTGGCTATTTAAAAAAAAAAAAAGGAGATCTCACTATGTAGCCCTAGACAGCCTTGGACTCATCTAGACTGGGTTGGCCTCAGACTCAGAGATCGCCCTGCCTCTGCCTATCTCACCTGCTTACTTGATAGATTTAGATTCACCAGGCAATCAGCACCACATGTGCCTATCAGGACATTTCCAGAGAGGGTTTGACAGTGACTGATCACTGGGACTCTGACTTGAGGGATGGATTAACCCCTTGATAGATTAAGAATCTTCCTGTTGGGAGGTAGTGAAAGGCAGGAGGTATGGCTAGATAGAAGGAGGAGGTCACTAGGGATGTGACTCCCTGGAAGCCACATCTTGGCCTGGCCTCTTCCCATATCATGAGCACCTCTGAAGTGAACGGCCTTCACTATGATGTGCTTCTGGGGTTACAGTCTATCCTAGAGCACATGGCCCAGTGATCACAGACTGAAGCCCCTGAAGCAGAGAGAAAAGTAAGCCTTCCTTCCCTGAAGTTGTTTCCGGCAGGCATTTCTGTCACAGAACTGAGGGGCCGTTGTCCCACGCTGCTCACCTGCTGATGATCATAGCTAGGATGATGGGAAACCACCCATACTTCAGGATCTTCATGATGGGCGGGTTCTGCTTGGCAATGAAGATCCACAGAGGGGTGAGAGCCAAGAAGCCGACGCAGACCAGAGGTGTCAGATACCATGTGTCTGAGGGAAAGCAGACATACAAAGCTCAAATGGCCAAGGCTGGCACATAGGAGCTGGTTGGAGTATGGTCTTTCATAGGTGAGATATAAGTTGGGAACGGAGAGCACTTGCCATTTAGAGGGCTGTCTCACCATACCTGCCAAAGAGCAACAGTTAAGCAATGGGAAGCCCCTCTCTGTCCTGCCCCATCCCTGCACTTCTCTGATGCTCTGGCAATTGTCAAGACCCTTGGTCAGGTTTTCCCTTACCCAGTGGGCCAGGCCCACCATCTTCCTGAGCGTATGCAGTATAATAAACAGCACTAGGACAGGGTATGAGCAGGTAGCAGATGCATGACAGTTCTCCATATCTCGGCTTATAGCAGTTACCAGGGCACATGGCTGCAGGGGTGGGATCAGGATGAAGCTTTCTCCTGGGTAAGACATTATTATTCTGTATTATTATTCTGTATTATTGTGGGATATAGATCAGGCTGGCCCGGTAGCCACTCATTTCCCAGAGCCACCTCCAGCTGTGAGGTCAGTGTTCCACCTACCCAGGGCCCTTGCCTCTGTTCTCTTCCTGCCTGGTTCTCTAACTCCACTTCCCACATGTGCACAGAACATTGACTCACTTAGAATCATCCTTGCACCTTGTTCCTACTCTCCTGAGTAGCCCCAGTGCTAGATGGCTATACATGCTGTGCGTCCCACTCTACTCTGGGTGGTGTCTCTGGGTGTGGTGTCACCACCACCCCCTTATTCCCCACAGCCCACAATTATGGTCCCTTCATCTGCCACAGGTGCTCCAAGCTAGCTACAGACAAAGTGCTTCTATGGCCAGCTTCTGCGCCATCCCACTAACACTCAGGGACACAGCAGCCTGTGCAAGTGTCTTGGGAAGGCGCCCTGGCCAGGCTCTCCATAACTTCTGACAGGAGCCCTCCAGCTCCCACCTCACACTCATGCATCTTCCTGACAGCTCCTTCATGTGTGAGCTAACTCACTTCCCAGTCACTGGAGACAGCTAACTCACTTCCCAGTCCCTGAAGACCTGACTCCTGGGGCCAGGCCCACCTTCTTCCTGAGCATGTGCAGTGCTGTGAGAGGAGGGAGGTGGGGCTCTTATTTGCTTTGCAAATGAAATGCAAATAATGAACTCCTGTGCTTGTCAGACTGGCCGAAAAGTACAACTAGGTCATCTTATCTGATTCTGAGGCTCCTCATTGTCACCTAAGAGGACAGACAGTACAGGAATCAGTCCAGCCTGGACATCGGTGCCCCAGGTACAGTGGAGGGCACTGTTTTATCTGTACCTGTTGCTTATTTCTCAAACCTCCAAACCCTTCCCACGGGGCACTGAGCTGTGCTAGACATTTCCAACAACTGTAGACTTGAGCTGCTTGTGTGTGTGTGTGTGTGTGTGTGTGTGTGTGTGTGTGTGTGTAAGAGAGAGACATCTGCTCATGCCCCTCCCTAGAGCCTTCCCTACCTTTGTGGTTGTAGAAGAAGCTGCTCATCAGGGCCAGGATGGTCAGGGTGATGAGGTCTCCCAGGCTGGCTGCAATGGGTGTGGCGATGTTATCAGGGTTGACCCCAAACTTCCGAGCACCAATCACTATGCAGATCATTAGAATTCCTGCAGTGGGAGAAGGAGGAGGTCCAAGGAGTAGTTGGTGGTGAGATGGCTTAGAGGCTCCCTCCTCCACCCTCAGGAAGGGTCAAGCAGGTGGTCAGAAACATAATAGTTTATATATATATATATATATGAAAGCCTAGATGCTCAGCAGGCTGCCTACCTCCCTAAGTTTCTGTCACTGGCTGGAACCTGTGGGGGTGGCAGAGGGTGGCCTGAAAACCCTGAAGACACGCCTGAGCAGGCAGGTAGCTTCTGACCTCTGGAAGCCCCTGGGATTACAGGGACACAGCATTCACAGCCTCCGCTGCATGGAGGGCTATTCCAAGGATGCTCTAGGCAAGAGTAGCCTGAGGGGCAGAGGGACCTGGCCTCCAGGATCTGCTGAGTCCTTTGAGCAACCTTCCTGGGAGACATTTCTTAGGTTCAAGCCCCAATGGAAGCTGAGGAGGGAGGACAGGTGGATGTGTGTCCCAACACCACCGGGGTGGAAGGCTCTGCCCGGACATCAGAGACATTCTGGGAGTCCCTTATCCCAGGAGCCCAGCTATACTGTCCCTGAGTCACATGATGAAACACATGACCCTGAGATATAGATGGTGATGGGCTTCATGGCTTGGCTGGGAGATCAGAGCAGCACATCTCCAGGGTCTCAGCCCGGGGACCCTCCGTTCTGTCTGAGGAAACCTGCTCTGTATGTAGCCTTGCAAGCCTCATTAATTGCTAGCTGGGGCTTAGCCTATGTCAGCAGGTTCCCCTTGGTTCTTCAAAACATTAGGCATCTTGGCTTTAAGAATTTAACACCAACTCAAGAATCCTTTGACTCTAGAAATATTTACAGCAAGGTCCTGCCTGCACTCGGTCCCTAGTACCACAAAACGAATAGCTAAGAATAAAAAGGACTACATTCACCCTCGATTCTGTCCTGATACTGCCACCACCTGCCACATTCTGTCCTGTGTGACCAAGCCAGCACCCTGCTTCTTCTTTCTCAACTCCAGCTCCAAGTGAACCTGAATTTACACAACTGAGTCAATGGGCTGGTGCTGGTCCCACTGAAGCCCCATAACAGACACTACTATGCATGCTTGTAATCCCAGCACTCAGGAAGCTGAGGCAGAAGGCTTGTTATAATTGTGAGCTAATTTGCACATGGTCCTGTACGTGGTTCTGCTGACACATGTAGAGGCCAATGAACCAGAAGCTTCTATGCTCAGTCAGGTGCCTGACTTCAGCAAGGAGTAGCAAACTGAAGTCTGGCAAGGCTGAGAGAAGGGACAGCCGAGTTCCCTCGGGCATGCACATGCTCTCTGGGCATACACATGTACACACACACACACACACACACACACACACACACACACACCTGGGACAGGGCACAGGGCAGACTGAGGACCTAGTGGGCTCTTCCCACCCGCTACCACACCTCTGGAGTTCCATACTAGTGCCACAGCAGCTTCATTGCAAACCTCTCTGAGAACCTTAACAAAACAGCAGAGAAGCAGCCAGCCTGGGGCCTGGGACCTGGTGTCTGGGGTACTTGGGGCTTGTGGTCTGGGGTCTGGGGTCCATGGGCATGGCTCACCTAGGGCCAAGGCAGCAAGGAAGGCGGTGATGACGCTGCTCGTGCACAGCAAGGCCACCTTGGCCCAATCGAACTCCTCGTGGGACACTGTGCCCAGCATCAGGGAGGCCACTGCAGCCAGGAGCCCCACAACAGTGGCCTGCATCTGCCAAGACAGAAATCAGACCCATGAGAAGGGTCCTTGACCACTGTCACCCTCCCTGTCCTTCTTTCTGACTTTTGGTCACCTCAAGGGTCAAACAAGACCCTTCTATCCTTCACGCAGGGCCCTGCTGGCAGTCCTCCTCCTCAGCACTTCCTCCCTGAAAAGCCTCCCTGTCTACCTCTGTCCCATGTGAGATGCCACCTTCAGGAGGAGAACAGGCTCTTGAAGGGACGTGTGCCTCTGACTGGCCTCTCATTCCCATGGTAGCCCCAGACCCACAGTAATATCACATATGCCGGTCTCACGGCCTAGCTATCCTGTCCCCAGCTCAGTCTCCTTACAGCTACTTCTCTGTCTCTGGAGCATGATGACCAAGGATGAAGGAACACAGGTAGAGCCTTGTAATGTCTATGGGCAAGAGGAGCAGGTGAGTGAGTGTGTGCATGTGAGTGTGTGCGTGTGTGTGTGTGTGTGTGTGCATGTGTGTGTGTGTGTGTGTG
>NW_022196903.1:84370842-84371088 GCF_008632895.1 Mastomys coucha | reverse complement strand
TGTGTGTGTGTGTGTGTGTGCATGTGAGTGCATGTGTGTGTGCGTGTGTGTGAGTGCATGTGTGTGTGTGCATGTGTGTGCATGTGAGTGCATGTGAGTGTGTGCGTGTGTGTGTGTGTGTGAGTGCATGTGTGTGTGTGCGTGTGTGTGCATGTGAGTGCATGTGTGTGTGCATGTGTGTGTGTGTGTGTGAGTGTGTGCATGTGTGTGTGTGCATGTATGTGTGTGTGTGCGTGTGTATGCATG
>NW_022196903.1:84306685-84369997 GCF_008632895.1 Mastomys coucha | reverse complement strand
GTGTGCGTGTGTGTGTGCATGTGAGTGCATGTGTGTGTGCATGTGTGTGTGTGTGTGCATGTGAGTGCATGTGTGTGTGTGCATGTGAGTGCATGTGTGTGTGTGTGTGTGTACGTGTACAGGCATGCATGTATATGTTCATATGTAAAGGTCAGAGGATAACATGTGGAGCTGGTTCTTTCCTTCCACCATGTGGGCTCCAGGGATTGAATTTAGGTAGTCAGGCTTGGCAGCTAGTAAGTGCCTTTACCAACTGAGCCATCTTATGGCTCCCACTTCTTCTTCTTCTTCTTCTTCTTCTTCTTCTTCTTCTTCTTCTTCTTCTTCTTCTTCTTCTTCTTCTTCTTCTTCTTCTTCTTCTTCTTTTCTTCTTCTTCTTCTTCTTCTTCTTCTTCTTCTTTCTCTCTCTCTCTCTCTCTCTCTCTTTCTCTATCTCACTTTTTTTTTTTAAGATTTATTTATAATATAGACAGTATTTTGCCTGCATGTTCAGATGCAGGCCAGAAGAGGGCACCAGATCTCATTAAAAAAAAATGAGATGTGGTTGCTGGCAACTGAACTCAGGACCTCTGGAAGAGCAGCCAGTGCTCTTAACCTCTGAGCCATCTCTCGAGCCCACTTCTTACTTTTTGAGACACGGACTTGGGGCTGTTTTCACATAAGCCTGGCTGGCCAGCAAGCCCCAGGCATCTCCCTGTCTCTTCCCCCCAGTGCTGGGACTGCAGGTGCACAGCACCACACTGGGCTTTTTACATGGGCTCTGGGGATCGAACTCAGGTCTGGTGCTTGTGCGGTGAGCACAACAAAAGTCCCAGGTCAACGAATGTATGCCAAGCAGAGTCCCCACAGGATTTCTCATGATGTCTGATGACTCGCTCCAGAGGCCACGGAGATGAGTGACCACAGGTGCAGAGCCAAGGCAATTTACTGGAAGGAGGTCCAGGGGAGGGGATTACTGGTATATATCAGATACATTGTAAAATATGAGTCAAAATATATCAAATACATTGTAAAATATGAGTCAAAATATA
Organism: Mastomys coucha; assembly: GCF_008632895.1. NCBI lineage: Eukaryota > Metazoa > Chordata > Mammalia > Rodentia > Muridae > Mastomys > Mastomys coucha. Next base: position 84,368,966 of record NW_022196903.1, on the reverse strand, counting down.
CCGTGAAGCTGGAGAGGCAAGAGCAGCCTGTCACTGCCAGAGAGAGACATATGGAGCCATGAGCCAGGAGAGATCGCAGAAAGTGAGCACAGGAAAGGGCTCTGTGAATCAAGGCTAGTGAAGAAGGGCTGAAGAAGGTGTGTCCTGGATATATGACCTCAGTGAGTGAATACCAAGTAACCAGAGCACAGGAAACTGAAGGACTATGGCCAGGAAGAAGGTGCACCCCCACTCCGCTTTACACCCTTAAACTAAACCCATGGTGTGAAATGAAGGGATATGTGATAGAACGCTCATGATTTTTGCAGCCAGGCATGGTTGCGCATGCCTGTTCCCACAGTTAGAGCCCACAGCAGGAGGATCGAGATGTCAAGGTCGGCTATTCTACATGAGGTCTAGCACGAACTAAGTAAATGTTTAAAAATATCTCTGACCAGCAAAGGCCTTCTTTTAAAGATACGGCATGGAACCCATAAAGAGAAGTGCAAAGCCAGGCATGCCGCTATCGTACCTGCTGCTATGGAGACTGAGGTGAAACTGAGGTTTCACAGTCCAAGGCCTGCCTGGGCCACATAGTGAGTTCAAAGCCAGCCTGGGCAACTGAGCAAGCCCTCGTCTCAAAATATAAAGTAAATAAATAAAAGCAGGAGATACGGCTGCTAGAGCACCTGCCTAGATGCACGTGATTCAACTGCCAATACTGAAAAAAAAAGTATCTATATATAGTATATTATAAACAAAGTTTATGATGAAGATACCCTGGCATTATATACAGCAGTACTTCTAGTTTTCAAGAAGATTCTAAGTAGAATCCGATATGAAGCATGTTACCAGGTGCTGGGATCCTTGGTGTCTGGCACTGAGGATACAGCCCAGCACCCAGTGCTGATCACACACGGCTAATGAACAGGAAATAACTGGGAGGCCTGTTCTCTATCCTTCAGGCCTTGTGCTGTTAGCTTGAATTCAGAATGTCCACGCTTTAAGTCTGGTCTTCAGTTATAGGAAGGCATGTGGACCATTAAGAGGCGGAGTTTCCTGGGAAATCTTAAGTCTTTGGGAGAGTGTCCCCTCCCCTCATTCTAATTTGCTTCTTAGACACCACGAGGCAAGCAGCTTTGCTCTATCAATGCATCTCCATGGCCCCAGTGGCAAAAGGAATCTAGGAAACGGTGATCCAAGCAAACCTTCCCTCCATATAAATGTACTGTCTCGGGTATTTCATCACAGTGATGAAAAACAGACTCACATAGGTAAGCCTGACACTAAGAAGTTGGTAACAGAAGAAATTCACTGGCAGGCATATGTGAGTTGGCTCCCTTTTGTTGTTGTTTTTTTGTTTTTGTTTTTGCTTTGTTTTGTTTTGTTTTGTTTTCAAGACAGAGTTTCTCTGCGTACCCTTGGCTGTCCTAGAACTCACTCTGTAGACCAGGCTGGCCTCAAACTCAGAAATCCGCCTGCCTCTGCCTCCCAAGTGCTGGGATTAAAGGCATGTGCCACCACTACCTGGCTTGAGTTGGCTCCCTTATTCACTGATGCGGATAAAGACTAGAATGGGGGTTGGGGGTGGGGTCGAGACCTAGCATCTTCTCTAGAGAAGCATGTGCGTGTGTGAACAGAGTTGGGGTAACAATGTAATAGACGAGAGTGCCTGTTTGTTCACTCACTGCTCTAACCATGCTGCTCAGTGAGTCTACGTCATCACAGGGGAAACACAAGTTACAGGGTGGGATGCACAGAAAAGATCTCCGTGTGTACCAGGCATTGTTTTCTGTGGGCATATGCATGGTGGGGTAGGGCTCGCATAGTTTTGAAGGGGAAGTTCTGTTCTGGTAAAGTAATGGAGCAGACCATGATACAGCCACTTCCACGCTGGTACCAGTTAATGCTCAACCACCTGGGTATTTGGTGGGATGTTTTTCTTTTTCCCAGAGGAAAAAAAATCTAAGCTTAAAACTGGTCAGAAGGCCACAAACAGCTGGGGACATGGTTCAGTGACAGAATGCTTATCAAGTTCATGTGAGATTTTGGGTTTCAGTCGCAGCACTTATAACAGTCAGTCAGTCAGACAGACAGACAGACAACAATAATAAGCCTTGATGTAAAAGAGAATGTAGCCATGCCAGTATCACCTAGCAAACAAAGACTAGGAAGAACCCAGGGTATGGTATCCGAGACAGAGCAAAAGGGAGTGAGAGGCTTGCACAGGATGCAGGGTGGCCCTGCCTTCCTCCGCGTGAGGCTGCCCTCAGTCATGCTGGGAAGTCCCCATCCCCAAATGAGAAGTTACATAATTTCACACTGGGATGGGAGGATGTTGCCTGCAGAGATAGTTAAGAGCAATTGTGCTCCTGCAGAGGACCCAGGTTTGATTCCCAGCACCCTTATGGGGTTCTCAACAGTCTGTAACTCCCAGAGAACCTGATGCCCTCTTCTGGCCTCCATGGACACCAGACATGCATATAATATACATGTTTACATGCAGACCAAACAGCTATACACATACATACAATTAAAAGTTAAAAAAAAAAAGTTTTCATGCTGAGAATAAATGACTATTTAATGATCAGCCCTCTCCAACACTGACATCCACAGCAGGTCAGGATGAGGGCGGTGAAGCGCTGTCTTCTGGATGACATGGCCACTGCGCTCATGAGCTCACTGCAGCTGGGGGCACCTGCCCTTGGTCAGTCAATATTCAAGCAAGCATCACTAATTGGATTCAGTGGTTTGCCACAAAAAAGGGGGAAGACTTGAAGGAGGAGGGCATGTGTGGGTGGGGTCAGGAAGGTGTGGGTGGGAGGAGAGTGGATATGATCAAGGTACACTGAACATGTGAGAAATTGTCAAATAATTTTAAAATTACTGAAAAGTCTCACCATTGGTTTCACATTTAAGTGGCAGTACAAGTTGAAGTCTTTTTAGAAGTCCAACTATAAAATTTACCCAACAACTTGTGACCAAAGTTAAACCCATTCAAAAAGGGAGAAGTAAGTTAAATCTGAGAGAGTACATAATTTAAGTCAGGCTTCATAAGCCCTGATGCTCAAGGTAATGGAAGGTTCTAGAGAGACAGGAGTGCGGTGCTGGGCCTTTGTCACCCTCCCCCTCCCCGCCCCCGACCTCCTGTTGTGGATCTGAGTTCTGCTTTAATCTCTCAGCTATTCAGTCACAGGCCCACAAGACTTGCCCAAACACTGAGGGCAAGAGATGCTAAGACAGGCCTGGACCACAACAGTAGGGTAGGAGGCACATCCACTGTACCCAACAGAGAGAGGGCTAAAAGAGAGGGTGTACACACACTTTACCAGAGAAAGAGAAGGGACTGAAGGGCCACACACACTGTACCCAAGAGGAAGAGAGGGCTGAAGGGCCACACACACACACACACACACACACACACACACACACACACGACATGCACATGTATGCACACACTGTAGATAGTAAGCAGTTGCAAGGTGAACAGGTTTACAGGCATGGGCTGGGAAGGAGGAGAAGCAGGGCTTGATTCAAATGCAACTCAGAGTGAGGGTCTTCATAGTGATGGGATGTGAGACTTAGGAGGAGAGGGTGGTCTCCTGGTCAGGTGGAAAGGACCAGTCCTCAGGGGGAAATGGCCAAATGATAGCTCACTTTCCATCAGTTGTAACAAAATTCTTGAGAGAATCAACTTAGAAACAGAGGATGTTTGTTTCAGTTCACAGTGTGAGGGAGATCAGTTTATAGTCAGGTGACCCCACTGCTCTGAGCCTGAGGTACAGCAGATTCACAGAGGATGCGAAACAGTTCTCCCTCATAGCCAGGAAGCAAAGCAGAGCCAGTTGGGGGCTGGGGTCCTGGTGAGGCTGTTGTTGTTTTTTTGTTTTGTTTTGTTTTGTTTTGTTTTGTTTTGTATTTTTGTCAACTTGACACAAGCAGAAGTCAAATAGGCAAAGGAACTGTAGTGGTTTGAGAACCCTGGGCTTAGTCACCAGGATAGGTAACTGACAAGATTACAAGGATTTGGAGACCTCGTTGGAGGAGGTGAGCCCCTGGGGGTGGTGGGCTTTGAGGTTTTAAAAGCCCACACCAGGCCCAGTTCTCTCTGTCTCTGTCTCTGTCTCTGTCTCTCTCTCTGTCTCTCTGTCTCTATCTCTATCTCTCTCTGTCTCACTCTCTCTCTGCCTGCAGACCAGGATGTAGCTCTCAGCTGCTTCTCCAGCACCACGTCTGCCTGTGTGCCACCATGCCCCCTGCCATGATGATACTGGACCGAGCCTCTGAAATGCCTGGACAGTTAGGCTGGACAGTTAGGGTGGGCAGCACATCCATGGTACCCAAAAGAGAGCCAGCTGGAGGGTGGCACACACACTGTACCTGAGAGGAGAGGTTGCAAGCCCCAAGTAAATGCTTTCTCTCATAAGATCTGCCTTCATCGTGGTGGCTTTTCATGGCAGTGGACAGTGACTAAGGCAGGAACCTCAGCTGAGGAAATGCCTCCATCAGACCAGCCTGCAGGCAAGTCTGAGGCATTTCCTTTGCTAATGACTGATGTGGGAGGACCCAGCCCACTATGCAGTGTCACACCTGGAACAGTCCTGGACTGGATAAGAAATCGGGCTGGGCAAGCCAGTAGGCAGCGCTTTCCCATGATCTCTGCTTCGGTTCTTTCCTCTAGCTTCCTGCCTGACTTTCCCTGTCCTGACTTTCCCTCAGTGATTGGATTATAAACTGTAAGATGAAATAAATCTTTTCTTCCTCAAAGTTACTTTTGGTCATGGTGTTTGTCACAACAATGAAACCTGACTGTGATGCAAGGGGTGCCACAGGTAGCACTCCTCCACCACAGTGGACCAGGTACCTTCTGAAGAACCAAGTGTAAGGAGAGAGAGGATCATGAGCCCATTCTAACTTGCTATTTGGGGGTTGTCTCTGGGAGAGGTCAATATTCTGACCTGGACGACAGGAAGAATAGGTGTCACTAATGGACAAGGACACACACACAGCCCAGCCAGGGATGCCCAGTTGACAAATGATCTAGAGTCTGAACTCAGTCCACATCCCTTGTGCCACCAGAGGCTGCCTGTCCCAGAGAAGCTCATTAGATCCTGGACTACAGTACCTAAGAGAAGCTGTATGCCCAGCCTTCCTTCTTGCCTGAGCCTACCTTGTCTTCATCTATTTCTGCCTTGGGCCCCATGGCTTTAGTTCACTGTAAAAAGGGCCTAAACAGAACTGAGCCCACAAAGAGCCTGGCAGGATGAGTTGTGGTGTAAGAGGGGAATGAAGGTCTCTGTCAAAGACTGGGATAGGACAGGTTAAGCAGCAGGGGCAGGACTGATGGGGGATTTTTCCAGGCAGGAATGATCCATTAGGTCCCGGGAAGATTAAGTGAGGTCACAGGAAGAAAGCAAAGGTGGGATGTGTCCATCTAGGGAGCACCGGGGTGACCCAGGGAAACAAGATGCTGGTGTACACGTGGGAAGAAGCCCACTAGGCAAACGCAGGGCATGACTAACACTGAGTACACTCAGCCACCAAGAATTTGGCTTACAAAGCTGGCAGTGGGGAAGCTGCAGGGACCACAGACCTAAAGGCATCTCTGGGCAGGTATGGTGGCTCCCTGCGATGCCCTTCACTGTGCTTCAGATACGGTCTGTTGCATAGATGGGTGGCCATATGGACACCTGTCCTCCAAAGTCAGTCCAGAGTACAGGGACCAGGTTCACACAGCCTCCCTCTTCCTACCACAGATCCACAGGGCATGGAGAAGCATTGAGGGGATGCTCCAAGACTCACCTGAACCACAGCGAGGTTGCTGCTGATGATTTTGTACCTTTCCTGGCGGTCATCGATTTGCCCAGTGTTGGCCTAGCACACAGAGATAAGGGCAGCAGCGTCATTGGTTGATCTGGAGATGCCAGTCCTTCTGGACATAGCCAGCCTCTCTCAGGAAACAAATCAGAACAGATTATGCCAGTAAGCTTTCTAGACAGTGACCTACCTCCCGCCTTTAGCATTGATTTCCTTTTTGCCTCTGTGTGTGTGTGTGTGTGTGTGTGTTTAAGTATGTGCACATGTGAGTATAAATGCCTGAGGAGTCAGATTCCCTGGAGCTGGTTACTGGAAGTTGTGAGCTGCCCACTGTGGGTGCCTGGAACTAAATCCGGGTTCTCTGCAAGAGCAGTGTGCTCTCCTAACTGGTGAGTCAGCTCTCCAACCTTTTATGAATTGACCTAGACACCACCCCCACCCCCAACCCCGCCGCCACACCAAGTAATTAAAATTATTTTAACTTTCTGTGTATGACTGTTTTGCCTGTGCTACGTCTGCGCACTGTGTCTATGTAGTGACGGCCAGAAGAGAGGGTCAGGTTCCCTGGGACCTGGGTCACAGACGCTTGTGAGTTTCTATGGATGCCAGAAACCAAGCCCAGATCCTCTAAGGGGTTCTCTGAGGTTTTCTGGAAGAGCACCAAGCCATCTCTTCAGTTCCTGGCCTGGCGTCTTTTGTGGAGAAACAGCACTATGTAACTATGGTTGGAGCGGCTGACATTCCACAGTGAGTGATGCACACAGCAGGTGTCCATCTCTGCCCCTTCTTCATCAGTTTTGGGATTCTTTTTCTCAGGCCTGTGAACAATATACCTTGAACACACTACTCTCCTTTTCATGTGCACGATGCCAGTGGCCACTGGAGAAAGGAATGCCCTCTACATTAACAGGAGGGTAACAACACAACCCCCGGGGATGCCTGGAGGAGGGGAGAAGAGCTGGCTTGGGTAGGACCTGTGTTGGCTACAGAGCCAAGTGCAGACAGCCACAATGACAGGGGATGGGAGGGGTATAAGAAAAGAGCTGGTTAATGGGCGACCAAGAGCCCCTTCTTGTTCCCAGCCTCAGAATCCTCCTTTGAAGCCGTACTGCTCACTGAAGCATTCATGTGTATGTGCCAGGGAGTGGGGAGTATGACCTAGAGTCCAGGCGGCAGCATGCAGACTCTGGGGAACAGGGACACAGAAAGTCAGAGTGAAGGCGCTTGGGCACTATGCTGGTCCCTCAGCACCTCAGGGTGGCAATTGGAAAAAAAGCAGTACAAAAAGCTGGGAGAGGAGACAGGGACAGCCTTTGAGACACCAAAGGCCAGCAACGCCCGTGTGGGTGGAGACTCTAGTCCCCAAGCAAACCACTGAGAGGGGCTAAGTGAAGGGAACATCCTGTCCCCAAATTGCAAGTGACCTGAGACATCCAACTGCCACTTACAGATGTGGAGAGTCGAGACGCCAGCGTCATTTCCAGGTTTCCCTTCAGACCAACGAGGGGCGGCACCAACGTCAGCAGGTCTTTAACATCTTTGAACACTGGCCAGTGCTGGAAGAGAAGGCAGAAGGAGATGAGGCCAAAGTGCTGGCACAGCTCTGCAGATGTCTGCAGAGAACCTTCAGTCAGTGACCTTGCACGCCCTGTGAATCAACCTGGAAGACTGAGCCGTGTTGTAAATGTCTTATTTTGAGACAGGGTCTCTCTACATTGCCCAGGGTATCCTGGCACTCACTCTGTAGACTAGGCTGGCTTTGAACTCACAGAGATCTGCCTGCCCTCTACCCTCTGAGTACTGGGATTAAAGGTGTGTGCTGTCCCATAACTAGCCTAAACTGTTTTAAGTGAAGCACAGTACAGGATGTTTTAAATATCATTAACCAAATCAGCAGAGCTCCCTCCTGCCTCCTATCCTCAGAGGCCGGGAAAAGGCAGGGCTAGACTGGAGGCCAGTGGTCTGGCCCAGTGCAGCCTGAGAATGTGCCAGTGTGCAGCAACAGTTTTGTAGACATTGGGTTGAGTCACCAATTCAGTTATTTCTCCTAATTTGGGAGTCCTAGAGAAACTCTGGTAAACTAACTGGTAAACTAACTTTGACACAGTTTCTCGGGCTCCACCCAGCACCCTGCCAGAGCCTGGGCTTTCCAAAACAGTAAAGTCTGCTGGGTGGAGACCCCAGTCTCACGCAAACATACAAACAATAACACCTGAAAAGGCAGAGTAGCCAGGATGTGTGGAGAAAGCTGGGAAAGAAAGGAGGTGTTTGTGTGATGCACCCCCCTGCCCCGACTGCTAAACACCTGCAGATCTGATTTAAGTAGGACCTCAACAGATTAAGATCTTAAGGTTGTGGGATTTTAGGCCTAAAGACAAATTCCTTCTTTTCTGAAGGGGGCCCTAGGCTTAGTCCCCAATTTCCCCAGGAAAGAGTAGCTAAAGAGGCACAAACACGTATCACCTCTGGGGAAAGCAGGAGTCACCCACAGCAACAGTGCCTTGGAGGCATGACGGAGAAAGACTAGTCAGAGGCTCTATACAAGTCTTTATATTTCTCCACTGGGTAGGCGCAAAATGTAGTCTTGACACGCATTGCTTTTTAGCGCCATGTCTGAACATTTTACCCTGTTCATAATGTGGATTCCCTCTCGAAAATGATATTTTTGCATTTGACCACACTTATCCCTTTGTTTGGAACTTTCACAATACAGACTTTAGCCCTCTAAGAAATACACACTATTTCCTGCTCTCAGATGAAGAACTACGTTGGAGGCAGAGGCCCACCTGCAGGGGCCCCTCCTTATCAGTCCAGCTACTGCCTCCCCGTGCTCTGCAGCAGGGGCCTCAGGTCTGTGCAGAGTTGCCTATCAGCCCTGCACACCCCTCAGGCACACACCACCCACACCATCACACACACACTCCTACCCCTGGCCAGGGCTGTCTGGCACACCCTGTCCTCTCCTAGCATGTCCTGGGCTCCAGCCCTCACCCACTACCCTCTGCCTCCCCCACAGCCTGGTGCACACTCGCCCGGCCACACACAAGGCCAAGCATCTAATAGCCCCACATCAGAACAAACTCTGTCTCTCCTCCTTCAACTCTCCCCTATCTCAGTGCCAGCGATGCCTGACCAAGTTCCCGTCCTCCTCATCACGGCTTAGTGGTATATCACAGCTCCTCCTCATCACAGCTTAGTGGTGTATCACAGCTCGGTACTGTGCAGGCTTGGCTACAATAGTCTCTTCCTGAATGTGTCAATGGGTGATTCCAGCTCTCTCTGCTGCCCTCACCCCTGTAGAACACAGGCTAGCTAAATTGGCAGGCTGCAGCCCTAACGACACAGTGTTTACAACAGCTTGAGGAGACCTGCCTTGGAACTTGTTCTCTGTCCTGTGATGCTGCTCCGGCTCCCTGCTAGTCTCCCTAATGACTCCATCGTGGTTCCCCCCCCCCCCCACTTCCTTCTCCTGACCCATTCACACTTCTGATTCTCCTTTCTCTTTATAGCATCTCTCTTTCAAGGCTTGAGTTACTTCCAACACCCAGCCCACCTTCCCTACAGTTCCATGTCTCATGAGGGTGGAAGAGAGACTTGACTCCATGTTCCCAGATCCTTGCTGCCGCTGCTACCTTGGGTTAGGGCTGAGCCAGTTCTGGCCATGAAACTGACTGACGGAGCTGGAGATGGGACCCAGGGCCTTGCATGAGCTAGGGAAGTGCTCTATCCTGGGACAATATCCGCAGCCCTGGTCATGAGAATTAAGCCACTGACTGAGCTTGTCAGGAATCACAAGACAAGAAGGAAGATGAGCTGGGACAATGTCAACACAGGCTAGCTAAAGTATGTCCCCCAAATTGGCAGGCTGCAGCTGGAACGACACAGTGCTTAGAAATAGGGTCCTTAAAGAGGAGCTGAGTTAAGAAGGTCATAGGTGGGTACAAGACTGGTAGCTCACAAGCAAAAGTTAGGGCATAGATATGCAAAGAGAGGTGATCTTACCGAGCACAGGGGAAAAATGGCATTGCTGGCTTAGGATGTCAACACTGCCAACACCTGATAGCTCAGACTTCTAACCCCTAGAGCCAGAGCCGTGACAATCTCTGCTTCTGTAGGGTACACTGCCTGGCCTCAGGTGCTCTACCACAGCCCTGGCAGACTAAGGCAGATGACGAAGGGGATAATGTTGATGTCCTGATCACCCAGATCTGAAATGGCTCTTTATCCAGGCTTGATGTGTCCTTGATGTCACTTTGGTCTGACTGATGCCCTGGGCTATTTGACACAGCCAGGACCCCACCCACCAGTCTGTAAGCTGACCATACTGGAACTTCAACTCACCATCTCTAGACTCCTGTCTTTCCCCAGGGCCTATCTCCTCTCCCTCCCACTGCCTGTTCTGCCCACCAGGATTTAACCCCTTGTCCTCCCCAATCTGACTTCAAGCCATCCTAACTTTTAAATTGTTACTGGTCTCTCAAACACATTAAAGATATCTGTCCTGACACGGGTAGGGTAGGAGTGTGCATGGGAGGGTGAGGGAGCCTGTGGTACTGGGAGAGAGCCTCCCTTGCTCTCTCCTCTCCCACATTGTTGACATTGCTGCCAGGGCTGAGCTTTGTGACATAAATATAATCACGTCACCCAGTTACTTCTGACCCTGTACTGCCAACCCCACGCCTGAGTATACACCCAACTCCGGTCATTAAACTTGTTCAAGAATGTGGCTGGCACACCACACTGCATGTACAGCCAAACACCAGTACAGGCTGTCAGAGAGAGGGCCCTTCTAGACAGCATGTCGAGGCAGTGGTTAGACTGGTGTCCCCTCCTGCATTTCACCATGCAATATGCACCAATCACACAGTTTGCTCATGGCTATGCTAATAATCCAGAGGCAACACTCACTCTATAAACAAATAACCAAGCCCCTTTGCCCTCCATGTAAACTTCACCTCCAGGGTGGAGTGGACAGAGGTCCTCACAGCTAGCAGTGTCTACACTCAGGACACAAGCCACCCATACATTCAAAGATCCCATGTCTCTGCCTGGAGTTCACTTCTTCCCAGTGTGGAGATGGCCACATTGTTCTCCAAGGCCCACTCAGATGGCCCTGTCCTGTTCCCTCTGGAGATTCCCTGACCTGCAGGAGAATGAAGCTACCTCTCCTTCCTACAGCTGCCTCACACCACCTCCACCAGCTGCCCAGACCTGACTGACAAGCTAGCCTTCTGGGAGCCTACAGCAACTGAGGCGTTGAGAGGAGGGAGTGCATAGCAGGCCAGGGATGGATGAGCTCACGCTATGCAGTCTGGCAAAGCTGGGTCTCTGAGGATTAGCATGCATGGCAGCCTCAGGTAGGGGGCAGAGGACACCACAGAAACAGGTTGCACAAACTCTCTAGGAACAGACTGATCCCAGCATTCTGAAGACCCCGTGCCCCGTTCTCTGAGGTAAACACGCAAAAACCAAGTGCCCTGGAGTTACTGACACTCCCTCCAACAGCATTGGGGCTGTGGTAGAACTCAGTGGTATGGTGCACGCTGGGCATGATTCCATCTCCAGCACCACGACCACACACAAGTTAAATTTAAAAAGAACTAACAGCAGCGTTATTATATAATTGTACACATTTGTGCATATATATACATATTGAAAATAACTTTGGCAATCACCAAATTCATGGACTGCAACCCTAACTCCCAGGATCTTCAGATGCAAGTGTCTAGAGACAGAAAGTGGGGAGAGGGGGGGCTGAGTGAAGGAGGTCATTGGGTGGGCAAGCTCTAGTCCGCCATGACTGTTATCTCTCAAGCAAAGTTAGGGGGCAGTCCTGCAGAGAGGGACAACTTGTGAAGCACATCAAGGAGGATGACCACACCAACCCCGCCAACTCTTCATCTCAGACTTCCAGCTCCCAGAACCATGACAACTTCTGATGGGCATCTTTCCTCCATGACTGACACTCTGTCTAGTTTTCCTAATGCAACACTTAATGCTCCGTAACAGAGGCCAGAGGTGACAGACAGTGGAATCCACTCAACAACAGTGTATCCTAAACCAGACTCAGCAAATCCTAAACCACATGGAAAGTGCCACCTTATGGGGAGATCTGGGGGCATATGGGACTCCCATGTCCTGCCTTCCCCTCCCTCAAGGAGCTATGGGGTGGGGGGACTCTGGAGAGGTAGGTCTGTCATTCAGCTTTGCCTATCACCCCGACCACAGAGATCAGCAGGTTCCTTGCTGCTTATAACCTGTTCCTCAGAACTCAGAGAGGCAGGTGCTCTCGTTATTCCTGATTTACAAAAGGGGAAACTGAGGCAGCAAGGCACTAAAGACTTCTGTACTGAGTAGTGGCCTTGGCCACTTAATAATAAGCTCACACTCGGTGGCAGACAGCAGAGGCTGCTGTGGGTTCACACAAGCTGCCTGTGAGGGCTATCAAGTGTCATCGCTGTGACTGTTAAGGTGCTGGGAGCCCGAGGTACCTTCTCACCAGCACAGCTGCTGCTAGACCCCAGCTTGGACCTGCCACCCCCAGGGAGCACCCTGGTTCCTGCCCTCCACCCTGTCTGTTCCCTCTCCCTTGTAGCCCTGTACGTACTTGGACAGTGTTCATCACCAAGCCGGCTGTCATCATGCCCAGGCCGGACAACAGTATAGGTATAGCAACCTGGCAGGTGGTGGTGAGGACAGACTCAGGGAGGACCCCATGAGGGGAGCGGGTGAGCTCACAGCTGAAGCCTCGAAGCTTCTTGCCCTGAAAGCGGAACTCAAGGCTGAGCTGAGTGACGACCATGGCTGGGGCCCCGGTGGAGTCTGTCCTCTCTCCTCCCTGACCTCCAAGGCTCTCTTCTGCAGAGGTCCACACAGCCTGAAGCTTTCCAGGAAGCGCCACAGTGGGTCTCTGAGAGTCCCTTGGCTGAAGGCCAGAGCAAACAAGGCCAGACCTGCTCAGAGCCTCATTCGGGAGGCTGCCAGTGTCCTCTGTCCATTCCACTGGTCAGGTTCTCCTCAGAGTGCAGCTGTGGATCTGCAGGGACCTCCCTCTTCCAGCCTGCCAGAGAGGCTCACTGTCCCTCAGCGGCGACCTTGACAGTATCCACTAGTCCAGCCCACGCTAGCCAGACTGGGCAGGGACACAACCCACATGGGCCTGGCCCTGGTAAGTCCCCACGCAGAAGTCAGCACCACCCTCTACGTCCTCTGCACACGTGCCATGGGCTGCTCTGGCAGAGAAGGGCCGAGAGACCACAGCTTCAGGGATACTCACCAGGGCCCACGCATACGGGCTTCTGTCCCGCAAGGTCAAGGACTCTGAGAGACTGCAAGATGAAAGTGACACCTGTGGTCAGCTCTGTGCCAGTGTGCGGGGGCTCACAGCCACAGTATAAAAGCCGTGCTCACAGAACCATGGTCCTGCTTTCCCTCAAAGGCCTGGAAGACTTTATCCAGCTTGCTTCTGCTCAGAAAGATCGGAACAGGCCCTGCTGCTCCCACTAGAGGGAAGGGGGCCCGGCTAGGAAGCTACACTGGACTCTAGGGATGCTGAGCGTGTCCCTTTGTATTTGCCATGGGCAGGGAGGAACACTTCCAGGCCAAAGGGCCGACAGAATACAAACTGAGGTTTCTACCAGCAAAGGTCCCAAGCTGAAGGTCTGACTGAGTTCTACTAACCCAGGGCTCACCTCGGAGTCCTGGCCTCCCCTCTGTCCCATGCCTACCGCACCACCCTCTCAGACACCTTGCCTCCATCTCCTTTCACAGATCGTCTGTCTCATGCTCAAGTCCAAACTCCTTTATCTCCCCAGGCAGAACTTCCTCCCTAACCAACTGACCCCCCCCCCCCCAACCCGCATGCCCCGGAAATCCTCAGCACATCTCTACTTACTCTCTTCTGCTCATTTTTTTAAGTTTGTCGCAGGAGGCAGAGGTGCAGGCTGTAAACTTTGATCCTGGTTCTGGTGGGCCAGCCATACCTCTCCTGATGGCCTAGCCAGCAGCTCAGGGTGGAGAAGCTACCACATGGAGTAGTTTCTGGGCTTCTCTGTCTCTTGGCACACTCAATTGTTTGAAAGCCAAGTGGTCAGAGCACATGAAGAGGCTGTGTGCAGGTGAGTGAGACACCTCGGGCCAGGATCTGCACATGACCAATAGGTGCTGCCATTGGGATGCTTCAACTATCAGTGACCAGAATGGGTTGGTATGGGAGGTGCTTCTGAGTTTGGGAGGCTGAGCCATACAGCAGCCTAGAACTGGACCTCAGCACCTTGTCCATGCTCTAGATTTTCTTCATCCCAGATGCACCAGCCTCTCCACCAGCCCCCAGCCTCTCCACCAGCCTTTGCACCAGCTTCTCCACCAGCCCCTAGCCCCTCCATCATCTCTAGCCTCTTCTGAGCTTCCTGACTGTCCCTCGCAGCCTTCTGTGCAGGATCAAGTACCCTAAACTCCCCAGTTTTCATTGCAGTGTCTTCCATAGTGCCTGTGTCAAGCCTTGCACCTCAGTGAACATCTGCCAGAAAAGCATGCTGAGCCCAGACACCTTCCTGCAGTCCTATATCCAATCTGCTGCCCTCAAAGTTTTCCCTGATCTGCCCCTTCAGCTCCAGCTCAGGAGACCATCTCAGTCACAACCTTGGGACTTCTCACACATCTCCCCCAACAACCAACCATGCTTGCTCTCCCTATCAGCAACCCACATGGGCATTCTAAGGAGGAACCCTCAAGATGTGGCAACAGCATGCAAGGGAGCCTCACCTTCCGAAAGGACACCCAGCCCTGAGCCATCTCTGTCAGAGCACACAGCCATGTTACCCTGCATACCCTTGGGAGGAGCTTCTCAGGGACCCCTCTGTCATGCTTTGGTCCTCACACCTTTGGCTGCCCTCAATAGCGATTGTCCTTGTGGCCAGGTGAGGTGCCTCTTAATCTCTGAGTCAAAGCCCCACAAGATCCTTACCCAGAATCTCTTAAGTACAAGTAAGAGCCACAGTGGCTCTGTGGAAGTATGAACAGGAATGCCTAACCAGCCCTCCCAAGAAGAAGCCTGTCTGAGCAGTGCTGTTGTTTGGGAGCGAGGTCTGAAGCCCTTCATCCCACTCACTGGACAGAACGCCTCCCTGGGTTCACAGCTTATGATGCCCACGTTTTGCAAACAAAGAATTTAAGACTCCAGGGGGATTTGCCTTCATCACAAAGTGTACAAACGCTTAAGGAAAACAATGACTTTCCTCTTACCATCCCCCCCAACTCCCCTTCCCCACTCCCGCTTCCCACTGAGAAGGTGTAGTTTAATGGGAGAGCACATGCCTAGCATCCACGCAGGCAACCCTCCCTATGGTCTGTGATCTGTGGTTTGCCTTGGTCCAAACACATGTGAGTTCATGCGGAGAAAGGGCCTGCAGAAGCCATTGGCATCAGCGCACTGGCTGGATTGAGACTGGCTGGCTGCTGAAGACAGAGAGGAACCATCCCTAGGCACAGACACGTCTGCATTTTATGCTAGCACTGGCACTTTCCACAAGGTCACTCTAGCTTGGGATCATCCATCTAAACAGGACTCATCCGGTCACACACACTGCCATTCTCACCAGAACAGGAGAATCCCCTGAGTAAGCTCATCAGCCTTGGAGAAACACACAGTAGAGAAGGGGGTGAGGGAAAGTGAGAGAGGGATGGAGGAATGGAAGAGGAGGGGGAGAGAGAGAAAAGGAGGGAGACAGGGAGAAAGAGGGAAAGGAAGAGGGAGAGGGAGAGGGAGTCGGAGGAGAAGAGAGGGGTGTTTAGGGAGTTACTAAAACCCAGTGCTGAAGTGGTCACCTGTAGTGGGCAGGAGGATTACAGTGTGTGCTGAGTATTGTAACAACTTGCTTTGAGGACTATTAAGCTTTCAGCAGAAATAAATAAAAGAACGTACTTGTGTGAGAAACGGTACTTTCCCCGGGAAAGCTGAGAACAACACACGTCAACACGGCTTACTGGGTCACAACACAGAACATCTCAATGTGATTTTAAAAATAGTTCCAGCACGGTGGAAAATCTCATAGCCTAACTGGGCATCGTTCAGATCTGGGTCAAGCATCAAGTGGCTTCCTGGGTGACCTTGCACAGTCCTTCTGATCCCTGGGCCTCCAGCCTGTCCCAGAGTCCTGGACGTGAGGGAGTAGGGCCCATCAGCAGTGCCTACGTTTATGTCCAACAACTCCACCACCCACCCCAGGAGGTAGAGTGTCAGGATGTGTGAGGTCAGGTTCTGTCTCTAACACGGTGGGAGGCACAGGGCTTTAGCATCGCATCACCAATCCTAGCTTCCAAGAGAACTGTGAAACCCTCAGGAGCAGTTTCCAGAGGCTGTGCTCTCAGCTACCTTGCACCTGGACAGGACGGGCTAGCTGGCCATGAAAACATCCCCACTGCTCAGGCTTCAGACACCAGGCTGTATCTGGTGTGAGCCAGCAGAACCCAGGGACAGAGGTGAAAGCCCACAGCAGCTTCTCAAGTGTTCTTTAGATTCAGGCTCCTCACCAGCATCTCCACCAGGAGGCCTTGGGCAACTTCCCTCCCTCCCGGGCTGTGCTGGCATAGCTTAGCTATTTTCTGTCTGGCCTTGCTGTCTGGCACAGATGCATGCATCTGTTGACTCTCCCCACTCAATCATGAGTACCACAGGAGGATGACCTGTTTGTCTGTCTTGTTCACTAGGAACCCATGCATGGTGTCTGGTTGTGTGCACACACGGTGCATGTTACCAGAATGAATGAGTGAACGAATGAATGAACAGAATGGCAGAAACAACAAGGGAAAGGAACCTGGTCAGGGACCCTGGGGTGTAAGTGAGCAGGGAAGCACCTGCCTCACATGCTCATGGCCTTAGTGACAGGCTCAGCACCACAAGAGAGAAGGGAAGCCCTTTCTACAGGCAGTGGACATGAAGACAGCACTGTCCCCAGCACATACTCAAGCTGGCAGGGCTCTGAGTAACCTAACCAGGAGTCCCCCGTGGCTCTCACTCTTGTGGGCAAGGTCTCCAGCCAGATGCTTTCTTCAGCAAGTAGCCAAATGTAGTGGCTAAGATACTAAGGAATATCCCTGGGTCTCCAGAGAAATGTCCTCCATAGTGAGGGGTCCAAGCCTGGAGCCTGCCTGTCCCTGAATGATGGAAATGCTATGGCTCTCACTTGCCCAGCCCTGGGTAGCAGTCATATCTTCGTAGTCTAGAGTGGAACCCCTTTTCACCAGTGAGGGCTAGCCAGCCAGTCTCACGCAGGAAGGATCCCAGGATGAGCCAGGGCACCTGCCTGGCTCTTACATTGTGCTCACTGCTATCTAACCGCTAGAGATGGCTGAGCCCACTGCAGTCAGCTGGGGCGGAGCCTGCTCCCCACAAAGCCCACCCTTTCTGCTCTCTTCGTATAGATGCTCCCTCCTCTCACCCCAAAGCTGTTCTCCACCACAATGAGAATTATCCTGACTGCGTCTGCTCAGGGTGGGGCACCAAGATCTGGCAGGTACTCCCTGGCACTGTGTCGCAGTGGCTCAAGTTAAGTTTTTCACTAAACCTGGGTTTACCAATTTGGCTGGATTGGCTGGCAGCAAGCCCTGGGGATCCTTGGGTCTCTCCACCTTCCTACCAGATTTGTTTTGTTTGTTTTTTTTGAGACAGGGTTTCTCTGTGTAACCGGCCTGGCTGACCTAGAACTTGTTCTGTAGACCAGACTGGCCTCTAACTCATAGAGATTTACCTGCCTCTGCTTCCCAAGTGCTAGGCTTAAAGGATCCCAAGCTAGAGTGACCTTGTGGAAGGTGCCAATGCTAGCATAAAATGCAGACGTGTCTATACCTGGGGCTGGTTCCTCTCTGTCTTCAGCAGCCAGCACAGCACCAACCTGCAGGGATTGTCTCAATCCAGCCATGCACTATCATTCATTGTCTGGCCCTTGCCACCAGATTTTTATATGGTGTTGGAGATCCAAAGTTAAGTTTCCATGTTTGCATGGTAAGCATTTTACCAAGGCTTGCCCCTCCCCATCGCTCCCCCCTCCCCTGTTCCTATAATAGAACCCTAGAGTCTAGCTAATTTATAAAGGGAAAGCGGTTGATTTCAGTTTGTGGTTCTGGAATTCTGGGAGCACAGTACCATCCAGTCCACAGCTTCTGGAGCGCCACAGGCTGCACCGTGTCTCTGTGGAAAGGCAGAGACGGGAGGCAGGTGGACATAGATGTTGTGAATTTACAACAAGACAGGAAGCAAGAGAAAAGCCAAGGGAGCCAAACTCCCTTTGTGACAATCTGGTCTCGGGACAACGGACCCTCTGAGGAAATCACACTAATGTATCCAAAGTGCCTCCTGAAAGCTCTACCACCTCTCAACAGAGCTACACTAGGGACGAAGCCTTCACAAGCGCTGTGGTGGGGGCAAACCACATTCGAACACAGCATGTATGCAAACAACAGAAACCAGTAAGGAGGTACGTGTAAGGAAACCACACTATGATGCCTCAGACCAAGCCCCAGTACTCCTGCCGCCTGCCCTCTATGGTGCTTCTATACAACTCCTCCTGTGCACTGGCGATGGAACCTAGTGACCCAGCTTGCCACCAAGAGCAGCAAGCCTCTGTGGTAAGGTGACCCAGATGGTAAGGCAACCATGGGCTCCTTTGACGGGCAGCACATAAATGAATCAGGTGCCTTGTGGCACCAGAAACAGTAGTGAGGAAGAAGGAGGAGCCTGGGTCAAATGGCTGCACAGGCAGTAAGAAGGAAAACACCCCTACCCTTAGGAGAGACAGGTCCTGGACCACAGAGGCTGTGAACTTTTCAAGTATGACATTGTAATCTGCTGAATTTTAGACAGTGATAAAAATTAACACATGACTGTATCTTGGGTATTCTGTAGGGTTTTTTTTGTTTTGGTTTTGGTTTTTTTTTGTTTGTTTTTTGGTTTTTTGTTTTTGTGTTTTGTTTTTTAGCTAATATCCACTTCTTAGTGAGTACATACCATACCCATGCATGTCCCTTTGGGTCTGAGTTACTTCACTTGATGCACTTAACCCTCAAGAGACTGCAGGCCCCAGGGAGTTTAGAGGTCAGGTGGCATGGTGGAATGGGGACATTCACGTGGAGACAGGGGTTCGAGGGGAGGAAGTATGGGATGTGGAACAGTTAGGAGGGTGGATGGGATGGGGAATAAAATATGATGGGCATCTCCTACAATTTGTCCTGGACTAGGAAGAAGATTTGGTGACAGCCATCCAAGCTGCATGCAGGTCCTTGGGCCTGGCAGTTCTCTTGTGGTGACAGACCCACAGACTGCCTCAGGTGTGTAGGACATGGCTAAGGGTCACTCGTGGCAGCATTTGGTATCAACATTATGTTAAGCTGTTGCTATGGGCAGCTGTGTCCCTCCCAGTGCATGCGTTTGTGGAAGTCTTGGCCTTGCACACCTCCAGGTGTGACTATTTCTGGAGACAAGGCCTTTAACAGGGAAGTGAAAAGGAGGTCAGTAGCACAGACCTAATACAACATGTGCTGCCCATGAGAAAACAAGGAGACCCAAAGGGAAGATACAAAAGAGGCCTCGGAGGAGGGAAACCACCTTGAAACATCTTGACATTAGCCTTCTAGTCTCTGCAATGGAAACAAACTAGCTGTCTGCTCCTTACTCCCTCACAGAACAAATGAGACAGGAAGTGGTCCAGTGAATCTGGATGTTTCTGTAGGGCATGAGCCTAGCCCCTATCTGACTGTGCTTAACTTGGGTTAATAAGCTGAAAGAACCTCACCCAATACATGGAAAAGATGGTGTGTGCAGAGGATTCCCAACCCTCCAGCTGGCTTCAGCGGCCCACTCCTCAGGTTCCCCTGCCCCCAGGAAGCTGTCTCTTACCTGGAAATAGTTCAGAAGCAAGCCAGCCCAGGACAGTCCCAGGCCTGCAAGCAGGAAAGGTATTACCACCTGAAAGCCAATGATCAGGGCAGTCTCCCTGCCAGGCTGAGCCTCCAGTGATTTAGCGTCCACGCATTGGCTGTCAGAGACCTCCAGATGTCCATCTTTGGAAGCTTCTGGAAGTCTTCCTGCATCGTAGCTGGGCGATGGCCCCAGCTCCTTCGGCCTGCCACAGCCTTCCAGCCTCCTCTGTCGGGCCTCCGTCCCTTCCATCAGCACACGGCTGAGCCCAGCAGCCCTGACCTGGGAGACACAGAGTGACAGGGCTGACTCCCCAGGACCTCCATCCATCCACCTGGCAGCTGCCATTCAGGGCTGACTGTGACAGGTTATTTGAACCCTTAGCACACAACTTTAATCCTTCTGGCTGGAATGCAGACTCACCCTTAGTACACATCTTTAATCCCAAACAACAAAAGTAAAGTTAGTTTGTAGATGGAAGCATCCATATTTGATGTCTAATTGAGTGGCAAAAAAAAGTGGCAAATCAGAGAAGGATTTGACAGAGTAGGATATGCCCAACTCTCACGAGAAGAGAGAGGAAAGGGAAGCGACTTAAGGGAGAGACAGACAGCACAGGAAGAAAGAGTACAGGAATACAGTAGAGGTCCTGGCGAGCAGTGCAGTAGAGTTGAGAGGGAGAGTCGAACAGCAGAGAGAAGGAGGAGACAGTTTTAGCAGGAGAGTTTTGCAGAGACTGAAGAGAGAACAAGCTAGACACAGGTAAAGACAGAATGAGCAAGAGAACGAGAAGGAGCCAGAAGATGAGAAAAGATTGCTAGAGCTGGGCAGTGGTGGCACATGCTAATCCCAGCACTTGGGAGGCAGAGGCAGGTGGATTTCTGAGTTCGAGGCCAGCCTAGTCTACAGAGTGAGTGCCAGGATAGCCAGGGCTACACAGAGAAACCTTGCCTTGAAAAGAGAGAGAGAGAAAGAAAGAGAGAGAGAGAGAGAGAGAGAGAGAGAGAGAGAGAGAGATTGCTAGAGTTAGTTTGAGGCCAAGCAGAACAATTCAGAGGCTGAGAGAAAGGCTAGATTGAATAAATCAGCTGGGAGAGGAGTCTGAGCCAGAACAGCTAAGATGAACCAACTCATGAGAGATCAGAAAGAACAAGAAAGGGTGAGCTTATTCAGCAGCAAGTCTCAGAGGCTGAAAACATTCTAGGCCTAGATTAGATTGTCAGGAGGCTAGAAGCTTCCAGGCCTAGGCCTACATTAGCCGATGGAGGCAGTAAGCCTCCCAGACAACAATTACAACAAGAGATTGAAGTTACAGAATCACAGCTTCCACCACCCCCATTCTCTGCTGATGAGTGTCATACACACAGGCCTGAGGATGAAACACACCCATAGAAGGATCACTAAATGTGCACTGGAGGTAACAGAGTGAGGCTCCCTATCAACCAACCAATCAAAAACCTGACCTGGCACTGAGGAGGAACAGAGCACACATCTGGCATGTGCTGGCTTCAAACCTCAATGCCAACATCCAACAAGAATGAATGACTGACCAGCAAGAAACAGTCAGAACCACCTTTGTCAGAACTCTGGGAATTAAGCCAAGGCTGTAGCAACGCAAGGACTATCAGGAACATTGTGACCTTCACCATATTAGTTAGTGACATTCCAAATCAGTCTCATTGCCTTTAGTAGCCTGGAAGATGGGTGGCTGGGAGGGTTGATTCTGTCTGCCCATGGAATTAGACTAACAAGTGCCCAGGGCATTGCTGAGGCATGCCCTGCAGAGATGCATATGCCTGAGAAAGGTACTTCCTGGACTGCCCAGATGCGTGCCCGTGTGCCTTCTGCCTCAATGGCCTGCACTCTCTCAAACCTGAGCAAAAAGAAATATCCCTTAAAGTGCTTCTATCAGGTATTTGTTCATAACAATGAGAAAAGAAACTAGAACCTCAGTTCTCCTTGAGAGAACCAGCAACCAGAGCTCCAGAAGAGCACTCGTCCTTACGCCTATATGAGGTTCTGGGGACACTCCCTCTGCAGATTGTCTGGAGACCTCAAGTACTGAAAACCTCTGAAACAATAACAGGCTGATGAAAAGGGTCAAAAGGAACTGCACAGGGGCAGGAGATGTTTCAAGGCCATCTGGACACGCAGGAGGGCTCACGTCCAATGTTGGACGAAAGTTCAGAAAATGGCTGACAGGCATAGGGTGAAGATGTGGGCAGGGGGTACTAAGGGCTTTAGGGTGGGAGAGGTGGAGGAGTGCCTGGATTATCCCTCAGTGGGGACTGTGGACTGGGTGGTGAGACATAATAGGTCACTTGGCAACAATAACAACACAGAATGGTGTTCAACGACTTCAGAGGTCACCACAAGTGGCCACAGTACGCCTCCTCATAGGAGATTCTTGGTCTGAGAAATGGCTCACTAGAGAGAGTCTCCAGTTTTCAACAACAAATGAGATGTAAAAACAAATTCACTTCAACAAACATGAGACACAGAAGCAAGAAAGTACATCTCCAACAGAACAAAGCAGCTAACAGGAAGTGTCCACAAGGAGGACCAGACATTGGCCTGGAGAAAACCTCAAGGTGGGTCTGTTAACATATTTAAAGAGCCGGGCGGTGGTGGCGTACACCTTTAATCCCAGCACTTGGGAGGCAGAGACAGGCGGATTTCTGAGTTCGAGGCCAGCCTGGTCTACAGAGTTGAGTTCCAGGACAGCCAGGGCTACACAGAGAAACCCTGTCTCAAAAAATCAAAAACAAACAAAAAACAAACAAACAAAAAAAAAAAACCAAACATGTTTAAAGAACTCAAGGAACCCCTTAGTCCAAACCGACAAAGCTGGTAGCGAGTGTGCACACCCTGAGGACACTCCCCTCAGGCAGAGAACACAAGTCCAAGGCTATGGAGTATGGTGTGCATGCTTCTGAAGGCAGCCCGTGGCTAGCCGGGCAGTGGCAAGGGCGGTGTGCAGCGCTGTGTGTCACACAGGGCCTCACAGGCACCAGAGGCTTGGGAGGAGGGAGGTGGAGAACGAGGGACAGTCAGTGACCCCAGCGGGCCCTCCTGGGGCTGAGATTTGCCCAGTACCCCCAGAACGCTGAGAAACAATGAATCACTATTATAGAATGTGTTATAGAATGACAAGATAATGGCCAGACTCACTCTGTGATTCCAAAATAGTCCATCCAATCTTCTCTAGGGGACAGGGCTGAGAGAAGACTTCCCGTGTGGGACAAAAAAACAAAAAACAAAAAAAGCCCCCCAAAACATCCTCTGCTGCATGTTCAGAGGACAGCCTGGCTCACAGCACTGAAGGACTGAAAATGAACTTTCTTGTGAACAAAACAAAACTACTCCAAGGTTTCCCAAGATTCTGGGAGGGATGGTGAGTCCCATAAATTAGAACAATGGAATAAAAAAAAAATGAGATAATGAGATGACCACAGGACCGTGGGACATCAAGGTGCTTTCAGGACAGGAGTAGATAGTTAAAGTGAAAGAGCAGTGGGCCATCGAGACCCTACAGCAGCCGAGTCAGCAGCAAACAGTAGCAACGGCAGTGCAAATTAAGAGGCATGTAGCCCAGGCTGGCCTCAAACTGGATTTGTAGCTAAGGATGACCTGGAATTTCTGCTCTTCCTGCCTCCTCCTCCCCCCGTGGAGCTCTGACATTACAGGTGTGCACTGCCATGATCATGTGGCACAGTGGGGGTCGGGGGCTGAATCCAGAGTTTCACACAAGCTGGGCACAAGCACTTTACCAACTGAGCCACATCTGAGGAGGCTATGCAAGCACATCCCGTATGTAAGCAGGAGCCAATGGACCAGTCCAAATACGCTGGAAAAATAAGAACTAGACAGGAAAGCTGAACCAGCCTAGTGCCATAGGACCACCAGGCAGGAGGCAGCATTCGTGGCTGCTAAGTGTGTGTGGTCAAGAGAGATAAGCAGCTAAAGAGGCCCCTATTTTCCAAGAACTAGGCAAGTAGGGGAACGGAGCCACGCAGCTGATGCTGGGCACACAGGAAACACACCAGCCCAGCCTGGTGGTCAGCACCTGTAACTCCGGTCACTCAGGATACTATGCGGGGCCAGCCCAGGAATTCAAGGTCAGCCCAGGCAACACAGCAAGCAAGGCCAAACAAGCCTACTATAACTCCTGGCTGACCGATAATTGTACTGAGATTAAGGTTAGTCATGAATGAACTTCCAAATATACAAAGAAACCAGGTCATGATAGAGAATCAGGGCTTTCTAGCCAGGCTGATCCAGAGAAGTCCCTCACTGGATTGCATGGCCTGGCTCCCAGTCCATAATAAGCCATGTAGAAGAAAATTTCTACCACTACTGCCCAGAGAGATTGCAATTTTGTCCTACTTGAATTTGGTGAGGTCCCCAAAACTCTAGAAACACACACACACACACACACACAAATAGTAGTGAAATTACAGAAATTCCGGAAAACGGAAAGAATTTCTCCGTTCTCCCTCGGTATGTGTAGCGGTGCTGGCGAGGTCCAAGATGCCTGTAGGGGTCAGAACTTACAGTGTTTAAGTTCCTTATATACCATGTCACCTGCATAAGGCCTAGGCATGCCCTTCTAGTTGTGACACTGCCCAGCAGTGCTCAGGCCTGTGTTATAGAAATGGCCATGGGTTATTCAGCTAATATGACAAACACAAGGGTCTGTGGATATTCAAATGATACAGCTGTTTCTGCTGAATATTTTCAGGTCCAAGATCAGTTGACTTTACAGATGAGGAACCCACGGATATGGAGGGCGACTGGATAGGCACTCCTACCATGATGCTTGCTTAAATGTCTCCAGGAGAATAATGTACCAGTCTTAGTAAAAACACAAATGTTTGAAGAATTTGGACAATGTGCATGGCTCATGTCTCATTACCTGTGCAAATCAATGGGGTGCAACCACTGGGGACAGCAGGGTATCCATCCCACCGGTCAACACACCTGGCACTAATCTGAAGGAGTCTCCCTCTACCGGCAGACACCTCCAGGTCTCAGGGACAGGAGCAGAGGGTTGCTTTGTTTAGGCGCCCTCTGCTGGCAGGGTAGAGCTCGGATGTGGTGAACAGCCAGAGAGAATAGTCAGAAGGACCAAACAAGGAAAATAACAAAATAAAAAAACTATAAAAGAAAGCCTTTTGATCCAAAATCACAGATCCAGACCCCTAGAGAGTAAGGAAGAGAAAAAAAGAGAGAAAAAGAGATCAATCCAAGAGTATTAAAGTTCAAACATACTACAGGGCAAAATTCTGAACAAAATTTACAAGATGGCAGTGAGATGGCTCAGCAGGTGAAGGTGCTTGCCACCAAGCCTGACAACCTGAGTTCAGTCCCTGGGACTCACATAGTGGAAGGAGAGAACTGACTCTAAGTTGTCCTCTGACTTCCACAAGCACACTGTGACAGACAGACAGACAGACAGACAGACACATGGATAAATATGAATTTAAAACTCTTAAAACTCTGGAAGAAAATATTTGGTTGGGTGTGAAAGATGAAAGGCTGGGCTGCTCTGGAGGTCCCCTGGGGAAAGTGAAGCTCAGCAGAGGCAGCTAACAGCAACCTCGCTAAAGTGCTTTGTTACTCCTCTAGAGGGGCCCAAGATCCATGAGAACAAAAGGCTGCACACCTGCCAACTGGCAGTGATCCTCGCCACACATGCACCCTGGCCAGGGTATGCCATGGGAATCAAGTCAGTCCCCTGACCTGGCTCAGCCTCGAAGTCAGCATCCAGCAGTCATCCACCAGTCGGGGATACCCTGGCCCATCAGCAGGGACCTCCATCCTACGAAGGTGACTGAAGATTCACTGGGAATGTTCAAGTGTCTAATGAGAATGACATCACTGGTGCCGTTAAAAATTAAACCGGTGAACAACCAGGCCACGTGGGACAAGACAGAGGTGGCACCAAGGAGGAGTGGGTACTTAGTTCTAGGAAAATATGGCTTTTTAGCCCAAGGTATGCTGGAGGCTTAGTGGAGAAGGGTACTAACTGTAGTGTGGGATCCTAGGGTGGGCTCAGGGGTCAGCGAACCCCTAAGTACACCAGGTAGTGTTTGGTCACCTTGAGAAAGTGGGTGTGCTATACACAAGCCTCAAAGCTCAATGTCAAGTGAGGAGTCCAGGAAACATCAGTACTGGATAACAGTGATTAAAGACCCTCCTGTAGGTAAGTTGGCTTTGAAAGGGGATGGGACAGGGCTGGCTGACAGAGCCTCACATTACTCTATGAAGCCGCTTTAGCTGGTAACAGGGGTGGTTCGTCATTCAGACACTAAACACTACCATTCAGAAGCATCACACTGCCCATCGAGATTGGCCTTAAACACAGGCCTGTGAGCACCTGCTCATCATTTGGGAGGATTGTACCAAACATCCCTTTGGGCGGCCTGGTTCTGGCACAGCGCACAAGCTGATGCTCACTTGACTGGGACAGGTAGGGACATTCTAACCATGAGGCAGGTGGGCTGAGTTTCTGGGATGGATGGGCTTGCCTCTTAGATGCCCACTATGTAGCAATAAGGAAAGCATGTCTGCACTTCACCTTCTTGACTGTATAGAACATCCCAGTGAGACAGTAAGGGAACCCAAACTCAGGGTTGGAATCCCAATTTCTCCTCTTCACAGATGCGTGGGCCTTGGGAGGCCGAGTAAATACGATCCACCTCGGTATTTAATGGAGCACTGTAAAACCCTTTATCCTAGGGGTACCCTCAGAGGTTTTAGTTACCAGCAACCATTTGGGGTCCAAAAATATGAAGAGAACATTTCTAGAAATAAAGGGTTTGTAGGTTTTGAATTGTACTCAGTTCTTAGCAGCACAGTGGACCGATTCAGTTAACACCACACTGTCCCTCCTAGAACATGTGGCGTTCCTTGGACTAGTAATCTACGCTGCAGATGCTGCCCATTGGCTAGACACCCTCTCAACAGTTGTTAGGGTGGTAGTGCTGTTGGCCAAGCAACCCTTATTCTACTTAAAATTGGCACAAGTGTAGTGATGGTGACAATCATCACAGTGTATCATTATACCTGCTCTGCCTCAGGGGTGCTCTTTTACTATGTCTAGTTCACGAGGTAAGCTCTGCCACAGGTATGCATACTAGGAAAACAATCTATACGTCTGGATATCATTCCAGGATTCAGACACTCTTTGGGAACATGTTTTTACCTCCCTCCAATAAGGGGAGATTACTATAACCTTCTATAATGTATTTTCCTTACAGGGCACTTGGCCTGTCTCCAGGCCTCTCTGTACTACTTTACATTCGTGGTTCTTAAGCTACTGTAGTATCAGCATGAGGCCAGCCAGTGTCAGGAACCATCTAGATATCTGGGTCAGGCTGGAAAGGCTGCGTCTCTAAGCAGTCTTAATGGCGAAGAAGCAGTTTGAAAACCTGAGTTTTAAAAGCTTTACAGAAAGGGTCTGGTGGACTGAGGTATCTTCTCAAGTCTGAACGACCTCTAGCTTGACAACCCGGAGCGCAGGACAGCTCGCTGAGCCTGCTGTGGGGTGGGTGGGCAGGGATGCTCTCGGGGTACTGAAGGAGTTAACCATGACCCCTAGAGTCAGGCGCTCTGGGGTTCATCATGGGCAGAGGGACAGGGATGAGCCTGAGCCGGCCGGTCCCTGCAGACCTTTGGAGCAAGGATGCCACAAACTGAACCGCCCCGTTGTGCCTAAGCCAGACCCTGCGCTCCACGCCCCTTCCTGAAGCCCGTAGGCGCTCCGCTTTCCCTTGGCTTCCCCGGCTCCCAGTCCAGCTCCTGCCCGCGCTTACCGGTCCTCTCCCGGCCGGCGGCGAAAGCGAGGCGGCCAGGCGCGCGCTGGACACTGTGGAGGCCTGCGGCGGGAGGAAGCGGGAAGGGCAGCAGGCGAGCCAGCCCCGCCCTGCCTAGGCGTCCAGACAGGGGGCGGGGCCACAGGAGGGGAGGGTTGGTGGACGGGTCTTGTGGGCGGGGCCAAGTCACAGAGGTGGAACTTGAAAAAGCCAGTTTTTAAAGCTTTCTAGTAAGGGTCTGGCTGACCAAGGTATCAATTTAACTCTCAAAGACCCTGGAGGTTTCTTGTGAGCACAGGACAGCTCACTGAGCCAGCAATGGGGTGTGCGGGGACGCTCCCTGGGTGCCGAAGGACCCAATGACACGCCTCAGAGGCGGGGCCTCTTGGGGGTGGGGCCAAGTGAGAATAAGCTCGACCTGGAAGCAGGACCATGAGTAGGGCGGAGCCAAGGGCGGGGCGGGGCGGGGCGGGGCTGGGCGGCGGAGTAGCGTTCCGTGCCACAATGTAAGGGCCGACTTCCCTTAGGGTCCATATTTGCTCTGTTTTCAGTCTGACCTTTCTAAATGTTTCATCTTTGAACACTTCTGTGTCTGTGTCATGAAAGTTCTGTCCTTCAACTTGTGTGATGGTCTCACACTTATCAAGACTGATAATTCTGAGTCTTCTGCAGGAGTTGCAGGTTGGCCTGGAAATTACTTTTGACCCTGTAGAAGGTAGAAAGACTGATGAGGGGAAGGAGGGTCTTTTGCAGCGGGTAGCTGTGGGTGGCCCAGGCTGATACAGCCCTGGAAGACTCAGCCAGCAGTGGTGAGCCTCAGTGGACACCAGCTCCTACAATCGATCTTGTGCCCCAACTTACTCCTCTTTGCTGATTCAAGAATCCTGAGGCCTGGTTAGATTCTAAGTTGCCAACTGCATCTGTAGAAACCTGCTGTGCAAGACCTGCAAGACAGTGGTTTTGAAGAGTAAATACAACACAAAAGAGTATGCCCGGGCAAGGGCAGGGGAGATCCAAGCCCAGTTCCTGGATTCTGTCTTCAGCAAATGAAAAACAAAACAAAAACAGATGACAGTGTTCCACATGTTAGGAGAGACTACAGACTGGATTGCTTACATCGTCAAAATGTAGTACTGAATTCCAAGCCCCCAAAGTGACTGCATTTGTCAACCTGGCTTATGTAAGAAGTAGCAATGAATGAGCAAGGTCACAGGGTGCAATCACAATGGGACTGGAGTCCTCTCAGGAAGAGACCCTAACAGCTGGCTCTCCCTGTGTGCATGCAGGTAAGACATAGAAAGACAGTAGGAGGCATCACCGGGAATAGCCATCCCTGGCCTTAGATTCCATGCTGGCCTGCTTGCTTTTATTGTAACGAAATCAACTTACACAAAGAAAAGGGTTTCTTTTGGCTCTTATTTTTGAAGGTTTCATAAAGGTTTAACGAGTTTGATCCCCAGACTGAGGCACTGTGGGGAGGTAGCAGAACCTGAGGGAGACCTGACTAGCATGGGGAAAAGCAAATAACTAGTATCAGTCTTGAAGGGAACACTGGGCCTAAGCCCCCATCCCTGCCCCCGACAGGACTCCAGCACAAACCCTTTGGTTGAGGGCTGACCCAGAAAGCCCTGTGAGAGTGAAGAGGAGAGGCAGAAAAAAAGAAAACAGGAGATTCACTACAAACATGCCAACCCGTGAGTTCTGGGAAACTAGGAGATAACCCACTGGAAAAGGCAGAGGGCAGGACAAAGTCCAGCACATGAGGCTGGTGCTCCCTGGGGATGCCACCCTCCATAGTCCCTGAGGACAGAGGTAGCCAGAGGCAGGCAGGAGCAGAGCAGGGTGTCAGCAGGGACTCTGCAGGGCTTGGGGACATCAGCAAATAAGTAAGCAGATGCAATGATGAAGGGAGAAAGCTCAGTCTTCAGGACTCGGTCCTCTGGCTGCCACTCATCTGCAGGCAGCCTGGGCTGGGCAGAGCTTGTGCCCTTTCATGGGTGAGGGAGCCAAGCAGCTAGAGGTGTCCACTTGTCCAAGGGCACATATGCTGCGTTGGCAGAGTAGGGGTTTAAAGCATGACCTGTGCCGAAAGCCGTGGCTTTCTGCGAATTGGTCCTAAGCAAGTGAACTGGTGAAGGAATGGATGGAAGGATGGTTGGTGGATGGATGATTGGTGAGTGAGGTGGCAACTCTTGATTGTCCAGGTCCTGTTATATGATGGCTCAGGACTGAGATGTGGCTTAGTGATAGAGTGCTTGCACAGGATGCTCAGGGTCCCATACACAGACAGACACACAAAGACAGATGGACATGCATGCATACACACACACACACACACACACACACACACACGTGCACACACACGCATATCCACACACATGCACACATGCCCACACATGAACATGCACACACATGCACATGCACACACATGCACACACACTCATGCACACATACACATACACACACATGCACACACATGCATACACACATGCACATACACACACGCCCACACACACATGCACATACACATATGCATACACACATGCACACTCACATACACATATGCATACACACATGCACACTCACACACACACACACACACACACACACGCACACACACACAAACACACACACACAGGGACTGTCCTGTGGATTATCTTTTTTTATATTGAGATAAGGTCTCACTGTATAACACTGGTTGGCCTGGAACTTGCTATGTCATCCAGGCTGGCCCCAAACTCACTAAACCCTGTCTCTGCCTCTTGTGGATGGAGATCACAGCTCTGTAACACCACACCTGTCATCTTTCAAATACTAACTTTAAAATATCAAGTTCACGTACAAAACAGGAAGAAAGTTCTCCAATGCAAAAATTTCTTTCTGATTAATTAGATGATGCTTCAAGTCTACCCAGGGTGGCCCCTCACGGCTCCCCTCCAGGTACCCAAGAGCTATCTAAGGACACCCCCTACCCCCAGGCTGTCCATTTAGGGCACAATCGCATGCCTAGCTTTCTTTATACATGTAGGGAAGTCCATCTTCACTCCTGTCCTGTCAGGTCAATTGGCCTCCACACATAGCTGAGACCAGTCCCATGAGAGGGCCTGACTGGCAATGGGCTAGACCAACTCTGAAGCAGTTTACCACACCCTGCCACACCCTTAGCCCTTCCTGGCAGCTGTACATATAGCCAAATGCTCCCAGGAAGACAGGCTATCATTGAGAACTCACTAGTAATTTGCAAAACCATAAGTGTGAGCAAAATTTTGACACAACAATGGTGTTAGCACTTGGACTTTACGGCACCTACTGACCCCATGGTTGCGCGTATCACCATGAGAAGCTGGACTGGGCAGACAGGCATTGCAGTTGCTGTTTTCAGGTAGGAGATTGAGTCTCGCCCACCAGAAAGTGTCGGGCAGTGCCATATTCAGAAGGCTGGGTATGCTCCTGACCTTTAGCAAGCCTCTCCCTACAGGTCCTGGGCTAACTCTGGACTGACTAACTTCCAGGGACAATGACTTACAGCACTGGTCAGTGTGGACTCTGCGGTGGTCTCAGCACTGCTGCTCTGTCTGGAGGAGGAAGGTGGGAGTCAGGAGCAGCTGATCAGCTTGTGGGGGCCACAGTGGGGACAGCTTGCACGTAAGCACTGCTGCCATCTGGAGACCTGACTTGCTGCAATCATCAGGGATGGCACCCAGGGAGCTTAACACCCCCTCCTCTTAGGACTGAGCTGATGCCTTGAGGAAACTGACCTGATGCTAAAGATAGGTTTAGCTGACTGCACATGAGGAGGAGCTGGCAAGGCGACGGTATCCCGGGGCAGCTGGGAGAGCCAGAGCATGAGGACTCCTCACAGGACCCAAATCTTTCTACTTGGGACCTTGCAAAAAGCCTGCATTATCTCATTTGGAGGGCAGCAGATGTGAAAAGAAGAAATGTCAGAACAGGAGCTGGTAAGGTGGCCCAGTGGGGAAGAGCACCGACTGCTCTTCCCAAGGTTCTGAGTTCAATTCCCAGCAACCACATGGTGGCTCACAACCACTCGTAATGAGATCTGACGCCCTCTTCTGGTGCATCTGAAGACAGCTACAGTGTACTTATTTATAATAATAAATCTTTGGGCCAGAATGAGCTGGGTTAACCGGAGTGAGCAGAGGTCCTAAAAATAAAAGTCAATTCCCAACAACAAGATGAAGGCTCACAACTACCTGTACAGCTACAGCTACAGTATGTAATCATATACATTAAATCTTTTAAAGAAAGAAATGTCTCGAAAAACCAAAAAAAAAAAAAAGTCAGAATGGGAGGACAAACCTTGTGGCATATTTTAAATATAACATGGGCTACATGCAATATACATACAATGTGTAGAATAATGGCTACAGATTACTAATGTGTGTGTGTGTGTGTGTGTGTGTGCGCGCGCGCGCACGCGCACACGCCCGCGTGTGTGCAAACATGGGTGCAGAGGCTAGAACCCAGAGCTCTACATACCTACATGACTGCTCTCCCCTGGGCTATCCCCCCCTTTAGCTGGCTGAGCAGCATGTGGTAAAGACTGTGAGATGTTTCTGTTTCCATCCCAGCTGAATGTGAACCCTAGACTCAGCTTGCCTTACCTGGGAATGAAAAGCCCATGTTTAAAGGCAGAAAAAAACCCTAAGCTTTACAAAACAAAAGGTTCTGGGAAAGGAGAGAGGTGGCAGTTGGAAATGACAGGGTGGTGTTTAGGGTCACAGTGGTACGATGTCCTTGTCCCACTTTAAAATGGGCAGTGGAAGTAAAAGCTCATCTTTCTCTTCCACGGGCGTCAGGAAAAAAGGCTGGACATGCCCAGAGCCCTTCAGCAGGGCGAGGGGGACTGCACTTTGCCACCCAACACACACACACACACACACACACACACACACACACACACACACACACACTGTGACCCAGGACGAGCCTCACAGAGAGAGCCACATGTCTTTCACAGACCTGTAAGAAGACCTCTGAGAGGCTGCAGCCTAGGTGCAGTGAGACCCGGGGAGCAACCCACTCTTCCTCCTACATGGGATAGAGCTTCCATGCGGAGGGAATGGTCTGGGTCTCCCATTAGGGAACTGGTGTCCCTATAACTGTGGCCTGAAAGCGAAGGCTTCAGAGACATTCCCAGAGACTCAGGACCTGGGTCTCTGTGTCACTTCTCGTCGTGGGCTTCAAGGGTCTCTCCGTTTGGGAGGGGAAAGGAGCTTTGTAGCAGCCACAGGTCCCTGAGCAAGCTGGCTTCTGTGCTTCAGCGGGCTAGTCCTTCACTGGGCCGCAGCATGCACAGTCCAAATGTGTGCGGAGGATTTAGAAGCCTGTATGGCAGGCAGCACTCCACAAGCTATTGTGGCTACCATTGCTACTATCAGTGTTCACTGTCCTATGTCGCCTCAGAACTAGGATAAGGTCCCAGAACTTTGCTGCCAGGCAATGTCACTGTGCACGTCACAGCAGAGTAAACCCATGTAATCTAGATGGTCAAGGTCATCACTCACTGGACATGGTCTACTGGGAACATCTCTCACACACACCAGACAGATAAGGCTGCTGCAGGTTTAACTCCGTAACTGGTTTCAGCTCCCCCCCACTCCACTTACGAACTAGAGAGATGGCTCAAGGGTTATGAGCTTGCTTCTTTTGTAGATGACCTGAGTTTGATTCCCACCACCCATGTCTGTCAGCCTACAACTCCTTAAACCCTGGTTTGATATCTCTTATATCCTCTTCTGCTACCTGCATGCATGTGCATATACACACAAACATGGAGACAAAAAAAATAATTAAATCGTTTTAAAAAAACATATATACTGTTTATCACTGATTATCACTTAGTGGACACATGGCCAGTGACAGTGCCACTGTGAACACCCCAGTTTCCTACTCCAGCAGTCATGTGGTGGGGTTTACACAACCCCACCACATCACAGGAATGACGTGTTTACATCACATCACTTGTGACGTCATACATCACATCGTTTGTGATATCATAGGAGATAGGAATTCTCAGATCTGCTACCATCTTCTGGGATCAATATTAGGCATGTGGCTTCTCATTGACCAAAATGTCACTCTGAGGCATGTGCCATGCTTAGGAGAAGGTCAGGGATGCAGAGGACGTCCAAGATACCCACATAGGCCTGAAATCTTTGCCACACAGCCTAGGCTGATCCAGGTCACTGCCTGCCTGGCCAGGGGAGTTGAAGAAGAACAGAAAGGCCTTTAAAGACTTTTGGACCCAGAGAGGCAGAACCAAAGAAAGGTGGTAGTGGTTGGCATGCCAAGAAGAGAATGTTGGGTAAACCAAAGCAAAGGTAAATCTGTTGACATGTGGTATGTGGGACCTCCAGGATGAAGGTATAGGGGAGAGGGCCTCAGCTGCCCACAGGTGAGCACACAGGAGGCTGAAGCCTTGCAGAGGCTGTGCTCTTGGCTGGGGTGGTGTACAATGACAAGAAATACAGATGACAAAAGATGGGAGTGCTGTCCAGGGAAATGCCAGCCAAGGTGGAGTTCCTGATGTAGATCCCAGGCTACAGTTGTGGTTGTCCAAGTCCACTGAGTGGCTGGTGAGAACCTGGGTCCTTGCAGAGGAGACTGGGGTATTTGATGACCCAGGGCTCCAAGGATCATTTCCCCAAGTCTCATTTCCTGTTTCTGGGGTGTACCCTCTTCTGCAGCCTCTTGTACCCATTCTGCTTTTGGAGGTGTGTGATGACCCATGTATTTCCTTCTGTGTCCCCATTAAGGAGTCTCATTCTCTGAAGGCCAAGTGATGCTACATGCCCAGGACTCAGGGTGACCATTGCTTCTGGGGCCATACAAGTCACCCATAGACAGAGCAGTGACACAAAGTACAGGTGACCTCTGCTCACAATTTTTATTCATAGGGGACATGACTGCTCACTCCACTTGGAGTCACATCCGACTGTTCAGAGGGTGTTCTGTCACCAGCAGGGGTCCAGGCTGATAGCTCCAGCAGTTGAAGGAAGCAGTTCTGGGGACAGGAGGGTGCTAAGCCATCCAGACAGGGCCCAGGGCTCCCTGAGAGGAGGACAACAAGGCACAGAAGTCTCACAGAGACTTGGCTTCAGTACTCAAAAGTCACAGTCTTGATCCGCAGGTACTCGTTCAGGGCCGCCTCTCCTGTAAGACAGCACACACTGTTTGGACACTTATGGGTGTGCAGGGGACCCCTCTGGGGAACACACCTGTGGGTAGCCTGGCTCTCTCCACAGATGAGAAACCAAGGTCCTGGAAAAATCATGCACCCAACCCAGGCCATCCCTGTAGTAATCTGTAGGCTTGGGCATCAGTGCAGGCAGGAGAATGATACGGGGCAACCATTCTAGAACCTTCCCTACTACACTGGTGATGGAAGAGGCGGGATGGGTGCCCTACTGGCTATTGGCTGCCAAGAAGTTGTCTTCCTGCCTGCCTGTGACTAGAACCTCCTATCCTTTCCTCTGCTGTCTGCTGTCTCAGCAAGAACATTAGCCCCAAGAGTGTCCCCTCCCAGCAAGAACTGATCAGCCACCAGTTGTCTTGATTAGTGTGACACCCCAGCACTGGGGACAAGACCTGACCCTTGGTGGCCTTTGACAGGTGTTTGCCGAAAAGCAGTCCCACAGACAGGTTTCGGTTACCCAGGTCTTTGCCAAATCCAGACTGCTTGAATCCGCCAAAAGGTGCAGCCACATCAGTCTTGTTGTACGTGTTGACGAACACCGTGCCCGCCTGCAGTTTGTCACTGACATACAGGGCCTTGTTGATATCCCGGGTGAAGACACCAGAGGCCAAGCCAAATTCTGTGGCATTGGCCCGAGACAGCACCGCATCCACGTCCCTGTGGGGGAAATCCAAGGCTCCCTGAGGGATTCTCAGAACGACGATTTGGGGACTGGGGACAAGGCAAGATCAGAATTTGCCTCCACAAAGTTGCTAGCTCTCTTGATTCCCACCTATGAGATTCTAGAAGGGAAAAAAACTGTGTAGAGGCCAGAGCAAGACAGAAGGAGAAGCAGGCAGCAGAGCAGAAGTCAGAGGTGACAGGGCATAGGCACGTCACAGAGCAGATCTGGGCATGGGCACTCATGCAGGGACGGAGCCCAGAAAGGCAGCTTAGGGCAGAAGTGGACTGAGCATTCAGCAGACATCAGACCAAAGAGTTACAGTTGTGCCCATTTGGCAAAGGCAGTGAGACTTCAGTCAGAACAGTGATTGTAGTCATATAGTGACCATTGGTTGGAAAAAGGGAAGGGGGAGGTATCATTTTGCCTAAAAAAATTAGTCAAAAAAAAAAAAAAGGTATGTATGGTCAAATGTGCCCAAAGATCTGTAGCTCCTCCACTGTGAGTGGGCCCTTCCTTCTCTTTAACCTGATGGCCTCAATGACTGCTGGGCTGAGAAGTGTGCTCTGAACTTAGCGCCTAAGGATCCTTGCTACCTCCAGTTGGTTTCCATGTAACCCAGGCTCCAGGCCAGTGACCCAAGCTGCCCGAGGCTGCCATGGAGGCTCACGGAGTCCCGGTGAGCCCAGCTGCCTCCTTTGTACCAGAAAAATACAGATGTGGCATGGAGAAGAAGCTCACTCCATCCAGCCAACCTGAAACTCATTCAGGTTGAGTAAGACCCAAGTTGTCCCAGGCCACTTGGGTAGGGTCAATTTACTACTCATAGGACACCATGAGAACTGGACCTGGCAGGCTGTAAGTAATGTCAGAGAGAGCAGGGCAGACCAAGGGAAGCAGGGACATGAGAGGAAATTGGCTTTTGCTGGCCTGGAGGTCATCCTGGCCCAGGGGAGGGGAGGCAAAGGGAAGTCAGAACCTCCTGTGTTTTAAGAGGCAGGCAGCCCAAGCATGGTGCACAGTTCTTCACCGACTCAGTTTCCTCCTCATGGACCATCTCTTACAGCTCATGTCAAGACTCCATGCACACAGAGAAAAGGCCTGGAGATGGATGGATCACATACCCATCAGCAAATCGAGAGATGATCATGATGGGACCAAAGGACTCCTCCTTAGCGATGTACATGTGGTCCTCCACGTCTGTGAAAATGGTTGGCTGAAAGAAGAAGCCTGTGGGGAGACAGTGGTCTGATGCACGTTGGAATACTGTTCTCTCTGGTTCCAACAGGTTCACTATAGACCTAGGCACCTCATCCTCTGCCTTCTAGGTAGAAATGGCCAAAAAGAGTCACCCCCTGATCTGTCCTGTTCTTGACTGGGTTCTAGAAAACTCTCCACCTTCCTGTTCAGAGAGCTGATGGGCCACCCCTATGTCCATGGGGGCTGCACTGGCCCCACTGGGTCCCTCTCCCTGCTCTGTGAACAATGCTTGTTGTCTGTCCCCTGCTAGGGCTTGCCACACTGTCCCCAGCCTTAAGGAACTCTCCACTTTGGTGATACAGGGACGTTTGCGCTTGAATGCCACTTGAGCTAAATAACAAGTTGTTCTCTGGGTGGGATGCTGGGAGTAGCTGTCTGCCAAGCTGAGGAACTGTCAATACAGACAGCAGAAAATGAGAAGCATCAAGAGAAAACGCAAGATGGTGGCCCATGACGGGGGTCAATGGCAAGTCACACTGTTCACAAACGAGACCATGGAGGCAGTCAGGAAACTTGCGCCTGAAGCAATAGTGCACTGTATCAGAACCCAAGAGCTCTCAGAGGATTAATATACAAAGGGTCAATGTCTGGTTTTTGGGGCTGCTCAGCAGGATGAGGTGCAAAAGGTGCAGGAGAACCAAATCATAAATGAGGTGTCAGACTTAACAGAACCAAGGAGAGAATTAAAATCAAGGCGTCAGAAGGGGATGTGTCTCCTCTCTTCCCTCCATCTTTCCATCCACTAAGGAGAGTCTTCTCTGTATAGAGGGTTCTGTATAGAATATAAAAGGCAGATAGCAAAGGCAGGCAGGATGTGGAGCTGTGGTGCCATGGGTAGGCAGCGCAAGACTCTGTCCATGTGGCTTCTGCTTTCCTGGTTTGGGTGGCTAGAAGTGTAGATTCCAAAGAAGCAAGTGT
Organism: Mastomys coucha; assembly: GCF_008632895.1. NCBI lineage: Eukaryota > Metazoa > Chordata > Mammalia > Rodentia > Muridae > Mastomys > Mastomys coucha. The sequence goes on along the minus strand of NW_022196903.1, from coordinate 84,331,383 downwards.
GCCTGAAGTCAGACACTGCTGGTTTCAATGAGAAAGACCCCTAATAGGCTCATGTATTTGATGCTTGGTCCCTAGTTAATGGAAATGTTTGGGAAGGATTAGGAGGTGTGGTCTTGTTGAAGGAGGTGTGTGTTTGGGGGCAGGCTGTAAGGTTTCAAAAGCCCACACACAGCATTCCCAGTTAGCTCTCCCTGTCTTGTAGTTTTTGTCTCAACCTGTGAGCTCGCAGTTACTGCTCCAGTGCCATAACTGCCTACAGCGATGCTTTCTGCCATGATGGTCATGGACTCACCCCTTGAAACTGTAAACCCAATAAACTCTTCTGTATATTGTGTTAGTCATGGTATCTTTGCAGCAAAAGAAAAGCAACTCAGACAGGCAGTGAGATGATTGATAAAGTCAAGTGCCTGGGACTATCAGGTTGAAGTATCTAACTAGTGCTGGCTGTGTCAAGAGCTCCGGATGAGTGGCTTGAGCCATGTATGTGTCTGTGAAGATCTGTATCATCTCAAGGATTGCCTGCTCCAAGCAAAGGCTCACTTCCAGCTAAGGGCAGCTGACCAACACTGGAGGGACACCTGTTGCCTAGCTGTTCCTCTGAACTAAAACACTCCCTAGAAGGAGGAGGGAGAAGGAAGAGGGGGAAGGGAGGCTCATAGCAAGTAAATGACACAAGTCTTGGAGTTGTCACCGAGTCTGATGTAGCTGCCTTTGAACCATTCATGTCCCAGTAAATGACTCCAGTAAACTCACTGGCCCATTAAGCTAGACATCAGTGGGTCTATCTTTTTTTGGTCAGTCCCTGGTGCTCTATCTGGGGTGAGTAGGCATTAGTTCATGCCTCTCCAGAAGTGATGCAACACCACAAAACAACTGGTTGAAAGAGAAACCAAAGTGGGAGGGCTTTGAAATCTTAGAGGAGACTGACACCATGGTGGAATGTCGCCAACAACTCCCTGCACAGCAGACTATGCCAGCACTAGGGCATGTTCTGGAGTCCTCACCTCCTCAGTCCCAGACCTGAGTCCAGAGAGTGACTATCTGACTCCGAGCTGCAAGCCTGAGTCCTGACCACACCAGTACTTGGCCTTTGGCTATATCCAGTCAGGGATGGAAACCAGAGGCCTAGTGTTTACTGCTTCAGTTCACCCAAGTGATCTGGAGAACTCTGACTGACCTGGCCTGGGAACTTGGTTCCCACCACAGACCAGTGTGGCCCCTTCCTTCACCCCACGTTGGCAGTACTCCACCAGCTTCCTCAGGTGGGCCTCATGGTTCTGCGGGCCATGGTTGGTGTCTCTGTCCAGGGGGTTGCCGATCTTCATCTTCCCCACCTCCTCCACCTGCAGAAAGTCCTCAGGTCAGGTCCTGCTCAATGCTACCACAGTGTTCTGTGATGACCAGCACTGGGACACCTTCAACCTTTTTTTTGTGGTTTTGTATTGACCACAGATCCTGGAAGAATATGTGGAGGCCATTTCCCAGCTAATGTGGCTTTCCCAGACTGATGTCAAACCCATCTCCAGCAGTCTCAGTGACAGAGAGAAGGGTTCTGAGGATCTAGTCTACCAATTTCTGCCTTCATTTTCCTGTTTCAACAAGTAGCCTGAGAGTGGCCTCCTTCAGGAAGCCTTCCCTCTGCCTCAGGCTGCTTTGAGTCAAGGCTTTGTGACTTAGAGATGCTTCCTAGGATGCCATCAGGGAGCAATGGAGGAGGTGATCTAATGGCTCTGGAGCTTGGGATGGTAGGGGGGACTGACAATGAATCAGGGGCTGAAGAAATGGATCATGAGTTAAAAGCATCAGCTGCTCTTCCAGAGGATCAGGGATTGGTTCCAAGACTTGGAGGCTCATAACCATCTATAACTCCAGCTCCAGGGGAGTCAGTGCCTTCTGACATCTGCAGATACCAAGCATGTAGTGTACATGTAGTGTGCATGTAGCATGCAGATACATACACACATGCAGGAGAAACGTGTACCCACATAAAATAATCTTTTAAAAAAATGTAAGATTAAGTAACAGCAGCAGGTGTTATGGACTGGAGAGATGGCTCAGCCATTAAAGGTTAGGCTCCCAACCGAAAATATGAGGAACACAGATGATCAGAATCAGAGGCCAACAAGACAGAGCTCTGGGAGAGCGAGAGGCTCCAGACCCTTTCCAGTGCTGCCTGACTTCCAGGCTCCTGCCCTGGAGTCTTGAGAGCACACGGAGTTGTCTGCAGCCTCTTCGGTTCAGTGCTTACCCCAGTCAGGATGGAGTGTGAACCAGGTAAACTCGCTACCAGGTGTTGTGTGTCATTGGTTACACGGCACGGCTGCCCAGTCCTTTCCTGTCTTTGTTGCCTTTCCCACTGAGATCCATTCCTGACTACTCTGGTTTGGCACCAGTGTCCTTCCAAGGCCCATGTGTTGAAGGCTTGGTTGCCAGGCTGGGGGGGGGGCTGTTGGGATGTGATGGGACCTTTAGGAGACAGGACATAGCAGAGGGGAGTGAGGTCACTGGAGGTGTTCCCTTGAAGGAGATATTGGGATCCTGTCCCTTCCTCTCTTCTCTCAGAGCCATGAGGTCAGTGTTTCTGCCATGCTGTGAACTCCCTACCATGATACTCTGCCTTACCACAGGGCCAAGTGACCATGAGCTCCGAAACCATGAGCGAGAACAAACCTTTCTTCCATATGAATTATCTATCTCTGGTATTCGATTACACAGACCTTCCTCCAGGAAATGCTTCTAAGTGGCAATGTCACCTTATCCTTTCCTCAGGGCGTCCTAGCCACAGTGTATGTAAAGTGACAGACTTGCTGCCTCTCAGCATCACTGTACATTTCTGCTAGATTCCTGCCTGATCTTCAGGACCTCAGATGGGCTTTCCGTTGTCACATTCCTCGATGGGGCTCAGGCTCAGTGACAGAGCAATAATCTCACTAGCTAAGGCGCTGGGATCCATTACAGCACCACAAACAAACAACAAGCAAACAAGACATGCCTACGGGGCCAAGAAGACCCATTTGTTTCCAAAGCCGTTGGGGTTTTGTTAAATCAGCCAGTAACTCCAGTGGGAGCTGCTGCTTGGCACCTGCCAGGTCCCCAGAGGCCCTGGCAGGCTGCTGCTGTTAGCTTAGAGGGCTGGCAGAAGCTGCCCTCCTCACCCCATGGCCAGCTTGCGACAACCACTGCCCAACATTGTGGGCTGGGGACAGAGCCTGGACTCTTGACTCTGGGCACCTGTACAAGGTACTTCCTGCTCTAGGGATGCTGCTAAGGGTTTCTGAGGCCATGTGTCCTTGCTCCCCTCTCCTTTGTCCTGTCCTCTCCTGCTCCCTCCTATGGCTTCACCTAAGGAAGGCAGTTCCATGAATCCTGTACACGACCCTCATCCTAGGCTCTGTTAATGGAGAATGCATCTTCTTTTTGGTGGTGGTGAGAATGGAACCCAAAAGCCTGGACAAGCACTAGGCCACTGAGACACCCTCAGCCCACAGGTCCTTTTGGTTATATCAACTTGAGTTGAAGACTCAAGAGAGCTCCCCAGGGATCCTCTAAGCAGATGGGCGGTACCCAATGAGAGGAGCCCAGCCAGTCCTCACTGGGTACCACCACCTCTCCTGCAACCTGCACCTCCACCTCAGACTCTAGTCTTGAACTTACCACTTTCTGCACAAACTGGTTGTGGATGGAGTCCTCCACAAAGAGCCGGCCTGCCGCAATGCAGTTCTCCCCTTTGTTGAAGAAAACAGAGCTCATACCCTTCAGAGAAGGACAGAAATGCCAGGTCACAGATCTCCACAGTGCTTCTGCCCTGCCCTAGCACCTATCAGGACTGCCATGCCTTCTCAGGGAAGAGGGGGTGTGCCTACATCCTGCGTTCTTCCCACGAATGGGTCAGGCTTGACCAGCTCTGCACACACATGTCCTGTGTAACCCCTCAGCCTGTGGAGGCAAGGGGTGGCAGTGGGAAATGAGGATACAAGTCACATGGTAAGAGGTGGCCATAGAGGCTTCACCACCACTACCATGTAACAATGCTAGTCACACAAACAGAGAACAGGATGGGACGGGTTTGAGCCTGCCTGCTCCCCGAGACCCAAAAGGTACCAGGTTTTCTTGGGCTCAGGCTTCATGCATAGCTTGAGGGCAAGGCGGAGGGGACAGCTCTGCTTCCAGGCAAGCCCTGGCAGGAATACAGGAAACCCATTAGGACACAGTAGGAGTTGAGAAGCCTGAAGCAGGAGGCCAGGGATAGGGGGCGGAGTCCCGTCCAGCTCTCCTGGCCTGAGATGACAAAGTCCAACAGTTGGCACAGGCCTCTATGTGTGCAGGGCTCAGCACAGCAACATCTTGCATTGAGCCAAGACCCCGGGCTGTTGGGCTCAAGGGGACATGAACAAGGGGACCTGGCCTCCCTCAGCTTCCCATCAAGCAAGGCGGGACTCCTTTTTAGGACTATGCTGGGTGTCATGGCTCCTCCAAGGCAGGAGGCTTAGGCAGGCTGCTAAGATAGTTGGATACCTGGCTGAATGTGTCTGACTGATGTGGAAAATGCAGAAAGAGGACCAAGGCACATAAGTGACAATACCAAGTTAAGAATCACTCCACTTCCATGGCATGTGCCACATGTAGTCAGTGTCCTGAGTCCTTAGTCACCAAGATGGGTACCTCTTTGGCCCTATGCAGGTGGGTATGCTGAGGTCTAGCCTGTGGCTACCCAGTGCATAGGTGGAGATCCTGAGCACATATGCACAGGGTCATTGGCAGACTGGTCAGCGGGGTCATGCCCAAGAGATCCAGGGATACCTTGCTTTCCACAAATGCCATGAGAGGCAGCCTGCTCATGTTCCCAATCCACGCATCTAGCTCAACTGTATGACAGTTGGGACATTGTGGCGAACACATTCTTTCCCCAAGGATGTGTTTCACTATGTTCCTTATCCTTGTGGTGACATCATGGATGGTCGCACAGCTTAGGCTAACCATAGATGCTGAGAGATGCTGCACTCCCATCTCTCTGCCTCTGCCCCGATGCCTCCCACTTCTTTCTCCAATAGGCTCCCATCTCTCTCTACCCCGGGCCCAGCCTCACCATCTGCACAGCTTTGTTGAGGTCACAGTCAGCAAAGATGATAAGGGGTGACTTTCCACCCAGCTCCAGGGAGACTTTCTTCACATTACTCAGGGCACAGCTGGAAGGAACAGAGGGGTGGGGCTAATGTCAGGTGGCCCAGAGCACAAGGGCTTGCAGATGGGGTACAAGGCAAGCACAGAGCATGTTAGACTCCAAAGAGCCACCAGAACCCCCATCTCTGCCTACAATCCACCCCACCTCCTACCACTGGGCCCTCTCCTATTCCCCTAACACCTAGCCCAGGCTAGGCCTTTCATACTCACAGATGTCCTTCTCCCCTCTTCTCTGTCCCCTTGGTAGGGTCCTTTTCTGACCATCCCATATAAAACCCTCATCTCCCTCTGTCACCTCCCTGTCAGATGCCTGTGCGTTTATGAATGACTCCACCTGTGAGATGGCAGGCCTCCCTACAGTAGCATGCACTTGTCTGGTTCTATGAAATCCCAGTGCCTGGCACACAGCTGGTGCTATAGAAATGTGGATTGAGAGTATCCTAAAGAGAATCATCCCTCAGCAGGAGTACTGGGGCCAGAGAGCTGTTTTGACCAGATAGGGACATCTCAGGGTTTTAGTGACCAAGCAGGAAGATGTCAGCAATCACAGACATGTGTCCTTGGGCAATAACCATACTTCAGCCATGCCACCTAAAGTAAAGTGCCAAACATGGCCCACGAGAACAGGTCTTCTTGTTCTAGACCACCTAAGACTGTGGGCTCCCCTGCCCTAGCACTGCTCACAGGTGACTCAGAGCAGCCCTGTATGTACCAAGGCCCTCAGGTGCTGGGGTATCTTATAGGCAATATGCACAGAAGTTATCCTCATCTTCTGGTATCCACAGCTCTCTGTATATGATGTCTGACACAATGTAAGCATGGTATGAGTACTTGCACTGGCTAGGTAAACGTAAGGTCAGACTGACACAATGTAAGCATGGTATGAGTACTTGCACTGGCTAGGTAAACGTAAGGTCAGACATGTTCAGCACATTGACTTTCCAGATATTTCCAATCTGCAGCTGTGTAAATCTGCCATGTGACCACCATGGATACAAAAGGCCAACTGTAACAGATTCCATTTCTAATCTAATATATCTATTCCATTCCATAATCTAATCTATCTAAAACATTGCCAGGTCGGTTTGTAATCAGTATAAAAGCTATGAATGAGTACTTCTTAGGGTGCGTTGAGTTTTTAAAATCAGTGTCTAGTTCATGCATCATGGCAATCTCAAGTCAGATCTGCTGACTTCTACACTTCTGGGCTTGGGAGATAGCATGGTACCAGAACCCTGCTGGTTTGTGTGGCCTCCCCTGGGCCTCTAAAAGGTTGATGGAAAACTCTGAATTTGTATTAACACGCTGGGGTTGGCTATACCCACCAAAAGCCAAGAAGCAGGACCCAGCTTGTGGGGTCACCATCTCTATACTCAGATACTACCATTCATGTGACCCACCTACCTCTTCATGATGTGTTTTCCCACCTCCGTGGAGCCTGTGAACCCTATTTTCCTCACATCAGGGTGGTCTGAGAGTCTTTGGCCAACCAGTGATCCTGTGGTTAGGATAGGTGAGAAAGTCAAGATCTCTGGGGTCTGGGAAAGGCAGTCACATGTCCCTCACATGTCCTCACATGTCCACCAGAGGATACTACACCATGGTTTATACATGGCATGCAATGTCAAGGCTCATGGGACTCTGCCCTATTATGGGCTGAAATATGTTCTTCCAAATTAAAACACTAAAGTACTAACCCCATTGCCTCTGAATGTGAGTGCAGGGTCCCTAAGGAGTCATAGGATGGACTCTACCCTATGAGACTGGTGTCCTTACTTAAAAAAAAAAAAAAAAGGAAATCAGCATACAGAGACACACAGAGAGATGGCTCTGTGAGGGTACAGATACAATGTCATCTTCACAGCAGGGAGTGAAGCATCAGAGAATGCCACCCTGACAACTCTGCTCTTGGACTTTTGGCCCCCAGCTCTGTAAGCAGAGCTGTCTGATGAGGAAGCCCCAGGCTCAACACTCCATCATGGTGGTACCAGAAGCCACACTCTGCATTGAGTGTGGAAATCAGGGGTGACTGGCCTAAACTCGGTGACTTTCAAATGTTGGGATTAACACTGACTGTAGTCCATGGAGGAACAACATGGATTCAAAAGTCCCACCTTTGGGGTGCTGATAGTCTTGCTATGTCTATTTGTCTACTGCGCTCCAGGCTGCCCCATAGTACGCCTCTCTCCTTCATATACCTCAGCCTGGTCAGTGGCCAAGTCCTTCTTGTCTTTCTAGTCCCTGATTCGGTGAGACCATAGGGTGGGTTCCTGCTTTTTCTCAGGATCAATAGAAACCCCTCCCCAAGCCTCCAGGTTCTTTCTTGATTTGGTTTCTGCTCTCCTGGTTTGTTCTTTTCCCTGACTGTTCCTCCCCATCTCTGTCTTTTATGCCACCTTCAAACACCCAAGGCTAGCTTGCCCTAGGCTCACACTTCTCAGTTTACAGGGCTTCCTCAGCTGATTGTGGCCAGATCTCCAAAGGCCACCCTTAGATATGTCATCTCCTAAGTATGCATCACGAGTCAGACTCCCTGGAATGAGAACCATCTCTCATCCTCGGCTTACTCAGCCTCATGCTTGGATGGTTTAGGGCCTCTCAAATCCAAAGCCTTTGAAGAGGTGTTTTTAATCTTTCCTAGCCCTGGTCCCTGCATAATCCCAGGGCTCTACTCTGGTAAACTGGATGGAGTCACACAGCCAGCTTATTCTAGAGCAAAACCTGGGAGCTGCTGGCCTCAAAGTTGATTCCACTTTGATACTGATATTAAATCACTGCACAGTGGAGAATGTGTTTGCAAAGATGTATGTGACAAGGAACTCATATCCAAAACATGTAAAATATTTTAAAAAAAACCTACTATATTTAAGAAAAACAAATGAGCTATTTAAAACTAGGAAGTGATCCACAGAGATCAGATATAAAGCAAGCCAGCATGAAAAACAATAACATTGCTTCTGGCAAGGTCTTTCTGTGTTAGCCCAGGGTCTCAAACTTGAAGTAAACTGTAGTGACAATTTTGGAGTTTTGGTTTCTTTGAAAAACACAGAAATACTATGGGAATATGGTTTTGTTTTAATCCCAGGTGTGGGATATGGGGCTGTTTCAGACTGGCCACAGCAGCTGACTACAATTGACCTTGTTCTCTAGCAGGAGTGTGATTTTGCCAGCTGCAGATAGTTTCTGCGATTGTGTGACATTTAGAATTCTGGAGACTTTTGAGAGGATATGTAAATGCTAGGGCCCCAAGAAGCAGGGTTGTTGGTTGTTCGCTGTTGTTGTTCATGGTTTGTTAAGTAGTCATGCTCACAGAAGAAACAGGAAAGGAAGAAATTAAATATCCTGACAGAGAAGATCAAACTTGCCCCAAGGAACTTGACACTCCTAATCAGTAGGAAGTGGTCTGATGGTAGTGTGGTCCCCTTTCCTTTCTATCCTTTATTCTCTCCTATCTAGTGTTAGGGGTTGAAAGGGTGGAAAGGGGTGGAGAAAGGTGTAAAAAAGAAGAATCCACAAAGTAGACAAGTCCAGCAACAGTAAACCTGGCTCAGCCTACCTCATACTGAGACTACAGTTTGTGCCACTCTACCCACTTCAACAGCATGTGCCATCAGGGAAATTCCCTCACGTCTGTGACTTTGCCACAGCCACCCTGTCACAGATACATGCTGCGTACTTTGATGGTAACATAGGCAATACGAAAATTCATGAACAACTGTCTTTAAACTTGGCGAGACTGTGGAGTGGATGGTGGACATGGTTAAGCTCAGGTCACACCGATCTGACCCCTGCTGTCGCTAGTGCCATGACAGTGCTGGAGATGCTCTACCTCAGGATCTTTGTGGCCTTCTGGGCCAGCATGGTCGTCATGGGTTGGAGACTGTGTCTCGAAAGAGTAGCCCTTTAACTCCTTTCGTCATTGCTTCAGGAATCTGAAGCTACACCATGTTTGACCTGGGCTTTCATTTTGATGTGGCATGGTTCCTGACAGAAACTTCCCCCTTCATGTGGTTGAATCTGGGCATTGGCCTAGCAATTTCTCAGTCTGTGGTTGGAGCAGTCTGGGGAATCTATATTACCCGTTCTTCCATTATTGGGGGTGGGGTGAAAGCCCCAGAATCAAAACCAAGAACTTGGTTAGTATTATCTTCTGTGAAGCGGTGGCCATCTATGGCATCATCACGGTAATTGTCATCAGGAACATGGCTGAGCAGTGCTACTGACCCCAAGGCCATTGGCCATCGAAACTCCCATGCAGGATACTCCATGTTTGGGCCTGACCTCACAGTCAGTCTGTCCAACCTGTTTTGTGGAGTCTGGCTGATGCACAGAACCCCAGCCTCTTGTAAAAATTCTCATTGTGGAGATCTTTGGCAGTGCCATTGACCTCTTTGGGGTCATCATTGCGATCCTTCAGATCTCCAGAGTGAAGATGGGTGACTAGATGACCTGTATGGGTGGGGCCGTGCCGCACTGTTATTTATTGCTGATTTTCCTGGGACAGCTGGAGCTGCGTCCCTTAGCCTTGCTTGGGCTTGGTGTTCAGGGCCCTCCTGCACTCACCTCTTGCTGCCTGTTGACTTTGGAGGCATTGCAGTCTAGACTGAACCCCAGTGTGGGGAGTGGGGTACTGATGGTGACTGTGTACAGCTGTGCACCTGTGGTTCTCCAACCCCCATCCAGCCCATGTTCCTAGTGTTTGTGAAGTAAACTTGGTATTTGTCCCAGTCAAAAACAAAAAACAAAAAAAAAAAAAACATACACTTGGCAAGTTCTGGAATTGCTCTGTGTTTATAGGTTCAAAGAGAAGTTGAGATTGCAATTGTCTCATACTTAAGAATAGTAAAACACAACACAATAGAGCCAGTGAGATAGCTCAGTGGATAAAGTGCCTGAGGGCAACTCCTGGGACTCCTGTGGTGGAAGGAGAGAAACGGCTCCCTCATACTCCTCTCTGACACACAGCATTTCACTGGCAGGGTTGTCCACTTGGCAAATGCAGCTGAGGGGTGGGGAATCTCTTTACCAAGCCCTTTATAAAGGAGCACTCCAGAACATCATCTACAGGCCTGTTTCCTCACTGGAGAGACTTCTGCCAGCAGGAAAGTCGTCCATAAGAACAGAGAACATCAACGCTCTCAAAAGGAACCAGCAGGAAACACTTAACCTTAAGGGCACTCTTGGACAGAGATTTGAGGGCAAGCAACTTAGAGAGAGCAACAAGGAAGTAATAAGATAGGATGCCCAAGAGGAGGGTGAGGGAGAAGTCCTTCACACTTCAAATGCTGGCATTAAAAATTATCCCTTCACAGGCTGGAGACATGGTCCAGCAGTGGAGAGCACTGGACCTGGGTTTGGTTCTCAGTATCCACCTGGGAGTCTCACAACTGTCTGTAACTCCAGTTTCAGAGGAGTACAAAGCTGCAGATCACCATGGGCACCTTCATTCATGTGCATATACCCTTACACACATAATTTAAAATAATAAAACTAAATCTTTAAAAAAGTATTCATTCAAAGGGCTTGAAGTTGTAGAATGCCATGGAGTACTGTCAAAAAATGATGAGCAGGAGCTAGAGAGATAATCAGTGGTTAAGAAAACTAGCTGAGGGCTGGCGAGATGGCTCAGTGGGTAAGAGCACTGACAGCTCCTTCAAAGTTCCTGAGTTCAAATCCCAGCAACTACATGGTGGCTCACAACCACTTGTAATGAGATCTGATGCCTTCTTCTGATGTGTCTGAAGACAGCTACAGTGATCTTATGTATAATAATAAATAAGTCTTAAAAAACAGAAAAGAAAACTAGCTGACCCAGGTTTGGTTCCCAGCACCCACAGGGTGGCTCTGTAACTCCAGGTCCAGTGGATCTGATGCCTTCCTCTAGCCTCCTTGGGTACCAACATACATACATGCAGAAAAACCCATATCATATGTATATATACATATATATATACACACACACATATGTATATATGCATATATGTACATATGTGTGTGATACATATACATTATATATACACATATTGTATGTACATTATATATTATATTCATATATTATATATTATATATATAAAATACATGTATATATACAGACATATATGTGTACATGTACATATACACATATGTGATGATGATGATGAACACCTGGGCTAAACAGCTAAGTGACATTGGCAGAGGCAGAAGGATTAACAGCAGCCAGAGAAATCCAGGCAAGTGAGCCTTACTGAGACTGCTGCCCTGGCAGGTAGGTGACTGTGGCTGCCAGGCTCCAGCTCAGCCCTCAGAGAAATGATAATAAAGCTACAGACTTTGGGGAAAGAAATTTCATTGAAAGTGTCTAATGAAGTCATTAACCAGGCAAGCAAAGACAAAACAAGCTTTGAAAGGGAGGGGAGACGGTATTCAAAGTTGCTACAAAACATTGCTTAAAATGCTCACTTTTAGAAAAGAAAGAAGAAAAGAAAAAGAGAGAAAGAAAATGGAAAGTTAAGAAACAACTGAGGGCCGGTGGTGGGAGCGCACACCTTTAATCCCAGCACTTGGGAGGCAGAAACAGGCAGATTTCTGAGTTTGAAGCCATCATGGTCTGTCCAGTCAGTTCCAGGACAGCCAGGGCTACACAGAGAAACCCTGTCTCAAAAAACAACAAACAAACAAACAAACAAAAAACCAAAGCAAAAACCCAAACAAACAAACAAGCAAAAGAAACAGCTGAGGTACTTCACAAAGGAAGGGCTGGCAGTCAACAGAGCAAAGCTCATGAGGAAACCCAGCAGGACATACTACGACTAAAGCAAGGCTCAACATCAGATATGAGTTGACAGAAGAAGCAGTGAACAGAAGGCAAAAAGGATTGAAAAAATGGTCAGAGCCTCTGGGGCAAGCAGGGCATTGTTAGCTGTGGCAATACACACTGTCATAGGAGTACAGAGGAGAGAGGAAAAGGAAATGTGCAAACAACCGTGCTGAAGATGGCCAAAAATTTGAGAACAGCACTAATCTGTGCATCTAAGAAGCTGGAAGAGTTTCTAATAATAATGGACACAAAGAAATGCACATACTGAGGAAAACAGTGAGGAAGGAATGACCTGTCAGGAAGGCCAATCAGACCAACAACCGATGTCTCATCAGAAACCAGAGGCCAGAAGGCACATGGGGTGACACAGGAAAGCATGTGGGACAATATGGGATGGCATGTGGGGCAACATAGTGAAGATACAACAATAAGCAGTTTCACACTTAGCAAAGCCATCTAGGTCTTCAAAAATGGAGGAAAATAAGGACATCATCCTACAGATAACAGATTTGTGGCGAGTAGAAGAAATATCGAAGGAAGCTCTCAGAGATGAAAGCAAGTGATCTAGAATCAGTATCTGACAGTGGTCAGAGTCCATGAGGGGTAGGGGTGGGGTCAAGAACCAAGAATATGGCTACTCAAGCAATGGTGACACACACTTCATTTCTCTTTCATATTTTAAATAATTTTAAAAGCAACCATATATGGCAGCTGAACTGTAACAGCTTGGACACCAATAACAGAGGGGAGGAGCAACCCAGAGAAGGGGTGGCAGACAGAGACTCAAATCTGCCATGAGACCAGGAAAGAGGACAGATTAAAAACTGCTCCCACTTTAGTAAGTTCTGTAAGATACTTCAGTATCTTACATGAAATGATACAAAGTAATATCAGTAGCTACACTAGTTGCCACATAATTGTACTGATGGAACATATGTATATACACAAAAGGTAACAGCACAAAAGGAGGTCTCTGCCTACATAAAGCAACATTTCTGTTTGCCCAGGGTCAGTGTAAAGTAAATAATCACAAAATAAGGAGTAAGTGATAAGTCCTAGAGAAGATGCTAAGAAGAATAAAAACCACACATGGCCTAGAGAGCTGGCCAACTAGGGAGTTCCAAGGCAGTCAGGACTGCGCAATGAGACCTTGTCTCAAAGCAAAAGAAAAATAAATACACAAGTCTTAATTTTTAAAAAGGTCTTAAAGAGGGGGCTGGCGAGATGGCTCAGCGGGTAAGAGTACTGACTGCTCTTCCGAAGTTCCTGAGTTCGGATCCTAGCAACCACACGGTGGCTCACAACCACCTGTAATGAGATCTGATGCCCTCTTCTGATGTGTCTGAAGACAGCTACAGTGAATTACACAGGAGCGAGCAGGGCCAGAGCGAGCATGACCAGCAGAGGTCTTGAGTTCAGTTCCCAGCAGCCACACACATGATAGCTCACGGCCATCTGTACAGCTACAGTGTACTCATACACATAAAATAAATAAAATAAATCTTTAAAAAAAGTCACACACATGGCAAAAAAAAATCATTATTAAAAAGCTAAAATGTCAGACAGGTAAAATGACTCAAACCTATAGTTCCAGTTTTCAAGACATTGAGGCAGGAGGATCACTTGAGTCCAAGAGTTTGAGACCATCTTTAGTAACACAGCAAGATTCCATATTAAAAAATTAAAACATGACACCATTCAATAAAGCAGTAAAAGAGAGATTGACAGGGGACAGAAAGTAAAAGGTAAAATGACAAATCCAACTGTAGAAAAACAACACTAAATATAAATGGACTAAGCCATCTATTAAAAAGCAAAGAACAGGCCCGGAGAGCTAGGTCAGCAATTAAAAATACTTGCTGTTCTTCAGAAGACCTCGCTCTGATTCCTAGTACCTACATGGTGGCTTTCAGCTATCTGCAACTCCAGTGACAAGGGATCCAACCCTCTCTTTGGGCCTCTGCAGGCACTGCACACACATGTTGCATAACATACATGAAGGTAAATACTCATACACAAAACAGAAGGCATCTGAGGAGTTGTCTGAATGTCATGACCCTTCAAGCCACTGTGTCTCCCCAGGATGTGGCCTCCTCCACCACAGGCTGGTCATGGGCACTGCCCTTCCCACACTGCTCTGGCCATGTGTGTACCTGGGTGCTCTGAGCTCTAGCCCTTTCCTCACCCCAGTCCTTACCAGATCCTGGGAGGATGTTGACCACACCCTTGGGAATGCCAGCCTTCAGCGTCAGCTCTGCAAACTTCAAGGCTGTGAGTGGGGTCACCTGAATGGAGAACAGGGCAGGAGTCTGAGTGTGGAGGATTTGGACACAGAGTGCAGCCAGACCTCCCTTCATAGCCTTCTCTCTGTGTGCCCCAAGAAGCTAGCTGAAACAGGAAGGAGCAGCAGTGCCTGGGGCAGCAGGAAGACCATAGGGAGGCCATGTTCGTGGCCAACCATAGGCACTGCCCGCACAGCTAGTATCCCCAACAATTCAACAATCCCTTGTTGAGCTAGTATCCTCAACAAGGGAGAATTAGGTCTTGTAAGCCCCCAGTATGCTGAACTCTCTCACTGGTGCTCCTCAGCTAGCCCTGGAACCCTTTCCAGCCCATGTTCATATCTTCTCGGTGTGTTTGAACTTATCCCTGAAGGAGCAGTGTTGAATGGCTCTGCTCCCCTAACCAGGTGACCCTCAGTAGCCCCTCAGCAGGAGACCAGCTTCAGCTCAGAAAACTGCAGGTGTCAGTCTGTAGAAGAGGCCTCTGGGGGAACTGTACTAGCGCAAAGGCTCCGGTGAGCAGCTATCCATGCCTGTGTGTCACTCCGAGTACTGTTGCATTTCTGGAAACCAAAGAGAGACCACTTCCCTGCCCTTCCCCTTCCCCCAGCTCCTATAAACTGCTGGGTCAGTGGTTTCCTCCAGTCAAGGTTAGGTCATTTCATACCCCACAGTGCCTTGATGTGATTCTGGGGCCCCAGTCCTTGTTAGGACCAAGTGTTCTGCACAAGGACAAGGATGACCTGAGCCAAAACAATGACCATGACCCTCCAGCAGCACCCACTTGGCAGGAAATCAAGGTCTACCTCAGAGGATTTTTGTCAAGCTTAAATAAGCTGGCACATCCAAACTGACAATTCTTTTGAATGTGTTAGTGACTTCAGGACAACCAGGAGGATCCTGTCTCAAAAAACCCAAAGTAAATAAAAATAATATAAATAAATATAATAATAAATAAAATATTAAATAAACTTAATTAACTTGGGAAAAGAACAAGGTAAGGCAGTTCCGGGTGGGGATCTGGCCTGTGTGCGTGTGGGGGGGCAGTTCCGGGTGGGGATCTGGCCTGTGTGCATGTGTGTGGGGGGCAGTTCTGGGTGGGGATCTGGCCTGTGTGTGTGTGTGGGGGGGAACCCTGGCCTAGCATGCCTGTAGCCCTGGGCTCCATCCCCAGTACAGAATAAACTGGGTGTGCTGGCCTATACCTGGGATCCAGCACTCAGCAGCTGGAAAGAGGAGCTAAAGATCTTTTTCAACAACATAGCAAGTAGGGGCTAGCCTGGGGAAAGGAGACCCTCTAAAAAATAAAATTAGAAAAAAAAAAAAAAGGAAAGAAGAAATAGAAAGAACCAGGTGGGAGCTTGCTCAAGTTGGAGTGTGTGTGTGTGTGTGTGTGTGTTTGTGTGTCTGTGTGTATGTGTGTGTGTTTGTGTGTGTGTATATGTGTGTACTTGCTCTTGTGTGTGTTTGTGTGTCTGTATGTGTGTGTATGTGTCTGTGTTTGTGTATGTTTCTGTGCATTTGTGTTTCTGTGTGTATGTATTGTGTCTGTATGAATTTGTGTGTGTATGTATTTGTGTGTGTTTGGTGTCTCTCTCTGTGTGTGTTTGTGTATTATCTGGAACTGTAGACAACTGGCAGTGGCTCGAGGTGGGTGTTGGGAACTCGGGACCCCTGGAATAGCAGCAAACTTCCTAACTGCTATTCCACCTCTCAGCCCACTTTTTGTTTTGTTTTGTTTTGTTTTGCCCTATTTTATTTTCAGAAAACAAGTTTATCAGTTTTTTTCTGACCCAATTGCAATCTTCTTAAACAAATCACTATGAAAAGATATTTCCAGAAAAAAAATACAAATGGAATTTTTAACTGCCCAATTGCTGCCCTATTTCTGTATTTAGTTTGAAGAATAGGGGAAAAAAGGTGTTAAAGTGTCTAGCATCCTCATTGGGTTTTGTGCTGCTGCCCTCCAGACTGACGTGCTTCAAAGACCCCAG
The DNA here is from genome assembly GCF_008632895.1 of Mastomys coucha. NCBI lineage: Eukaryota > Metazoa > Chordata > Mammalia > Rodentia > Muridae > Mastomys > Mastomys coucha. The sequence goes on along the minus strand of NW_022196903.1, from coordinate 84,315,130 downwards.
AGAAGCAGAGTTTCCTGGGTGCCTGCCACTCTAAAGATGGCACCTTGTGCCCAGTTCCTCCTGTGCAAGAGGCAACCAGTGGATGAATGGTGATCCATGCTCACGTGAGACTGAGGCTGGCAGTGCGGTCAGTGGCCCCTGAAACCCCACCTCCACTCTCTTACCATCTGTAGCTTCTTGCTGAGGGCTGGAAGGTCCCTAAATCTCATTACCCATACTACCTCCTTCTGGGGCAATGGTTCTCAACTGCTGTGGCCCACAGTTCCTCATGGTTTGGTGATGCCAAACCATAAAATTACTTTCATTACTACTTCATAACCATACTTTTGCTACTGTTATGAATCATAATATAAATGTCTGATGTGCAGCAGGATATCTGATATGAGACCCCTGTGAAAGGGTTGGTCAACCCTTAAAGGGGCCATGACCCACAGGTTGAGAACCACTGTTCTAGGACTTCTGGTATCTGAAACCAGATGAGAGACAAGGAACCAAGTCTACACCCCTGGCCTACCCTGAGCATGGGACAAGCAAGGGACAGAAAACAAGATCCAGGGTGTGGATCCAGAATGGCAGTAGAAACCCTGTCCTCTGAGTGGTGGCATATGCCAACGCAGTCTCCAGGTCTCCATTACTGGTAGCTGGACAGTCTTCTCAGCCAGCTATCTCTTATTCCCTTCATGTATCTCTGTCATGGTAAGCTGGCCTTTGAGGACCAGCTCCTCAGTGTGTGGTGTGGGTGAAGGGACCTTTGTCTCCTGACAGACAGGAAGTTCCCCATTCGCTTCATGGGACACAGCCTGGTCCAGAGAGCGTGTACTCACCTGGGCAGGCTTGATCACCACAGTGTTCCCGGCGGCCAAGCAGGCTGCCGTCTTCCAGGACAGCATCATCAAGGGATAGTTCCAGGGGATGACAATGCCACAGACACTGCAAACAAAAGCAGAGGGCCTTTGTCCCTTCTCAGAAGCCAGGCTGCCCCAGAGTGAACCTGTCAACTCCAGCCCCTCAGCCGGGACTGGCTGCCACTGTCAAAGCCAGGCTTTCCAGGAAAGGCAATGGTCCTGCTGAGGCAGCCAGTGCCTCGGATGCTGCAGTGCAGACTGGCTGGGATGGAGGTCAGTGTCTGAGGGGAGCTGTCTAGGGAGGAAGAGAAGCAAGGTTGGGTACAGTGAGCAGACACTGGTGTAGAGGCCTGGTGAGGTCAGTCATCCTCGGGAAGATCTGGCTTGGTGTATAAGCCTCACACTCAGACCGGTGGTAGTGTAGACTCAGGGGTGGGTGGGCAGCGGGTATGCAGGCTGCAGCCTAATCCTGTGTGGTTCTGCCTCTCTTGACTCCTGGGTCACTGTCACTACCATTGGGGAACCAGATGGGCCCGGGTATTGAGAGAGCAGATGCAGAGAGGCCAGTGGACAGGATGGCTGTGAGGTATCTTAAGGGAGACATGGTAAGTGTCAGCCAGTCCCTGCATGGAAAAAAAGGCCAATTGAGAGCCTGTGTGCCACCCTGGGAGTGGTAGAACACACTGTGGGGTTAAGAGAGGCTGTGCCTCTCTGTCCAACATGCACCCAGCACAATAGAGGGTCTGGGTGGGTAGCAAAGAACAGAGCCTGAAGCTGCTGGATGCTGGCCGTGGGGTTTTAGGAGAGCCAGAGAAAGAAAATGTCAGGAGAGTCCCCTTGCGGTAGGGTGAATTATGTCTCCTCCCCAAACCCACACCTCCAGAATCCCAAAGGGAATGGGACATGGTCATGGAGACAGAGGTCAAGGTGACAGTTCTGTAAGAAATGCCAAGGGCCGTCAGCAGCCACCAACATGCCATGCAAACTTGGATTGCATATGTCCCCATGTGCTGAAGGGTTCCTGGCTGCCAGGAGGTGAGCAGCCTCCTGTGCCGTGTGCTTCTGCTGAGCTGCGGTGAAGTCACAGGCCTGAAGCCACAGGGTCAAGTGGCCATGTGTCTCAGCCTTAGTTGTGGTGTGTGGCTATTGACAGTGCAAGCATAAATCTCAACTACAGCTTCCTCCTCTAGGATATTTACAGCCAGGGGCTGCTCCCCTTCAGAGACCCCACACCACCTACTGAGATTTGCTAACCCTGCTTATATTCAGCTCTATATAATGACCCACCTCCTAGATTCAGATGTGTAAAATAAATACACTGGGTTTCTGGTTTGCCGTTGGCATTATCTCCATCAAAGCACAAGGCTCACTCAATCCCAGCGTATCTGTATGTGTGCTGCCATTTCTTAGTTCCCTGTTACCCCAGTTAGGTCAATCCCTAAGCCATGCAGGGCATGGCAATTCCTAGTGGCCACTCTTGGTAGGAGGTCTCTTGCCTCTGGTTTACCCATGATACCTGCTGTCCTACAGTATCTGATTCCTCCCTTCCCCCTTTTCCCTCCTTCCCTTTTTCCCTTCTTCTTTCCCTCCCTCCTTCCCTTCCTCCCTCCCTCTCTCTCTCCCTCCCTCTCTCCTCCCTCCCATTTGGGGGCTTCAAGAGAATGTGTTAAGACCAAGGCAGTTTCAGTGTTTTGATGGAGCCCCTGCTCCATGCATGCCACATGCAGGCTCCTAAGTCCCCAATACACCTGTGAGGGATTTGCCATGTCTGTGACACAGGATTCCAATGCTTGTAGCCGAGATATCTATCCCAGCATGCTTTCTCTTTTCTGCTGTGCCCTGAGGCCCTCTGTGGGAGAGACAAGGTGACCAGGTTTCCCCTGCAGCCTGCCTTTGCGTTTCCCCTGCTGAGCTCTGCCCTGCTCTGTCATAGTGGTTAACCCTGGCTCTAACTTTGGGGAGTATCTGGGAACTGAGTAGGGAAGCCACTCCTTGTATGTGGGCGGCAGCATCCACTAGGCTGGGGCCTGGATGGAGCAATCAGCAGAACTCAGAGCCGCTCGTATGTGTCATTCTTCAGCAGCACCATCCATGACGTCAGAGTCCAGATACTTCGGCCTTGGAACCCAGAGTCACACCAGCACCTCTCCAGGGAGATTCCAGGCCTTCAGCCTTGGAATGGGCTGTGCTGCTCTTGTTCTGAGCCTTCCAGCTTCTCAGACTGAGTAGCTGTCACCCCAGCTTACAGGTGGCCGGCTATCTGACGGTGGAGGCCAAACCACTTGGTCTTTTAATTATAGGTACATTCTGCTAGCTCACTCCTCTGGCTAACACGGACTCATTTGTATGGACACAGTTGCTTCACAATCATTTTGGATGTAGCCCTGTCCCCCTCATTCTCCCCCCCCCCCCATTTACTGTCATGGCTCTGACTGACAGTTACTGTACATTTAAATAATGGCACAGTGACCACAACAGTGCTAGTACTTTAGATATGAATGGCGTAGGCATCCATGGATATATGCAGAGGATGTTTCAAGCTGCAGGCTGACGTATGGTATCCCAGAACACACCAGCACTCCTGTGCCTTGTCACTCACCCAACAGGTTCCTTCTTGGTCAAGGTCAGGTTGCGGTTGGGTCTAGCCTGGTTGATGGGGATGGTAGCACCCTAGAAGAAGTATAGCAGTGTCACCAGGGTAGGGCAGGGGTATTCCCATCTTTGGTCAGCCAGTCCCTGTAGGAGACCCTGGAGAAACAGGGTCTTGTTTAGGCACTGATTATCACATGAGGAGCTGGGTAGGAGGCCAAAGCATCCAGCTTACACTCGGCAGGGACATGGCAGGAGTTCAGAGGTATGAGATTGGATGAGCAGCGGGAGCAAAGCAACAATTCCATTTCAGCACAGCCCTTGGACAGGCTAGTCCTGTCAGGGACAAGGCCTCTTCATCTGATATCTGGGCAAAGAGGAGGAGGCCCCTGGAGGAAGCCATGATGCCCCTAGAGACATTAGTGCTGAGGTCACCCAGGGGGCCCAGGAAGAGGTGGCTCCAGAGAAGTCACAAGGAAGCAGAATGTGGGTGGTGATGGATGCCCTCCTCTCATGTGGCCATCACTGCTCCATAGTTGTCAGCCCCTAGTGGGGAGGAGAAGAGCCTTGAGCCTTCCTCTCCCTGGAGAACCTTCTAAGATTGAGTGCTTGATCCCAAGGCAAGGTATATACAAGATCTATCTTCTCACAGGGAAAGTGAGGAGGTGGGGAGGACCTTGCAAAGGCCTAGAGGCACCATGGGGACCCCTAGGACCACATTCCACAGAGACCCAAAGCTCACACGTGACATTGTCATTGGGTACTGGAGGCCTTGTGAGGGTCGTGGAGAGAGGCCCTTGCCTGTAGCCCTCACAGACACATGCCCCGAACCCACTAGAACTGGACTTTAGCAGCCTCTGAATGGTCCTAAATGAGCAACAGGCCCACCTTAGAGCCTCAAAGTAAAGCTCGCCCACCGAATGCATGTTTCATGGCTGGGGTTTGAGTGTCCCTCAAAGCCCTACATGCTAATGGCTTGTTATCCAGAAGGATTACATTGCTGGGAGGTAGGGAAATTCTTAAGAGGAGGGTGGTGGAGGTTAGGTCTTGGGGGTGTGCTCCAATGAGCTACTCAAGCTCGTCTCCTTGTATGTAAGACTCAGCTGACACCCTTGTGAGACCCTGGCACAAAGCTGACCAAGCCTGTTGGACTCCCAGCTGCGGAACCTTGATTTGCCAATATTTTAACCTACCGCTGTGGTAGCTGTTGTGCGGCATGCCTATCAGGGCACCACCCTTTGAGTCTCCTCCCCGGGAACCCATCTGCACACATTAGAGTGCACACATGGGAGATGGGAATTCACACCCCACCTGGATTTTATCACACCAGCCAGCGAAGTATCGGAAGGTCTGGATGGACATGCCCACATGAGTCTTCAGGGCCAGTGTGTAGACGGCACCTGCATCCAGGGCCTCAATGGTGGCTAGCTCTTCCTGGTGCTGCTCCATGATATCCGCCAACCTGGCCAACAGCAAGAGAGAGGCAGGAGACTGGCTTAGACCTGGCACTGTCTTGCCTGCTCTTTCAATGCCCTTCCTTATGGAATCGGGGACTCTGCCCTTCACAACCAGAACTGTCACTAAGACGTGCTGGCCTCACTGTTCTCATCTGTAAGATGAGACAATGGGTTTCTCTTCCTGGATGGGTGTGAGGATGACATCCTCTGTCCCCGCCTTTCCTCTTTTTTCTTTCCTGGAAGACTCATGGATTGACAACTTTACAATGTCCTCATGGAGTTATCCTGAAGAGGCATTCGCCTGCCTATGGCTGATAGCAGAGAGGCCACTGCCCTTGGCTACTCGTCCTGTTTTTGGATAGCTCCAAAAGAGAGAAAGTACATCCAACCCGACAGCCAGCTCAGTCCAGGAGTCATGCTCCTGAGGCTAACTATGGAGGTCAAGAGGTGGCCCCAGCCCTGAAAGTAGGGGTGTGTGTGTGTGTGTGTGTGTGTGTGTGTGTGTGTGTGTGTTGCCTCTTAGGCAACTGGGAACCTGCTCTCATCAGCATCTGGCCACCCTGCTCTGCTTCTGACGGCCGCTATGAGCAGCCTGGAGTTAATAATGGTGTCCCCTCACTGACAGTAGGGTCTGCTGCTAAGGGAGCAGGCTTCGGTCTTGCAGAGCTACCTGGGGTCCAAGTTTGAATGTATGACTGAAGCTGTGTGGTCAGTTCCCACCCTGTGCCTCTCTGTGCAGGCTCCAGCTCCTCCTGACAAGGTCACTGACGACCTCCAGGGCACCCCCATCATTTCCCTCTTCATTGAGGACATGGCCACCATCTATGTGTGGGTGGGTTGCCCTCAGGTCCCGTACCAAGTTCATGTCAGGGCTCCAGCTTCCCATCCCTTCTTGCTGGTCTTGCCTGTTACTCAGGTGACCCAGGCGTCTGACCTGGGGACCTTGGTCAGGGGCACTATACCAAGCCAGGGGCACTCTGTGGCTACTTCTTCAGAAAGACTGTACTGCCTACCTCAGGCCGGCTGAGCTGAGCTGACCTAAGCACAACCATCAAGGGACACACAGCAGTGACCCTTGGAGATATGCTTTCCACAGACAAGAGTCAGTCTCTCCTCTTAAGCCTGGCACTGCTGTGGTGAGCTAGCTGGGGTTATTATAATAGTCGCCACTAGGTGGCAGCAGATCACCCCATGGAATATGCTTCCAGTTTAAGGCCCATGGGAGTCTGGGGCGGCACAGCTGAGACCACTGCCAGCTCTGGGGACCATGGGTCAGTAGCTGACTCTTTCCTAAACTCTATGGCTTCTTCAGAGAGTCTGAACACCTCAGCAGGCAGTGCAGGGACAGCAGCCTTCTCTGTCCCACTCCCCGGTCTGCACTATTTGCATGTAGCAAAGGGCCCTCTCTGGGTCCCCTCTGCTGTGGCACCTGGAATATATGGCTTCAGGAGCAGACAAAGCCACCATTCATATGGCAGGGCCACACTTTCCTGCCAGTCACCAGACAAACCCTGGTAGGCCTGCATCAAATGGAGCTCCACCGTGTTGAGGGTCCTCCAGGACACTGAGGAAAAAAAGCCAAGCCGACTCTACTGGCTTCCTCGGAGTCTGTTTGGTTCATGTGCCCATTACCTCCTGCTTCTGGAAATAGCACTCCCCAGTTCAGAGTGTGAGCTGAAGTTAGGGGATGGGGCGACCATGCCAGATTAAAGATTTTCCAAGGCAGACTGACTGATTAGAAGGTATGATCGTGGAGGGTTGGGATGATGCAGATCTCCAACCCTCATTAGCCATTCACTGCCCACCTCTACCTCTGAACTAACAACCGAGTGACTCTTGGGTGGAGCCTTTTGAAGTCTTTGAATTTATCAGGCCACTAGCTCCCACCAACCCCTAAGCAATCAGAGAGCATCTGAGACTTACAGCAGAGATTCCCCCCACTTTGCTGTGCCCACCGCCCCTTAGTCTGATGTATCTACTGCTGTGAGTTTGTTTTTTTTTTTTTAATTTAAGACTTACTTATTTTTCTTTATGTGTAAGTTTGTCTGCAGGTCTGTATGTGCGCCATGTTATGTGCAGTGCCCTCAGAGGCCGCAGAGGACAAGAGAGGGGATCAGACCACCTGGAGTTGGAGTTGCAGGGGGTGGTGAGCTGCCGCATGGGTGCTGGGAACTGAACTTGAGTCCTCTGCAAGAGCAGCGTGTGCTCTGAACAGCTGGGCCGTGTGTCTGACTCTATTCTGCATTTTTACAAATGTCTTGGTGCGTGGCTCCCTGCTGTGGTGTGGCTGTGAAGCCTTAGGGAGGGCTCAGTGCTTTATGTACTTGCCATGCAAGTGTGAGGGCCTGAGTCTGGATTCCCAGAATCCACATAAGGCAAGCTCCCAGCATGCCCATAGTGAGGTGGGAGTCCCAGCATGCCCATGGTGAGATGGGAGTCCCAGCATGCCCATGGTGAGGTGGGAGGCAGAAACAGGAGAGTTCCCCAAAGGCTTGAGGGCCAGCTAGCTTGGCTTGTGCAACTATGAAATAACAAGAGACCCTGTCTCCCACAAGGGGGACTGACACTTCAGGTTGCGTTCTAATTTCCACCCATGTACAAGCCACACACATGAACAAGCACATACACTAACACACATTCACAAAATATGTATACATACACAAAATTTATAAAAAAAAAATATATGGAACTGCTTTCACGTCGGAACATGTTATTTGGGTCGATCTGGACCTGCATTTCCCAGCCACAAGTGCTCCCATTAGCTCGAGTATTCTTGCCACTTTGGAAAGGAGAGCTATGTTTTGCACCTACGAGGGGGACTGTTGTGTCCCCAACTCTATGGCCCAGGCTCTAGAGGTGCAGGATTTTATGTAGGCTCCTTTATAGCTGCAACCTTTGGTCACAAACTCAAGCAACCAGAGATCCAAGACTGTTAGCTTGCGCTACAGGGAGAGGCCCCTTCTTGTTACTAAAACACTACAAGGAAGATGAAGTCTAGCAAGAGGCTCAGTGGCTAAAAGCCCTTGCTGTGCAAGCCTGACAACCTGAGTTTGAGACCTGGAGCCCACAATGGGAGGGGAGGACTGATTCAGGAAAGCTGTTCTCTAACATCCATGCGCACAGTGTGGTGTATGTATATGTATGCACACATGCCTGTGCATATACCACACACACACACACCATCAACAGACACATATACACACATACCATCAACATACACCCACCACACAGAGAGTACACCACACAAACACAAACCACCAACCCACACCCACCACACAGAGAGTACACAACACACACATACCACACCCACACATACTACACACATACTTCACACCACATACACACCCCCCACAATCACACATATACCACAAATGTCACTCCCACATACATAATACATACACACCACACACATATACACAGTTCATACCACACACACACATAAACACATATAACATAGACCACACACTATAATCATGATAGTTTTAATTATACCACTACACATCACACATAAACCACAAACATCATGTACACACATACACACACACACACACACA
>NW_022196903.1:84302875-84306675 GCF_008632895.1 Mastomys coucha | reverse complement strand
ACACACACACACACACACACACACCATAGACCATACACTATAATTATAACAGTTTTTAAAAATCCTAAAAGAGGAAAACATGACACCAGGAGGTTCCAGCGGTCTAAGCCTTATGCTGCAATGCCCAGGCCACTTCCCATTGTGGGGACCCCAGGCATAAAGCCCTCTATAGGGATCCCACCTTGCCCCTGCCCCTATCCTAGCTGAAGGTGGTGAGGGCGGCTGGTGATTCCTAATTCTTACCTGTACAGGAGCCGGCCCCTGTCACGTGCGTTTATCTTTCCCCACAGTCCATTCTCAAAGGCCTCCTTCGCTGCTGCCACCGCCTTGTCGACATCACTCACCTGAGCCAGAGACACCTGGCAGATGACCTGTGGAAAGGACAGAACCATGACAGCCTTCCCTGCCCCCCTGGCTCATCCTGAGGCCACTCGGAGGTGGGCACGGTGGGAAAGCTCTGCTACTGGTGGACAGCAAAGAAGAGCAGGGCCTGGAGGTCTCTGCACATCCCTCTCACATTCCCACGGAGCCTGAAGGGACTGATAGCCCAGCTGCACCTGAGGGACACAGGCAGTCCAGTGCTGTTCTCAATGGCAGATGAGGTCCACAGGCTCAGTGAGCTGAGCCAGAAAAGCTGTGTTTATCATGTCCCAGTCCCATTCCTGGCCTGATAGGTTCTGTGGGAACCAAGGGGCTGGGCAGAGAATCAAGACCAGCATCTCCTAGTAGCGTGCCTAGGACAGCCTTGCCCTTCCCACCCAAGGCCCCCAGGGCCTGGCAGGCAGCTCTATCCATGTGGCACTAGCAAGGTTGTCATCCTGAGGGCACCTCCCATCCTGCCAGCCCCTTGGATTTCACTTTGTCACTTTCCCCCAAATGACCCATCTTTAAGTTTCTCTATTTTCTGTGGACTAAGGGGGTACCCGCAGATGGAAGGTCATCCCCATGCCGGGTCTTTTCTCTGAGATCCTCATGTGTGATCTCTCGTGTTATCATATGCATTGGGCATGGCATGAGAGATTCATAGTCAAGAATGTTTGGCACACACGGACTTTTGTTTGAGGAAGATTTGCTGATGGTGTCCTCCATACAAGGGAGATGCTGCAGCGTGGAGGGGAGCAATGGATCTTAAGCATCCTCGCTCTATAAAGCAGATTCTGGTTCCTCAGTGCCTTCCTGCTCGCCTCTCTCCCTTCTCCTCATTGACCTGCTCTACTCCACGTCTGTGGCCTAGGATGGAACCCTTGCGTGTCTGCAATAAAGACAGATAGATACATCTGGGCACAGGCCCCTGGCCACTGCTGCTAAAGACAGGTTGGAGGTGGGAGGAAAGAAGGGGGGCTGCAGCCTGCTCACACTTCCATCCGTTGGGTTGATGGTATTGTAGGTCTTAGCGCCCTCAGCATCCACGAACTCGCCCCCTATGAAGAGCTGGTAGGGCATTTGGAGAGTCAGCCTGTTCACTGCCTTTTCCACCTGGGAAGGAAGACGCAGTTACAGTGGGTCCCTCACACACAGGCATCTGTGACACATGCATGCCCGGAGACTCATAGACAGATGGGACATGCCCAGAGACACACAGACGGATGTGACATGCCCAGAGACGCACAGATGGATGTAGAACCACACAAAGGCTGGGGTTCCAGGAACTGCCCTAGACAGTGGGGCCCCTGAGTGGTAAGGAGGGTCAAGGTACACAGGCGCAGGCAGTATGCCAGGGCTGGAGTCCCAGGCCTGCCAGATCCTTAGGAGACACAGGGCTAGGTGGGGGGATTCCTGGTGGAAGCGTGCTATGGGTGGCAAGGTCCTTTTACCCTCAGACACGTTGCCTGCCACTCCTCCATGGATTTCTTCACCCTAAACCCAGGAGTCCCAGGAACACCAGCCCGTCCTGAAGTCTGTCTGCTGGTTATTTGTCCACTATCCTACAGGTGACCTGGAGTCCACCCTGGCCACCTGTACTTCCCTAGCTTTTGTTCCAAAACATGAGGTGAACAGAACACCCGGAACCCCCTCCTCTGTGGATGGTAGACTGGCCAGCAGCCCTAAGGGAACCTGTTCAGGAACTTCCTCATAAATGGATTTATAGTCACTGTGGCACCTCCCCTTGCACAAGCCGAACACACAGGGTCGACTGCCCTCCTCACTGGGAACAGAATCTCCTCTCTAGCTCCTCTAGAGCTTTGAAACCTAGGACTTTCCCATACTCTGCACTGGGCAGCCATATCTTCTGTGGGAAATGTTATCTGGGGCTGGTGAAACTGGAGGGTGAGGGTCAGGCTCCTGGGCGTTCAGGTGCTGGGTGGTGTCACAGTCGTCCACAGGCCCAGGGTAGCACTCACGTAGTTAATGACACACTCGTCCTCGCCGTCCTCCCCTCTCAGCTTCCTCACTAGGAGCTGGATGAAGTCCCCAAAGGTGGTGGCCATGTAAACGTCTTCATTTTCTAACTCCAGCCCGTCACACAGCTCCTTCACTTCCTCCACCAGCCTGTGGGAGAGAAGAAGCACTGAGAACCTGGCAGAGGCTCAGCAGAGCCTGTGCGCCCTGGATATGAGGAGATGGCCAGAATAACCACCTAGTGAGGCTCATGAGCCTGGCCTGGCATGGGGGCCAGGGCTGTTGTTGAGGGTTGATCTGTTGCTATAGATTATAGTGCTAAACTCTGTATCTCAAGGCCTAGTTGCCTCAAGACGAGTGAGTTCTCACGTATAGCAGCTTTTGTTGTGTAAACCTTGTGCCTTAATTTTAATTTTTTTATTAGATATTTTCTTTATTTACATGTCAAATAATATCTCCTCTCCTGGTTTCCCCTCTGGGGGAAAAAAAGAAAGAAAAAGAAAGGAAAGAAAAACAAAACAAAACCAAACCAAACCATGTTGTTTAATAAAGATGCCTACAGCCTGTAGGTGGGCAGTAGAGAGGTAGGCGGGGCTTCGATTGGTTTCCAGGCTTAGGGTCAGAGGCAGAGACCATGAGGGAGAGAGAGGTGGGGCGAGGTGAGTCACCCTGGGGTAGGTGGATCATGAGCTTAGGCCCATGAGGGCTGGCCTGTTGGAGTAGGAACAGTCCAGGCGGGGCAAGTTTAATCTCAGGGTCATTGACAGGGAAGTAGATAAAGTAGCATGGAGGGCTGATACCTGCCCAACTCTATGCTTTAAGGTTTACTAGAAATATGAGGTTTTGTGTCTTTCATTTGTGAACTAATGATCAAGGGTGGAGTTGAAACCCCCAAATAATGTTTACTACAACAGTCTGTGGATGCAGAAGGCTTGGATTTAATCTCTCTCTCTCCTGGGTACTAACCAGGTACTAACCCGTAATGTTGAACAAATGGCTGACTCATTTATGCCTTCAATTTTATCATCCATAAAACAAACAATAATAAACAGCTCTCTCAAACTTTGTTGTGACTGTGTAAGACAACATACTGAATGACAGCAATATAGAGTCATAGATTAATATAGATTAATATAGATTAATATAGAGTAATATAGAGTAATATAGAGTAATAGATTAATAATAACCTTCAAAGAACACAGACTGGGAGAAAGTACGTCCAAACCAAGTATATGATAAAGGGCTTGGGTTCAGGATATTTAGAAACCTCAGAAAACAAAACCCAGTTAGAAATGGGATGAGCCCAGAGGGATATTCACCAGAGCAGCAGCACAGGGCAGATCTGAACCCAGTGAAGTGCTCAATGCCATTAGGGGAATGTGAGCAACAAGGAGCCAGGTCAACACACTTAGGAGAGTGTTTAAAAAGACAAGGCCTGAGCCAGGATGTAGCTGAGGGCA
>NW_022196903.1:84276639-84302865 GCF_008632895.1 Mastomys coucha | reverse complement strand
CTACTTTAGGACTTGAGTTCCCTCCTCAGCATCATGATTTTTGTGTTTGTCTGTCTGTCTATCAATTTGATGACACAAGCTACATTTGGTAGTGGTTGAATGAGATGCACCCCTAATAGTCTCCCACATTTGAATACTCGGTCAGCAGTTGGTGGAGGGCTAGGAAGTGTAGCCTTGTTGAAGGAGGTATGTCACTGGGGGTGGGCTTTGAGGTTTCAAAAGACTCTAGCCTTCTCTGCTTCCTGTTTATGGTTTGAGACGTGAGTTCTCCACTGTTATTGCCACCACACCTCTGTTCAGCCACCATGGACTATCATCACTCTGGAACTGAAGCCTAAAATAAACCTCCCTTCTAAGTTGCCTTGGTCATGGTGCTTTATCACAGCCATGGAAAACCAGCCAATACTCTGGGAAGACGAACCTCGACTGAGAAAATTCCTCCACCAGATTGGCCCGGAGGCAAGTCTGTGTGGTGTTTTCTGGTTTACAAATTGATGCGAGAGAGGCCATCCCACTGTGGGAAGTGCCATCCCTGGGCAGGTGGTCCTGAGTGGTAATGGAGAACAGGCTGAGCAAACTGTGGGAAGCAGCGGTCCCATGAAGCCTCTGCTTCATTCAGGTCTTGCCTCCGGCTCCTGCTTAGGCTTCCTTCAGTGATGGGATATGACCTTTAAGCCAAATAAACCCTTTCCTACCCACACTGCTTTTGGTCATGGTGTTTATCGCTACATGTGAGCCCAACTCCCTGAGCTGCAGCAGCCAACACCAGCCAAGGGTTAGCAATGACAGCTGGGCATCAGCGGCTCTTCCAGGATGAGAGGCCAGCTTGGGGGCAGATATCTGGGCCTAGCTTCCATATCTGCTGGAGGGTCCATTCTGATCTCTTTATGAATGATACACAAATACAATCAATGGTGGCTTAATGAGGCCACAGTAGATACTTGGAAGGGACTCCTATGCCCCTGGACTCACCTCACAACATCTACGGATGCAGCTCCTGACTTGAAGAAATCTGTAGAGTCTTCTACCTCTGGGACATTGGGCAGGATTCGCATCCAAGAGCTCTGGAAAACAAAGACCATGAGAGACAGAGGTGCTAGATGTAGGTGCCGTTCTCACTGCTGGCTGAGGGCAGCAGCTCTGTGGTCTTCAAGGCACTGTCCCTGAGGCCACAGCTCTGGCCACTGTGAGACGAGGCTGCTGGTCTCCTGCCACGCGGTTGGTCTCCCAGTACAATGAAGGCAGTGGAAAATGGCTGGGTATCAGAAAGTCTTGTTCCCAGCCTTGGTGCGGCTGTCAGGGTTCCAGTGTTCCCAGCTCAGAACTCATATGGCAGCCTGAAATGATGGTGAAGACCAGACACAGTGAGTGTCTGCTCTGAGATGCTGACTGGCTAGCACTCCTCTGACCTGGGCCCTCTGAAGTACAGCAGAACGAGCTGCTGTCCTGCTGGGCAAGTGAGGAGAGGCCAGTAGCCGGCACTCCCAGTGGTTGTGGTAGGATGGCTGTTTCTAACAGATGCCAGACTGAACTACCCAATCCACTGGGACAACTTTCACCCTGTTGCACAGAACTCCACAGCAGCCACTGTAAGCAAGCATTGGCTCAGAGTCTGTAGGTCCAGCTGGTCCAGTGACCCTGAGCAGGCTCAGAGGCAGGGCCACAGCCACAGCCGCTGCTCCAAGAATATTCTGAAAATTTCTTTATTTGGATGGAGGGGGTTAAATCCAGCAAATGTGGAGCTCTTCCCTCCTTCCTCCTTTCCTTTCTCCCCTTCTTCCTTCCTTCCCTCCTCCTTTCCTCCCAGACATTTAAAATGCCCAGCATTCCTAGGGAAGATGCTGGCTTTCTGCTATCCTGGACCACATGGCACCTCATGACTGTCTCTTGTAGATTCTTACTCTTCAGTGTTATAACACTGGTCCCAGCTGTGACCCACCTCCATTTAGCTCCCTCTTTTGTTCCTGGATCATGGCAGAGGTGAGCTCTTCAGACAGGGCTATCCCTGCACTTTGGTGTCCCTGCACCTGTGCTGTCCCTGCACCTGTGCTGTCCCTGCACCTGTGCTGACCCTGCACCTGTGCTGACCCTGCACCTGTACTGTCCCTGCACCTGTGCTGACCCTGCACCTGTACTGTCCCTGCACCTGTGCTGACCCTGCACCTGTGCTGTCCTTGCACCTGTGCTGTCCATGCACTTTGGTGTCCCTGCACTTGTACTGTCCCTGCACCTGTGGTGTTCTTGCACCTGCAGTGTCCTTATACTTACAGTCTTCTGCGCTAAGGTTTATCCAGATGTTTTCTCTGTAGCTAGCTCTCAGCTTCCCTCCAATGCTGACCCCATCTCTGAGGCCTTGTCTCACAGGCCCTGTGATGTATAGAATGTATTCCAAAGCTGTCTTACTGTCTGCACCGCTGGGAGCCATACATGGACAGCAGCTTCATTTGCCACTCCCACCCACTGCCTGTCAATCAGAAGGAGCTCAGCAAGTGTCTCCAAGTCCCTTAGCCTGTGAGGACTTGCCACTCTCCTCTTCACATGGTATGAGGGTGGTACTTGTTAAGTAAGGGACACACATGGATTCTTCATGTGCTGTAAAGCCCACGTGGAATTCTACATTAGGAGTGTTTTCCAGGCTACCCGTATGGTGAGATCCACTCCTAATGTCTGGGGTGGGGCAAGCTGCAGCCCCAGAGAAACCTGATGGTCACATCAACATATTCTACTGTGCATGCTGCCGAGGCCTGTGCCCTCAGTGAAAATTCAACTTATGAGGCTTGCCTCTCAAATGGGTTTATCTGGATAGAGCCATTGCAGGCAGAGGAGCCCCTGACTTGAGCCCCTGACTAGATGGATGACTAAGCTGAAACCCTTCAGTGTCATCTCCTCATCAAGGCTCAGTACCACATGTGACTCTGAGGACAGGGAGACAGAGTGGAAGGGACCAGGAACAGATCCTGGGAGGTGGCTGCTGACCCATCTTCAGGGTAGGCAACCAGGGAAGGAAGCTACATGTAGACCATTGTGGGGGAGAGCCAGTATTGAGCAGGAACAGGTTGAGTCATGTTTGAGAGCAGTAGGAAGTTGGACTACTCGCTCCCCTGACTCAGGCCTGCATGTCCCAGGCATATGTAGTCCTGCTCCCCCACCTTTGTGCACACCAGAGGAAGTCTCATACTCAAAGCCAGATGAAGGTCATGTCCAGCACCTGCAATTCCTCCATCTACAAATGAGGGGGAATACATTCCTCCATATACATTTGTCCCCAGCACCCTGGCCCTGACAAATGCTATATACACACCTCATATAACACACTCATCCTTAAAGTTTAAAAAGCCTTTACCCATCCCCACCAATAAAAACAAGTTGCTCTCTGTCTCCTAGAGAAGTCTGTTTCTTGTTGCACTTGCTTGCCACCTGAGGTTATTCTCGCCTCCCTTCCCCTCTCTGGTGTGCTCAGTGGGAGGGGGTGGAGTGGGCATGACAGACCATGTAGGGAAGGAACTGGAAGGGAACCTGTCTCTGAAGCTACGCTGGTCACTACCTGGGTGTTACTGTGAGAGTTCCAGACACACACTCATCACAGGTCATGGGGATAAGCCCCCACCTTTAACTACTCCAAAGCTAAGTTCCATTTGTTAACTGTTCGGAGTGAGTACCTGGAAAAGGCAGATTCAGCTGACCCAGATCCCAGGGGCCCGGGTATAAAGGAAGAAGGGACCAGGAACATCAGAAAGTGCCAACACGGGACAGAGGCAATGCTGACTAAGGCCAGTGCATTCCCAACAACAGGGAATGTGAACACAGAAAACACTTACGCAGTTCCGCCCTCCTGGGTGGTACCACTGATGGTGTCTCTTACCCGCACGGCCTCTGCTATGGCCAGCTCCTCCTCTGTCAGCTCCAGGGCGCTGCTAGCAGACCCCTTGAAGAACTGGGAGGCTGGCATCATCTTGCCATCTTCCAGCTGGATGTTCTTCACCAGCAGCTGCAACAGGGAGAACCTCAGTAGGACCAGGGCAGGGTGGGCAGCTGAGCGGGGAATTCGCACTTTCCTTCCAGCCCTCATAGCCAAGAGAGCAGGAACCACATGAGATGACAGAACTGAAACACACTGTCCTGGGCATATGAAAGAAACCACACAACATATGTCTGTCCTTTATCCTAATTGTCCATCACACTGTGCTTGCTTTCTAGATTTCTGTGTGTGCAGTGCATGTATGTGTACATGTGTGTGTGCATATGTTCATGTGTGTGTGTGTGTGTGTGTGACCAAGGGTCTCCCTCATGTCGAGCAGGCTCTTAACATTGAGTGCCACAAGCCAAGTGCTTTCTTTTGTTGAATAATGATGTTATTTCTACTGAAAGGGCAGCTTCTCATCAGAAAAGAAAAATGATTGCAGAACTATTGTGAAGGTCAACTGAGTCAACGGTGGATGATGGATCGTTAGTCATGGGATCGCTCCCAGAACCCCATGGCAACATCTGGAGGACAAATGGCTTTCTGAGACGCAGGTGGAGAGAGGAAAGGATACAAGGAGAGTCCAGTAAGCCTGGTCCGCATCCTCATGGACAGAACCTGGCTCCAGCTCTGCGGAGCTTGTGGAAAGTGTGCGGTGCGGGCAGAGTCAATGAAGATAAGCCAGCCTGCTGCCAGCTCATCCAAAATCATGTCTCTCCCCTGCCTGACCTTCTAACATTTATTAGACAATTATGTATGAGCAGACAGGGTTCAGTAACTCATACAATACATTACAAAATCTGGCCAATTCGAGGTATATATAAGAATATTCCAGAGTCACAACCAGGGTGAACAGTGTTTATAATGCCAATGCACTATAAATAAATTGAAGATATTCTAGAACTGTCAGCAAGCAGGAGGCCAGCTAGACCCAGCAGACAAGCCTGAGTCTTGCTTTCAGAAGGCTCCTATGCTCTGTTGTCTATATGGCTGCAGGGACAGAGGCAGCCAGGGCCCTGGGGAACCTGCCCCTCCTGAATGCTAACACCAGTCTCCAGCTGCTGCAAGGAACTGGCCACTGGCAGCCTACTGCACCTTCTCCTCTTTCCTGAACTGGATGAGAAAGCACCTGTGACCAGAGAGGTCAAGGGCTCCACGCTATTCCAAGAATGAGAACAGCAGACGCTGACCCGTGTGCACATGCTCAGGGTGGAGGAAAAGTCAATGGCTCCTCAGAGACACCTTGATCAGACAAACCCAGTCCTTAACTAAAGGCTTTGCTCTGCCCTCACAACCTCATGGGATTTTTTTTCTTCTCCAGAGTGCTCCTGAATAATCATTTGGCGGGGAACTCTCCTCTCGGATGCTATTTATAGGGACCTCAACGACAGACAGATAGCATCAGTCTGCACACATGCATTGTGCATATCTAAACGCCCACCTACTGTTAAATGGCAGCTGAGAGACGGCCCTGGCCTCTCATAATCCGGCACGAGAATACGAGAGAGCCTTGTCAGTCAGCATAACTCTCCACACTTCACCTTAGCCACACTCATACAGTCAAGGTTGCAAAGTGCTGGAGATGTGCCCCTCCTCACACCTGTGAGAAAATTCCCAGCATGGAGTCTCAGGGCACAGCAGCCTCAGAGCCAGAATTTAGGGCCTGAAACCCAGCTCTGCCACTGAGTAGCTTGAGAAACCCTGGGGAAACTTTTTAAGTCTTTTCATTGTGGTCTGCTCCTCTGAAATATGCAAACAATATCTGTAATTATCTCATAGGGTTGTCTGGAGAGTGAAATGGAATGCCTGTTCATCGTGTTTAAGTAGTGGTTGGTGCCCTAAGTACACTCCATTCAATTCAGCTGCTATTCTGATATGCAAAGCCCAGTAAGAACTACCAGAACTCAGCAGCTGCCCCATTCAGAGAGAGGGAAACTGAGGCGTAGGGGTTTAAGGGCATGGCTTTGATGCCTTTAAATTCTAGGCCAGGGCTACTGATAAGGGTTTCTGTCACACAAGATATCTAGCCTGTCAGAAAGTGCAGCCCTGCCCCACACAGCCTGTCCTCAAGCAGCTTCTCCCTTAACTCTTGGTTCTTTCTGTCTCTTCAAGGGCACCCTGGGATCTTCCTGCAGGGCCTGAGCCCAAGGACAGCAGTGTGGGTGACCTTGAACCTATGATCAGGCCGGTGACTCACAGCACTGTGCTGTTACCTTACCATTTTATCGTCATTCCCAAAGAGGATGAGTCCCGCTTTGGTGACCAGGCCTGGACGATAGGCTCCTGGGATGGGTAGAGCTTCTCCCTGGGCCACCAGTCCTGAAGTGTTGAGTGTCGAGTTGAAAAATGTCAGCTTCTATGGAGGGAGAGAAGCCAAGAGACAACCGATAAGATGAGGCCCTGCTATGTGCAGCCCCGCTGAAGCTCCACGGGGCTGAGAAGGCCAAGTGGTATTGGGGCTGATGTGACCTTAGTGTGCGCAAGCTGAGTGGGTCTGAGACCAGCCTTCAGGGGGAACAGGAGAGACCTGGAAGAGCTGTAATCTACACGTAAGGCTGAGGAGGACCTAGACCCAGTCTTTGGGGCTGGGTCTAGAAGATCTCAGGACTTGGATACCTCAAGCCTCTGTCATCTTTAAGAGCTTTGCACTGACTCAGAGCCTTAGACCTCAGGGGCACAGACCCTCAGAAAAGTCTTCTCAAGGTATTCCACAAAGCCACAGATCCTTGGCTGCTGCTGG
Organism: Mastomys coucha; assembly: GCF_008632895.1. Lineage (NCBI taxonomy): Eukaryota > Metazoa > Chordata > Mammalia > Rodentia > Muridae > Mastomys > Mastomys coucha. Next base: position 84,296,164 of record NW_022196903.1, on the reverse strand, counting down.
CCACTGCTGCAGATGAACCAGCCATGGCGAAGGGTTGTGTGTCAGTGCAGAAAGTGAAGGGTCCTCTGCATAGTTCATTTACAGTTAGCTGGGGGTCAGGGGACTAGACAGCAGACTGTATGGACACCAGGCCGACTTTGAGAGGTACATAAACCTTGCATCTCTCTATCCTAAGTCCAGCTGCTGCCCAGTCTCAGCTCCAAGTAAGTTGCCTCTCCCCTGGAGCAAAGTCAGAGCTGGGCCTATGGCATCTGAGAGTGTAAGGGTGAGGCTCAAGCTAAGCAAATTCAGCAGGGTTCCAGGTTACAGTAGGTTCCTGGGGCCACCAGTGGCAGCAGACATCTCACTTTTAGCTCTGATCAGTACAGGATCTCCTAGTCCTGGAGTTGGGGTCATTTAGGAGAAGGTAGAATAGGGGCTGTAGAATTTATCAAGCATTTAAAACCGATTGGGTGGTTTTCAAGGTTGCAGGGCTGGGGCATGCAGCTCTCCTTCCAAACACCAACGTCATGGGAACCTACCTGCCCACAAGCCTCTGTCCAGGCACCTGGCACCTTGTCATTCCCACGGATCCAGTTGTGAATGGCCTCTGCTGGCTGGTCCCAGTTGATCTGTAGGATCCAAGATGTTGTGTCCTCAGCTAGCCTCTCCTAGTCCTGAAGACTGCTGCACAGTGGGCCCAGCCTTGCAGGTAGGACCTGGGCCTCCTCCTAGACGTGTGTCTGAGTGAAGAGTGGGTGCCCTGGTTTGGGGCTGTGACCCAAAGGTCTCTCCCTGCACAGCCTATAGAATGGCTTTAGGAAGAGGCTACTCTACTGTTGTCAAGGGGGCTGAGGCCTCACAGAGTCCCCAGGAAGAATGCTTTGGTCTATCCTGTAGAGCCCCACTACAGTATCTTTATGTATACAGGGCTCATGCAGAGCTCCTTACAGAGATAGCCAGTCCCAAGTAGAGGCAGCCATGGGACAATTACCCACTGCTGCTCTAAGAAACTGCTTAATGCCCTGGAGATTCCAGCACCAAGGTTGATCTATGCCATAGCCCTAATTATTCTTCCTCCCTGGAGTGATGCTTGCTTCTTCTCCTTAAAGAGAACCAGGAAGAACACGCTACCCGAAGCGACCTTGTCCCTCCATGTTTCGATGCTGGGCTGGAACCCTGCTTTCCACCGCTGTTTCTATAGTGTCAGCTGAACCTTGCTTCCCTGAGCCACGTCTGCACTCCAGACACAGGGAATGTTGGGTAGCTGAGTTTGGTACTCACCTTGGCTGTCTCCTTTTTCTGAATGCCCTCATAGGTGGCTCCTTCCTCAGGCTGGGGGTGGCGGGGGGCTGTGCCCTCTGCGATCAGTCGCACAGCCTGAACCTGCAAGGAGACTTTACAGTTAGCTTCCCCAGCATCAGCATCCCGCCTACATACTGCCTTGGTCTTCACCCTGCAGGCACCCGAGAAGCCCTACAGCGTGGACACAGGGACACAGGGTATGGGTGACAGGAGTTGGCGAGAGTGGAATGGCACACAGACCATCAGCCACACATCATGGCCTTAGATTATATAGACTTTCTAGATCTCTAGGAGAGGAACCTGCCAGACCCCACTGGGGATAACAGATACCCAAGCCTACGGGTTACTGGAAGGAGAGCCGCTCTCACGCCCTGATGTGGGCTTGGGCATCTGTAGTAAAGTGACTTCTCTGGGGTCTGAATCAAGGAGTGAAAAGGAAACTGTCACCCACCCTGAGGCAGGACCCAGAAGAGGTATTGTTGACAAGAAATAGAGTGCCATGGGGCCAGGGAGGTGCTCAGCAGGTAAGGGCACTGGCTGTTCTTGTGAGAAGACCTGGTTCCATTCCCAGCACTCATGTGACAGCTCACAGCCTCCTATAACTCTACTTCTATGGGATCTGATGCCCTCTTCTAACATTCATGATAAATGCTCAGGTAAACACTACACATGTAAAATAAATACATAGGAAAAAATTAAAGAAAAGAAATAGGGTATCAGAACTGTAATGCAGGGAGGGTTGCCTGTTGGAATATGCTATAGTCAGAAACATGGCCTGTGTTTGTACAGTCCTGTATAATAGCCAGGAACCTTGCAGCTCCTGGGGACTTCAAAGGTATGTGTGTGTGTGTGTGTGTGTTATAATGCAGGGGATGAAACCCAGGCCTCCCACATACAAAGTAGTCACTATACTCCAGAGCTAGATTCCCATCCCCAAATTCCTGAATGGAAATTAATTATAATTAATTTAATTAGACACATGTGACCAGTGGTTGCCATGGATACTCTGTCTCTAATGGCCATCTGAGCCATTTGCTGTGGAATGTGACGTCCTCTCTTCTCAGGCTAAGCATTCAACAAGGTAGCTTTGCTCACTACTGCTTAACACAACATTAAAGACAAAAAGGCAGCTGATGTGAAAACAGACTGAGGTGAGGGGCCAACGACTCAGAGCTTGTAGTGCTCTGGTGACTGACACCTTTCTCACTGCCAGGGGACAAGGCTTTGTCCAGAAACGTCTTGGCCTGATTGTCAAGGGTTTGGTCGTCTCTCACTAGCCTACCCTACAGGAACAACAGCAGCTTTCCACGTCCTTCCACGTCTTCCACAGCCCTGCCCTGTGGAGAGTCTAGGACAGCACTGCAATTGAGCAGTTATCTTCCCCAGTTGATCACAGCAGGATGCAGAGAGGCAGCCAATCAGTGTAGGAGGCAGAGGTCCTTGTGTTCACTGATAAGGACTAGGGAAATCAGGGATGTTAAACAAACAGGGTTAGCCTGGGGTTATGGTGCACACCTTTAATCTCAGCACTCAGGAAGCAAGAGTAAGTGGATCTCTTGAGCTTGAGGCCAATCTGCTCTAAAAAGCCAGTTCCAGGATAGCCAGAGCTACACAGAGAGATACCCTGCCTCTAAAAAACTAACCAAACCAAACCAAACAAAACAAAAAAACAAAACCAAAAAACAACAACAAAAAAACAAAAAACAAACCATACAACAACAATATCAACAACAAAAACCATGCATGGTTGGCTCTTCAAATGGAGAGATGTGTAATAACTAGTTGTCTGCCCAGAAGTCTGGGACAAGGCATGGTTAATAGCCTGATGACATTTGTGCTATGCTATCTATGTGGCTGGGACCATACCACATCCTCCCCTAGACCCTTACCATGAACTTGTTTTTCCTCAGTCAATCTACAGAGGCCATTTTTATGGAAGATGTACTCTTCACACGTACTTTACAAAGTAGGGTTTCACTGTATGCATGTCTTAAGCTTTATTGTGCACTCAGGATTGAGTTAAATATCACCAGGAAATCTTTTTTCACCAAATTGTGCTGTTCTTAAATATGCCTAAAATAAACATGAAGTGTGAACCAACACTAGCTACTGAGTCATATTGAACCAAATTTCCTTCTTGTCTCTCTTGGATCAACACTCTGCAGGCTGTGATGTTTGCAGAGTCCCCCACAAATCAGAGTGTTCTTGTTGCTCTGGCCAGCAACTGAGTCAGTATAACCACATGACCCCGGGATGTCCAATCAGAGTCTTCCTTGATCTTTCAGCCATGTATCTTGGAGAAATGGGGTTTATCACCCCATGGACTAGGGAACTGAAAGCTTAGACATAGGAGTCAAGGATCACACAGGAACTCCACCAGCCCAGTGACTCGGGTTCCTTCCTGTCTGTCTGGGCTGGGGTCCAGAGCAGACCTTGGGCACAAGTTCTGCAGCCAGTCTCACAACACCCAGAGGAAGCTCCACTCCCAGGCACTCTGACACACCCAGGATCAGAGGTGAGGAGGAACCAACATCTGTCCCAACACTGGGAGTAACTGGGAGTAACCAGCAGGACCAGGCACACAGGAACTCCGCCAGCCCAGTGACTGAGGTTCCTTCCGTTCTGGTGTCCAGAGTAGATCTTGGGTGCAAGCTCCTCAGCCAGTCCCACAAACACAAACCAAGGTCACTTGCCATCATCAGAACCCAATTCTCTCACCATAGCAAGTCCTGGACACACCATCACACCGGAAACGCAAGATTCAGATCTAAAATCACTTATCATGATGATGATACAGGACCTTAAGAAAGACATAAATAGCACCCTCAAAGAAATACAGGAGAACACAGGTAAAAAGCTAGAAGCTCTTAAAGAGGAAACAGAAAAATTCCTTAAAGAACTACAGGAAAACACAATCAAACAGGTGAAGGAAATGAGCAAAACCATCCAGGAGTCAAGAATCTTTCATCTCACGCAGGACACCTGACCTGAGGATAAAATGAACTACGAGAAAAAGGACCAAATTGAAATGTGAGAACCCAAAGACTCAGAGGCTTAATTACACCTGGCCCACCCTGTTGTCTAGACTTGTCTAATCAATGACTCCAACCACAAATACCCTTTTGGTCTAACTCCCTCTTGATTTGGACTCTGGCCACAGTTCCTCATGTTCATCATCCCATCCCTTTGAGATCCTAAAGAGTGAGTACCCTCTTTCATGTGTCCTGAAATTGGAGGTGTGTGCCTGGCCAGAGAGGATCAGGGAGGGCAGCAGAGCCAAGAAGACGAGAGGCTGCGTCAGCGCAGGCGTGTGATGGGAAGGCAGGCGTGGCCAGCCTTCAGCCTTACCATGCCTTTGATGCCCTCTGGGAAGAGGAAACGGTTGTACAGCGTGCTCACGGTGTCATCTGGAAGCACCTCGCACTCCTTCTGCAGTAGAAGGTCCCCGGTGTCCAGCCCGTCATCAGCCCAGAAGATGGTGAAGCCTCCTTTCTTGTCTCCATGAATGAGGGTCCTGGAAGATAGGAGGAAAGTGCCAGTCTGACAGTGTCAGAGGACACCTTGGGAGCTGTCCCCAGGCCCCTGCCACTCTTGGGGGAGGGGCGCTACTTCCTCCCATAGGAGGGATGACACCTGCTCCTATAGAAAGGGAAGAAAAGAAACAATGTTTATGATCGCCAGCCATGCAAATTACATGCCAGAAGCATCCTGCCTTAGGTAACATCCCTTAAGACAGGTGAGATGAATAGACAGAAACCCTGATCTCTGCAACCCTCTCGACATCCTAATACAGCCCCTTGCACCCTCTGTCCTCCTGCATATACCATGCCCAGCAAAGCTCTTGCTCCTGCTGTTACAAGGCCTGCTGGGTTTCTGTTTTGGTTTGGTTTTGGTTTTATTTTTTGAGACAGGGTTTCTCAGTATATATCCCTTGCCATCCTGGAACTCACTCTGTAAACCAGGCTCTCCTCACACTCGGAGATCCTCCTGCCTCTGCCTCTTGGGTGCTGGGATTAAAAGTGTGCACCTCCACCTGGCATGCTGTAGTAACACTCCCCGGCTGTGGTTCAGGGAAGACACATGGTGCAGGGTAGGCGTCTGCACAATGCACTTGACTCCTCAGAGAGATGTTTCAGGCTGAGGGAGGGTGACATGCCAGGCATATTGGGGGTGGAGCCCATCTTACCAGTTGATGGCTGAAGCTCCTCGGTGCCTGGGCAGCAGAGATGGATGGTAGATGATGGAGCCATGCCGGGGGGCATTGATGACCTCCATGGGTATGAACTGGCTGCAGAAGGGGAGCACATTGAGCTCTGCACCCAGAGCCTGGTATTTGGCCACCACCTCTGGCAGAGCCTGTCCTCGAGCCCGCCACCGAGGGAACTTGAACACGGGCACGCCGTCCTTCTCAGCCTCCAGGCCTGTGGAGAGAGCAGGTGAGAGCAGGTCCTCTCTATTCTACCCACACACTATCAGCCATCTCTACCCAGAGAAGTGGCTGCAGGACCATTCCAGTTTCCACTGTCCAGCAAAGTTCTGCTAGGATGTGGGTGGGGCTAGCCATGGGTAAGCAGCAGGGACTTTCCTGCTGTGAGCCCTAAGGCCTCTGAATGGCTCCCTTGCTCAGATCTCACAGGTTCCCCATAGCCGCTCTCCTCACAGTCCTTTCTAGAGGCCCATCCATGTCCAACACTGTCTCTCTCTCCTCTTCACTACCATCTCTACTTTCCCTTTTTTCCCTTTCCCTACCTCTCTCCCCTCTGGGTGTCAGCTGTACCAGGTGGAGGTGAGGAGGCCGGAGGGAGGAGGACAAGAAGGGTGAGGAAAGGGTTTGGTCCTTCTGGTGGGGATCCTGTCCACCACCCTAGCAGGATGCCTTACCCCAGCTACAAGAGTTCCTTCCCAGAGAAGCTGCTTAATCCCTGTTGCTAGTACACAGACCTGATCCCAATGTACACACTCTGTTCCTCACACCTGCAGCCTGGAGGTCCAGTCCAGCCTGCAGGGCTCCTCCTGTCTCCTTATAGGCCATATCCTGCACAACATCATTCCCTCTTTCCCTCAGGTTGGTGGCAGCAGCGGCCTCTGGAAGGCATGACCTTGACCGTAAGGGGCTCTCTCTGGCTGGCCATTCTTCAGTATTTATGAGAGCAGTCCTGTTGTATTGTTGTTCACTCTTGACTGGCCTGACCCTGCTCTCTGTCCTCATCTCTGCCACCATGACCTGATGTGAGGGCTAATCTACATTGCCAATGTCACCTCACCAGGTTTGGAAATCAGTGGGAGGGTGTTGCCAAGGTGCTAACTGAAAAGAGGAGAGTCCCTGGAATGTGGATGATGACATCCCATGTACTGAGGTACCAGGGTAAATAAAACAGGGGAAAAGAGAAAGCAGGCTGAAGAGACCAGGACAAATCACCGCTCCGCAGTGTAACCAGCAGCTATGAGACTAAGTTGGGCTACACTTCCAAAGCAGCCTCGCTGTGGCCAGTGAGACTCCTGTAGGCCTTCCAAGGTCAAGGTCAAGCAGTGGTCCCAACTGGGCCTGGGCTGGTACGGGGAGCAGAATAGTCTGGTCACTGTTAGTATCTGTTTGTAGAGCTCAGAGAGTGAGGTGATGCTTATCATGCTGCGGTCAGGAGCAGGGCTGAGACCTGGCAGGCATCATCAGAATCCAGGGGTCAGACTGTGACTGCTTGCTTGGCCCTGGATCTGGCTGGTCCCACAAAGCCACCTCCCTACTCTCAATCTCCCATCCTTAAGCTGTGCCTACAGTCCTTCTCCAGCAGGCCTGAGAAGTGTGTCTGTTCATCATATGGAAGCCCCAGTATCCTGGGTGCTCTTCTGGAGTCCTAAGGACTGTGATTCTCAAGTGGCTTCTCCCCAGTGAGGTAGGACACCCAGAAGATGCTGAAAGGGAAACCTCTCAGCTCCACCCACTCTGCTGTGCCAGGAACCTTTGGGTGGACTGAGCACTCAGAGCTAACAGAGCCCTAGAGACGGTGACATGGAGCATGCCCACCTTGGGGAATGACAACTCCAGGTTACCACCCCTAGGAGGCCTTCAGAGCTTAGATGCTTGGGTCAGAGAAGTTAGGAGAGGTATGTGGGACAAGCTGGGCTTCTCTATGGCCATTGGTCAGGATGCAGATCCCACCCTATAGTCACTTTATTCCAGGGCAGTCCAGCAGCCACTTGGCATCAGGGTGGATTCAGGATGGAAGGTGTGTAAGTGTCCTCTAGCAAGGGCCATGCCATGAGACCCCGGACTTTACCCACCAGCCCGCTGTAGTGGCTCTGCCCAGCAGGTGGATTTCCTCCCACCCTCCTCCCTGCCCCTGAGCTTCTCACTCACCCAGGGGATCTGCTTTTCCGTCCTTGTCTGGGATGGTGAACACACCCACCACCTCATGGCCCTCCTTCCTCAGCTGGCAGTAAACCTCCTGGCCAAACAGGCTCTGCCCAATTACTGCAATCTTCATGGCAACACAGGGTTGGAAGGCACCTGTTGAAGGAGCAGCCAGAGGGTTAGAAAGGGCTCTCTGGAGATGGGAGTGGGATGGGGGGAACCGCTCAAGCTCCAACGGGTGCTTTCTCCTGCATTGGTCATCCCTGGGGTTCCATGAGCAGCAGGCGGCTTGGGGAGACTGCCACTGTGCAAGGGAACATGGGTAATCCTGACATCTGTGGATGTGAGGACTGATGACAGCTGTTGGATCAGATAGTGACTGTAGCTTCAGGAGGCTCCCTTCATTAATCCCTGCAAATTATCATAAACCTGGTGCAAGTCCTCAGAGACATTTTGGACCATCCCCTGGAACTGACCCGCCTGTGACCTTGGTCCCACTACTTTAAGCCTTTGTTCCCTTGCTGTTAATGAGAAAGCCACCACACTTCTCTTGAGGGTACATCAGGCTTATTGCACCAGGCCCAGAAGCCATATGAGAGACAAAAAGGAGCTTTGCTTGACATCGGCCTCCAGAGCACAGGGTGACTGGGTTGTGAGTGCTAAGGGGGAAGGCTGAAAAGAGGGACATTGGAATGAAGCAGAAGTCAGTATGAGTGGCTGCTAAGCCCAGCACCTTCCTGTAAAACCTGAAGTACTCTCTGGTAGCTTTCTTTAAATTGTCTGCTTACCACATATGCATGGTTTAGGGAAAAAAAACTGAAGCAATGCTCACTTCACACACTCAGAAGCACAGAAACCACAGATGTGAAGCAGCCTCACGAATTCCTACATGTGCAGCGTGCTGCTGCCTGAGCACCCTAAATGCTCACCAAACACCCAGGGCTCTTTCAGCACAGAGCGGCGATGCCCGTCTGCCTTGGCCAACCTCACACATCTGCATTTCATACCCAACCCTATGCCTGCTTCCACCATCTCACGAGCCCGTGGGCATGTGAACTACCAGAAGTGGGCGCTTGACTACATCACAGGAGGCCATGCTGGCTCGAACACTGCACAACCTCCACAAAAATCAAGTCCAAATGAATCACAGACTTGAGGTTATAAATCACTCAAAGATAGTAAAAGAGACATGGACAGCCTTACATTCATCAATAACTTTCAAAGCACAGAACCGGGGGCTCATGAAAAGGGGAGTTAAGTCCTCCTTTATTCAGTTAAAAATTTCTACTTTTAAGGGACGCCATCAAGAAAATGAAACAAGAATCCATAAACTGGGAGACCTGAAAAGCCAATCCTCAAAACTCAGTCAGAAGGGTAGCAACTCAATTCAAATGTGCTAATAAGATGCTCCAACATATAATAAAGACACTACAACATACAACAAGCTCCACTATGTTCATAGTAGCCTTATTTATAATAGTCAGAAGCCGGAAACAACCCAGACGTCCTTCAAGAGAGGAATGGATACAGAAAATGTGGTACATTTACACAATGGATAACTCAGCTATCAAAAACAATGACTTCATGAAATTCTTAGGTAAATTAATAGAACTAGAAAATACAATCCTGAGTGAGGTAACACAATCACAAAAGAACACACATGGAATGCACTCACTGAGAAGTAGATGTTAGCCCAAAAGCTCAGAATACCCAAGATACAATTCACAGACCACATGAAGCTCAAGAAGAAGGAAGACCAAAGTGTGGATGCTTTGGTCCTTCTTAGAAGGAGGAACAAAATACTCACTGGAGGAAATATGGAGACGAAGTGTAGAGAAGAGACTGAAGGAAAGGCCATCCGGAGACTGTCCCACCTGGGGAATCCATCCCATATACAGTCACCAAAACCAGACACTATTGTGGATGCCAAGAAGTGCTTGCTGACAGGAGCCTGTTATTGCTGTCTCCTGAGAGGCTCGGCCACTGCCTGACAATACAGAGGCAGATGCTTGTAGCCAACCATTGGACTGAGCACAGGGTTCCCAATGGAGGAGTTAGATAGAGAAAGGGCTGAAGGAGCTGAAAAGCTTTGCAGTCCCATAGGAAAAACAACAATATGAACCACCCAGAACCCGCCCCCCTCCGAGCTCCCAGGGACTAAACCACCAACCAAAGAGTACACATGGATGGACCCATGGCTCCAGCCACATATGTAGCAGAGGATGACCTTGTCAGGCATCAATGGGAAGAGAGGTCCTTGGCCCTATGAAGGCTCTATGCCCCAGTGTAGGGGAATGCCAGGCAGGGAGGTGGGAGTGGGTGGGTGGAACACCCTCATAGAAGCAGAGAGATAGGGAGTGGGATAAGGGGCTTGGGGGGACTGGGAAAGGGAATAACATTTAAAATGTAAATAAAGAAACTATCCAATAAAATAAAATAAAATAAAATAAAAAAAAAAAAAAGCCATGGAGGCTGGAAGGTGGCATCAGATTCACCTGGAGCTAGAGCCTCAGGAGGTTGTAAGCTGCCTGGCTTTGGTGCTAGGGATAGAATGCAAGCCCTCTGCCAGAGCAGCAAGCACTCTTACCCAGTAAGTCACCGCTCCAGTTCCCCAAAACATTCTCGTTCTAAGGCACAGCTCACTATAAGTATGGGTTCTAGAACCCACTCTGCACCAGCTAGTTTATGTCAACTCGACACAGCTAGAGCATTGAAGAGGAGGGAACCTCAACTGAGAAAACACCTCCATCATCAGATCAGGGTGTAGGCAAGCCTATGGGGCATTTTCTTAATTAGTGATTGGTGTGGGAGGGCCCAGCTCACTGTGGGTGGGGTCCTGAGAACCCAGATCACTGTGGGTGGGGTCCTGAGGACCCAGCTCATTGTGGATGGAGGCCTAGGTTCTTTAAGGAAGCAGATTGAGAAAGCCATGTGAAGCAAAGCAGCACTCTTCTATGACCTCCCCATCAGTTCCTGCCTCCAGGCTCCTGCCATGTTTGAGTTCCTGACTTCTGTTGATGATGAACAGTGATAACGAAGCATAAGCCAATTAAGCCCTTTCCTTCCCAAGTTGCTATTGGCCATGGTGTTTCATCACAGCAATGCAACCCCTAAGTAGGGCACTCCCTCACTGGCATTTCTTCAAATGGACAGAAAACTAAGGTCCACGTAAAGCCCCACTTGCAGCCTTCCTTAGAATTGACCAGTTCTGGAAGCAACTATGACACCAGGTAGGGAGTGAATGGGAAAAACAAAATAAAGCCTGTGGTGCTGGGCTTCAGATAATGGAAAATAAGCCAGATCGGAGGACACGTGCTAGGACATTGTGAAAAGACACGCTGGACACCTAGATGCAAGAGAAGCTCATTGGCAGAGGTGCCGTCCACTATGATCACAACTGCACAGCACTCTGAAAAGCCACCCAGGGAACCAGAGATAGTGCCAAGGTCAGTGGTTTCCTGGATGGAGGAAAGGGTGGCGAGTAGAGAACACACAGACACCCACGTACCATAAACACACACACACACACACACACACACACACACACACATACACACCATACCACAGACAGATAGACACATACACCATACCATAGACACACATGTCATACATATACCATACCATACCACACACACACACACACACACACACCATGTTACTGCTTTGGGAAATTACAGTGAGCTGTTATCTGCTGGAACATGTTGGCTCACATATCCCCAGCCAGCAACAGTTTGCTACATCCTGATGGTATGGCCTACAAACTGCAGTTCACCACAGCGTAAACCCGCCTGTTGTCCTCTGGTCCTCCTACAGTTTATAAGGGAGATACTAGGTAAGCACTGACTACAAGGGTGGATACACGTCCTTACATACCACCCAAACCTGAAGAGCAGGGGGACATCCCACTGCAGAACGTGGCTTTGATGTCATCACACTGCACTGGCGTCGGCTTGCACAGCACAGTCAATGTTTAACAGGAGAAGGCATGAGCAGAGTGAACATATGGGAACCCAATTCTGCCCTCATGTTTTCCCATAAACTTAAAACAAGTTCTGAGGGTTGATTATTAATTTAAAGAAACAAATAGAGCTCTCTGGCCTACATTTTGCTCAAAAAAATCCAACTGGGTTAAAAGTGAACAGTTTTACACCAAAGACAAGAAGAAAATACAGTAAGGTGGGAACTGGGCTTAGCTGATGGAACATCAGCCTAGCATGCATGAAGTTTCATCCCTAGCTCCACAGAAACCAAGTGTACTGGTACAGGTTGTTAGCACAGCTCTCCCGAGGTGGATGCAGGGGGACTGGAGGTCAAGGTCACCCTCAGCTACATAGAGGGTTTAGGGCCAGCCTGGGCTACGTGAAGCCCTGTCTCAAAAATGGAGGAGAAAGAGAAGAAAGAGGAGGAGGAGAAGGAAAGGGAGGGAAGAGAGAAAGAGAGAGAGGGGGAGGGGGAGGGAGGGAGGGAGGGAGAGGACTTATGTTAGAAATATTAGTGAACAGTAAGCTTTCCAAGCTCTACAGTAAAGGCAAATTGAATATGACAAAGTTTCACATATAAAGCACTTTGTTAAAAGGAAAAACTTACAGCCAACAGACAAATTCACGTTCAAATCACAACCAATTAGAACAATGCAGTGCCAAACACAGTACATATTCCCTCTGTAAAACTGACAGGTACTGAAAATAATATGATACTGAGTGTTGGCGAGGTTTGGGAAACAGTAAGTGGGTACAAACTCTCTGCAGAGGGCATGAAAAACTGCTCAGTGCTGATCTAGTATCTCCCTTATAAACTATAGGAGGACCAGAGGACAACAGGCGGGTCTACGCTGTGGTGAACTGCAGTTTGTAGGCCATACCATCAGGATGTAGCAAACTGTTGCTGGCTTGGGATATGTGAGCCAACATGTTCCAGCAGATAACAGTTCATTGTAATTTCCCAAAGCAGTAACGTGGTGTGTGTGTGTGTGTGTGTGTGTGTGTGTGTGTGTGTGTATGTGTGTGTGTGTGTGGTATGGTATGGTATATGTATGACATGTGTGTCTATGGTATGGTGTATGTGTCTGTCTGTCTGTGGTATGGTATGTATGTGTGTGTGTGGTATAGTATGTGTGTGTGTGTGTGTGTGTGTGTGTGTGTGTGTCTGTGTGTGTGTGTGTATGGTATGTATGTCTGTGTGTCTGTGTGTGTGTGTGTGTATGTGTGGTATGGTATGCATGTCTGTGTGTCTGTGTGTGTGTCTGTGTGTGTGTGTGTGTGTATGGTATGTGGGTGTCTGTGATATGGTGTCTGTGTGCTCAGTGTTTTTGTTGCCTTCTTTCAAGGGAGTTTCAGTGCATAGCCCAGGCTGCCCTTGAAATTTCCATCCTCCCATCTCAGCCCCATTGAGTGCTGAGATTTCAGATCTGTGCTCCCTCACCTGCATCCCTTCCCTGTGAACATCTGTTATTTATAGAAAGAGTAAGGAGAAAAACACAAGTAAACAAAACTAAAACAAAACCCCACTTTTGGGATATCTGCAGATCGGCCATTATCACACTCCAGGGACAAGAAGGAACATGGAGTGAGGACTGCCACATAAAGCTTGCCTTTGGCCACACAGATAGCAGACGAGGGTTTGGAAGACCTACTGAGCCCCAAGGCTATAGGGTGCAGACTCCCAGCCCTGTCTTCTTGTCATGGGACACCCCTAGGGGCTGCTGAAGCCTCCAGCCTTCAGGGACTCAGAGGGCTCCTGCTCTGCAGTCCCCTCTTCCAGCCCCTGGGTCAGGACAGCAGAACAGCAACAGGAGTCCTCTGTCTATACCCTGCTGCAGTCCCAGACTAGGAGCAGACCTGGTGGTAGTCAGGGTTCAACCCATGGCCAGGTATTCTGCTAGAATACAAGGAACCCCTTTCCATAACTGCTCAAGGCTGACCCTCTCCTATGATAGCCTCTTTGCCCCAGCTCCAGGGTGGGTACAGCCCTCAGGGGGCCAAGATCCGACACTTCCATGATCCTGTGTGGCTACAGGGTAAAACAGAGCAATCCAGTTCTCAAGCTTGCAAGGCCTAAGTGAATTGTCACCTTACCTGTGTTTCAAGTGCCTCTGTAAAATATGACCATGCTGTCTCCTGGGCACAGAGAACTTAACTAGACAGAGGACAGTGCCAACACTCACCACCAGCTGCCTAGGACCAGAATTCTCCAGGAACCTCAGGAGAGGTACACTGTTAGCCACCACACCTCCACAATTTACAGACCAGAAGCCAAGATTCGGCTGTGCTTACGAAAATTCCCAGGACATGAGTCTGTGGTGGTGGTGCATGCCTTTAATCTTAGCACTCCGGACACCCAGGCTGGTCTACGGAGCTTGTTCCAGGACAGCCGAGGCTACTCAGGGAAAACTTCCCTCAAGAGGGGAGAAAAAAAAGGCAGGCACTATAGTTCCCAGGGCAAGAGCTATGGTTCCAAGGTTCAGCGTCTGCCCTTAGAGGAGAGCCTCTGGGTGCCTCTCACAAAAACAAAAGAAAAAGAAACTTACCCAAGGTCAAAGACGGGGATTAGGGAAAACAGAGTCACAGGCCCAGAGGCCTGGACTAGCAACCCAGAAGTACCTGCTAGCTGCGAGGATCAGTCAGCTGTCAGCTGTCAGCACAGGGGCAGTGAGCTCCCAGGAGGGCGCACAAGCTCGGGTCTTGTGCAGAGAGGGTTGGGGTCAGTGCTCCGCCTCCAGGCTGAGAAGAGGCGGTTCCTAGAGGCCCGCCCAGCCTAGATCTCTCCAATCATAGGAGGCCCTCGGGCCAGGCCCCTAGATGTGACCAATCAGGGAATCCTTCCCCAGTCCCTAGAATGGGGTGAGGGATTTGGGAAGCGAACTAGAAGAACCAAGCTCTGGTCGTCCGACCGTTTGCAGGTACCTTGCTCCCCAGAGAGCCCCGGCTTTCCCTTCAGCAAAATGGGCCACCATCGTCTGTAAAGCACGGTGCAGCCACAGACGCGTCCTCAAAAGGCTGAGTACCCATAGCTGGGTTGGGGACCCTCCCCGCCTCCCCCCTCCCCCCATTCCTAGTTGAGTTCCATGCCTAGCACGCCTGGAGCCTAGCTGGTCACCCACGGTCCGGAGCCAGCAGGTGATTCACCAGACCAGACCGCGATGGGACTTTAGTGAACCTTAGTCCTGAGACTGGAGATGACCTAGACCCACGAGTGAGGAGGCAAGGAGGCGGGAGGCGGGTCTGATCTGCTGAAGGTGGGACTTATGGAAAGTGCAGCTGGGAGGGGAGGCCAAGGCCCAGCCCTAGCTGTGTGGCCTAGTCCCCGCATTCAGACCTTAAATTACCTGGGTCATTCCCCTCACCCAAACGTGATAAGCAAGGAGCACTCCTACGCTGTTGTCTGAGACATGCAAGGTCACCATTTGCTGTGGACCTGAGGTTGTGTCCTGGTGGGCCTGAGGTTCTGAATCCTATGCCCCTTCCCACCTCTTCACGGCTTCTGGTTTTCTTCTCAGAAGTTCTCCTCTGGCCCTTCCACCTTGTCTAGGTGCCACAGACCCCCTTCCTGAGCAGGGTCATTGTCCTATTTGAGGTAAGTCAGAAGACAATACAGGGTCCAGTAACATGTCCATCACTTCCTGACCAAAGCGCTGTCCTGCAGGCTTCCTTCCAAGGATGCCCCCTACTACCTGCCCTGCCACTCAAACCACCTCTGAGGCTCCTTCCTGACCCCCGCCCCCTTGTCTTCAGTACACCAGGCTGGCTCTAACCACAACCTTTGCACTGGCTCTACCTTGAGCAGACCCTTGGGTTGTGATAGCAGGCGCCTCTGTCTCTTACCAGCCAGCCAATATCAGTGTCTGGGTGGTTCAGCCCAAACATGCTGTGTCCCTCCACACAACCTAAGGAGCCTCTTGGGCCTCTCCATGCTCCACCACTCTCAGAACTAACCATACCCCCAATCTCCCTGTCCTCTGTGTATCTGCTCTCCCACCAGACTGTAAGCTCTCTGAGGTCAGGAAATGCAATAGTTACTATACCTGCTTCCTTGTCAAAGCACATAATAGTTGCTCAAAAAAGTCCTCCAGGACTCATGGACTTTTTCGTGCTCTTTACTCTCCCCATGAGTTAGGGAGCTCCCATTATTAACACACCACATCTTCAGAGAAGCTGTCCCTAACTGCAGCCCCTGGGGTGGAGCTCTCACTTTCCTTTATGACCCTCCAATTTCAGTGTTATCCATCTTATGCCACCCACAGGAGTATGTGATGACCCTGGCCTCCTGGCAAGTTCCCAGCACTGAGTGACATGCTTGCAGGTAAAGGGATAAAGTCTGTAGATAGCATAATTAAATGTCAGGTTGCTGTGCTCTGTACTCTGCAGTTGGAATGGAGTTGGCAGAAGTGGGGATGATGGAATCCCCCCAAAGGTCAGCCTGGAAGCTGACTGTCAAAACAATATCTAGGGAAATCTGAGGGGACCCATTCTATAAGAGGCAGTGAGCAGAAGGGGGCGCATAAGCAGAGTTTTCTGTAGTGATAAGGGACTGCTATGCTACTTTTTTCATTTACAAAAATGCCCAACAATTGGGCAGTGGTGACGCATGCCTTTAATCCCAGCACTTGTGAGGCAGAGCAGGTGGATTTCTGAATTCGGGGCCAGCCTGGTCTACAGCCAGGGCTATACAGAGAAACCCTGTCTCAAAAAACGAAAAACAAAACAAACAAACAAAAAAAACCAATAAAAGCAAAGTAAGGGAAGAAGAGCTTGTTAGTGCTCATGGTTTGAGGGTACGGTCCATCATGGAGGCGAAGGCACGGTGGCAGGAGTATGAGCCCGCTGGTCACATCGCATCTGCAGTCAGGAAGCAGAGGGTGAAAAATTCTGTGTTCAGCTCACTCTCTCCTTTTCATGCAATACTGAACCTCAGCCCATAGCAGGGTGCCACCCACCCACATTTGCCGGGGGTAGGGGGTCTTCATGGAACTTGAATCTAGAAACTCCTTCACAGTTGTGCCCAGAGGTTTGTTTCCAGGGAGACCTGAAATCTCATAAAATGGGCAACGAAGATCAGCTGCCACAATGAGGTTCATAAAAGACACAAAGATTTTAGGACACATACTGGAGAGAAGGCCAGCAAGGATGCACAGGGTTAGCCAGAGCTCCAAAGGCAGATGCATCTGGTTCTCCAGGTTTAACTGGCAGGAAGTGTCAGAGATGCACCTGTGGGTTGCTCTTCCTGAAAAGTGAGAGCGAGAGGGGCTCAAAGTGCAGAACCAAGAGTCTGGGCCTCACTGTCTCCGCCATTTGCTTTGAACAGCAGAGTGCTTGTCCTAGGTCTGTTCCCATGCTAGCATACCTGTCCCAGGAGCCTGCACCCCACCACTAGCCTACCTGCCCAGCAGGGCTACACTTGAGAGACTGACCAAGATGTTGGGGTTCATGTCGGGCTCTTGCTTGTCTTTTGAGCTTCTTGCTGTTATTTGTTGTGGAAAGCAGCTCTGGCCTGCGACTGTGACACTTTCTGCCAGTTGAATGGACCTTAGGGAAGTGATGAGGGGTGAAGGTTTATCTTTCTGAGTCTGCCTCCTTAGTGTGGGATTATGGTTCCTTTCATAGTACCCAGCTCGGTGAGCTGGTTCTGTACATGGGGAAACAAAGTCAATGACTGGGGCTGGCACATAGGCTATGGCAGTTGGAAAAGCTTTGAAACCCCTCCTTTAGGGCCTGTGGAGTCTCATTTCCTCCCATGAGTGTGGGCTGGATATAATGACTTGTTTCTAACAAGGGGAAAATGGCAGAAGCCACATTGTGTGAATTCTGGATTCATGCCTTCACAGACAGACAGAGAAACAGGTTTGAGGTCAGAGAGTGGCAGAGCCAGTCTGTGTCTCAGGCTGTATGACACTCAGGGGATGACCACTCTACCCCACCATGCCAGCAGTGCCCAGAAGTTGCACGGAGTGACATGTATGTCCCACACAAACCACACTCCAGTGCCATACTCCCAAGCTTCTCTGTATCTTTCCGTGGGAGCAGGGGATGCTCCCTTTTTGTCTTAAACCCACCATCTCTATTAAGGATGCTGAGGAAGCATCATGGCGGGGTATGGGTGGGCAAGCACAGCCAGGATAACTGCTGCGGCTCTCTGCAGGGCCCTGTGACTAAGGAAGAGTGGTGTGCACTGGCTAATCGCTAGGCTGAGAAAAGAGGTTAGAGGGAATGGAAGGATGGGAGAGATGGAGGGTTAGAAGGGATGAGGGCTAGGGAGTGGGGAAGGGCTGCTGCTTAATCCTAAAGTAGTTAGGAGGGGTTGTCGGGCTCAGGAGCTGGAACACAGGGGAGCAGATGGGCAGAGCAGCTTTTCTTCTGTTGTATAAGCATGATTCAGCTGCTTCTGGAACTCACTGGATATGAGGAAACATTAACCTAGCCAGGGCTATGGCCTTGGAAAGTCAAGGTGAGCAGGGTAAGTGACCCAAACTTTGTTTTGTTTTGTGGAGGCAGGGTCTCACTGTGTATGCCCAGTTTGGCCTGGACCTGGAGACTGATTCCTTAGCTCAGCTTCCTAAGGGTGGGATTGCAGGTGGGCATCACCAAAGCCAGCTACAAACATTCTTTTGGGGCAGAGTTCTCCTCTTTTGGGCCTTCCTCCTATTCAGACACCTGCATCCCACCCTGTGAGACACATCTGACACCTGCTCCTTTTTCCAGAGGGCACAGCGGTCACCAGATTTCCCCTAGGAAGAGCTCAACGTGTGCTGTTGATGTAGAATGTAAAAGCAGGTGTTGGTGTCAGACCCCACTCTAGTTTCACCTCAAACCAGAGGTCATGGCATCTGAAACCACAGTGTCACTCTTCTGGGAGAGATGAGGTATGATCTGGAAATTCAAGGCCCTCCTCACACTATACCTCTGCAGCCTTGGGGGGAGCCTGTGGGCGTTGTCAGGTCAAACCTTAATATCCCAATGCCCAGGAGAGCAGGCTTGCAGATGGCCTCCATGGACTGACACACAGAGAGGCAGGTGCTGCCTCCCCAACCCAGAAGGAAGATGATGAGGGGAGCTCAGCAGAAGTCAAAGGAGAAAGGATTGCTAAGAAAGCCTACATCGCAGGTTTGGCAAGTGAACTGGATCAGGAAGAAATGAGGACTTCCCAGCCCGGGAACAGAGAGAAAGGTTCATGGTGTGTGCAGGCAGGGGTGGGGCTAGCTGGAAGGGATGAAGCCCAGCTCACTGGACAGCAGTGGAGAAGCTGGAAAGGTCAGGGGTCACCAGCAGCTGTGCCACTGGACACTGTGTCCCAGTGGTAACCAGACCTTATGATTTTGTAAGACAATCCTGGAAAAGCATCTTGGTAGCTAACAGATTCTCAGTTGCCATTTTTTTTTTATAAAAATACTCAAGAGGTATAATAATTTAGACTTTAAGAGGAAGAAAATCAGACCTGTGATACATGGGTGAGTCTTGAGTTTGTTGTACTGAGTGAGGTGAAATCATACTGACTGAAATACACTGGAACACACCGGAATCAAAAGGTCTTAATGATTCCTCATGGGTGAGGCCCCTAGGGCAAACAGAAGGCAGTGTGAGGAGAGCTGGGACTGGGGAGCTTTGGGCATTGGTGTTTAAAGTGGGTGGCTTTATGTGGGAACCAGAAAAGCCTGTTGATGGGTAGGGTAGGATCATGGAGGCAGGATGATGAGGGTGAGGGAGGGGATGACGGAGGGTGAGGGAAGGTATGATGAAGAATGAGGGAAGGGATGGTGGTGAGTAAGGGAGGGGGTGATGGAGGGTGAGTGTAGGGGTGATGGAGGGTGAGGGAGGGGGTGATAGAGGGTGAGGGAGGTATGATGAGGGTGAGGGAGGTATGATGATGGTGAGGGAGGGGATGATGGAGAGGGAGGGAGGG
>NW_022196903.1:84266100-84275880 GCF_008632895.1 Mastomys coucha | reverse complement strand
GAGGGAGGGGGTGATGGAGGGTGAGGGAGGGGTGATGGAGGGTGAGGGAGGGGATGATGGAGGCTGGATAGGGATGATGGTGGGTGTTGGGGATGACTACATAATAGTGAACTCATCGAATGTGGCAGAACTAAAGGCTTGGAAATGGCTAATGTGGAAGCAGGAGAATTAGTATTTCAAGGTCACTCTTGGTTTCCTAGAGAGTTCAAGGGTAGCCTGAGCTACAGGAGATGCTGTCTTACAAAACAAAACAAAACTGGAAAAGACAATCTCCACTGAACATCATCTTAAATTCATCCATCCATCAAACAAACAAACAAACAAACCATTTGGCATTAGATAAAACCAAAAACCCATAAAGAATTCATTTGGCCTTGTATTGCTGCCATTAGAGCAGAAACAGTGAAGAACCCATGCAGGAGTAGAGGCAGGGACCTGGAAAGTACGGACAAGAAGTACAGCATCGCAGGAGCCCAGGACAGCATCCCAGCACAGAGCTGAGGTTCCCCAGACCCTGAAGCCCTCTAGGGGAAAAACTTGGAGCCTTAGTAGCACCCAAAGGACAATATGTGCGGTGGTCATAGCCAAGTGACACAGTAACCATGGGGGATAGCTCAGCTCCCTCCTGTGCTGCTATAGGATGTGTTCAAGGCTTGGTCCTCAGAGTGGCATCATTGGGAGTGGGAACCTTTGTGAGGTGAACCCTTGTGGAAAGTCGAGATGACTGTAGGACCCTGGTGCCCATCTCTCCCCTCTGCTCCCTGTCTCATGGCGTAAGCTCTCTGCTCTCCTATGCTCCAGACCAAAGGCCAAGCAACGGCCAAGTGATCACTGACCGAAATCTCCAAAGGAATGAGGTAAAATAACCCTTTCTCTTTATCAGTCAATTACTTTATTACAGTGATGGCAGCCAGCCTAACAACACACCTCCCTTCCCTCACTCCTCTGATTAGCCAAGACTTTCCATTGGAAAGCTGTGGGCACAGGCCTTGTAGGTCAGTCCTCAGGCACATGCCCAGGGAGGGCTAGGAATGGGCGTAGACCAGGGGATGCCCTCAGGGTCAGGACGGAGTCCAACTCTAGTGACAAAATGAAGACAGGTCATGTGATCCTGAAGTGACAGGCATGTGGTAGAGTTAGGGACAGAGCAGAGTCAACCCCACTCATGAGGCTGGAAGCTCACGGATGAGGGGATGGAGACAGCATTGAGCCAGCTCCACCCACAAGGCTGGAAGCTCAAGGACAAGGGGCAGGCAGATCTAGACATATTCCTGGCTTGTGGCTCTGTGGTACATTTACCTGGCACTTGATGCAGTTGGGAGGCAGGCTCACCCGTTTAGTTCCCTCTTCCTTGTACCCAGGGATTCCCAAAGGCTGAATTAGCTGGAAACAACCTGCTAGGCAAAGGACACTGGGCAGCAGAGTCAGCTGAGGTCTGCAGCATGCAGTGTGGGGCAGAGTGAATTCAGGGGCTCTGTGCAGCCAGCTGTGTGAGCAATACAGGAGGCCAGCAGGTCAGGCTTGGGGACATAGTGGCAGCCTGAGGGCTGGCGTAGGTCCTCTAGAACCTCGGAGAGGAAACTGTGTTCCAGTGATGGGCAGAGCCAGTGCAGAGGCTGAACAAGTTTGAAGGGTCTGACTTGGGAGAACAAGGTAAGCAAAGGGCATCTGGGAGAAGGGATGGGCTTAAGGAGGGAATGTATGAATGTAAAAGCCATAGGAAAGGATTCAACTAAGAAGGCGAAGATAGGTGTACAAGAAAAGAGAATTTGCAGTCTCTCCAGCTCCTGGGAAGGTTGGTGGAGGCATCCACAAACAGATTGGGGAATAGTCTTCCTGACTCCTTAACTAGGAGAGCAGGAGAGAAAGCGTATGTGGTGGGTAGAAGGATACAATAAATGGGTGCATTTAAAGAAGGATATATAAATGTATATGTATATAGATGGGCGGATATGTGAATGAACAGACACCCACGTAGCACAAGTAGTCTAGCTTGCTTTCTATTGCTTGGATAAAACACCATGATCAAAAGCAAGTTGAGGAGGACAAGCTTTCTTTGGCTTACTGTTCCCAGTCCCAGTCCAAAAGGGAACCCAAGGTAGGGACTTGAAACAGAAGCCATGGGGGAAAACATGGCTTATTGGCTTGCTCCCTGTGACTTACTCAGCTGTTTTTATACAGTCCCAGACCACCTGCCCGGGTTAGCACTGGCTGCACTAGGCCAATCTGATGGGGGCATTTCTTCAACTGAAGTTCCTGTTCCCAGATGACTCTAGCTTATGTCAAGTTGACTGAACAAATAATAAATAAATAAATAAAATAATTAGAACTGGAATAAAGAGAAAGGGAGGGAGGAAGGGATGTGTATGTAGATATGTAGGGATGGATAGAAGGGAGGGAGGGTGAGTGTAAGAATAGATGTAAAGATGAGTGACTCCATAGGTGGATGGGTATATGGAAGGGGGGAAGGACAGGAGGAGAAGAGGAGGAGGACTACACGGATGGGTGTGAGGGTGGGCGGATCTGTCAACGGAGAGGTGGATGAATGCTAGGCTTCCTTTATCTGTATTTCGTGTTAGTATAAGATGGGTGATCCTACCATATGGCTTCTCTGCCCTCTCTAAAGAAGAAGGAGAGAGACATCTTGGTTGGACTCACCTGCTGAAGTGGGACAGCAAAAATCCAGGGGAAGCAGTGGATGACAATATCAATGCTGGATGAGGTACCCTACCTCAAGACGAAGTGGAAGGAGAGAACAGATGCACAAAAGTTGTCCTCTGACCTCCAGGCCCCACCATAGCCTGTGTGCTCCCACACTCCCACATGAAGGTGAAGGTCTGGGAGAGTTACACTTCACTGCAGATTCGTGTGAGAGCCTTTGCTTCTCAGGGAGGCATGGACCTCTCGCCATCTCAGTTTTCCTTCCAGACCATTCTGGTAAGGTCTAGGAGTCTCATTTAGCTGGCAGCAACACACGTAGGTAGCCACTTGGTTTTGCCTGATGGGGAGGAAATGGAACAGCCTGTGGAGAGTCACTTTGTTTTACTGGAGTCCTTTCCTGCACAGTGGCTGTCCCCATGGTCTGGCTTAGGAACATGGTACTAGTCAGCTTCCAGCTCCTGCAGGTACAGAAGCTCTGCCTCAGCCTAGGGGCTTGCCTAATGCTCCTGCAAGAGGTCAGTCGGCAGAGTAAAAGGTCTCCACACTCAAGGCAGCCAACAGGTAGGACTTTCCAGGCCCTGGATATGTAGACTCATTTCCAATGGTTCCCAAGAAGGTTCCATGGGCTGAAGAGCCAGCCACAAGACCCACCACTATGGGGGCAGGCTGCTTTCTCTGCTCCTGCTTCATTATCCTCTCAGTCTATTCCCAGATCACAGGCTCTCTCTCCAGGATGCTATGACAAGTCTCACAGTTACACCCTCTCAGTTACTCGTCATTCATGAAGATGACTGTCCCCCTAGACCCCTTTGCATGAGTGCCATCCATCCTTCAGCTCCTTCCTCACAGTGACTTTCCTAGCTGTTCCTCTCAGAGTGCATGTCCCTTTCCTTTGCTAGTCTGTGTTCAGGCCCATGCACCATCTCAGACTGGATGAGCAAACCCACCCTACAGGTAGAGATGGCTCCTTCTGCCCACCCCATCTTCCACAGAGATGAGAGATGCTGAAAGGGACTGGCCAGCTTGTCGTGGGACTGATCCCGCAGAAGCTGTTACTCAAATAAAGGCTTCTAGTCAGATGCCATCCATAGTCAGAATGAGGTCCTATTGGACAGTCCACTCAGCCACCTCTACTTGGACTTGTCCCAGATCTGCAGGGCTGGTGATTCAGTGCTCTTTTTGTGTGTATTATCCTGACCACCCGAGCGCCACAGGCATGCCCTGTCTCTTTCTTGAGTCCCACGAGGCATTAACATACTTATTTTGTATGTGGGGTAGTGGTGGGAGATGCTTGCAACCCCAAGTGCCCAACTGTGTTCCCACATCTCCCTGGAAACCCTTCTCTTTTGTTTCCCACATTCTGCCAGCAGCTCTGAGAATATCCCTTCAGGGCTGAAGCACTTGAGAGTCAGGGCCAATGTTGAGAATTCTCTAACTCCCTCTCTCCAATGTGCAGATGTATGCTGTAGAGTATGGCAGTGGGCAATCCATTGCTTGGAAGGGCACTGTCCTGGAGAGCCAGGACCTGAGGCAGATTTAGAGCAGGTGGGAAACAAGCCCCTGAGATGTCGAATTCCTGGGTTATGTCACTCAGTCTGTTCTGGCCTCACCTGACTGAGGGAACCTGGATGTATGGCCTGAGTCAAGAAGCCAGGCAGACAGCTCTTCAGACTTCTACTTCTCCCCAACAAAGAGAGCTGGGGGGCAGGGAGAACCAAAGCATCCACGGAGGTACATGGGAGGGAGTTCCCATGTGACCTGTGGCTGTTTATGAGCTGCCTGATTCATGATTCTCCCTCCTGTGGCAGATCCCAGAAAGGGACATTTGTGAGTTCGCCCTGGTCTCCATATCACCAATGCCTATCTGCAGGAAGATGAACTCAGGCATTCTTCAGATAGATACATGACCCCAGACAGCCCTCTGGGTCTCAGCCACTTGTAATGCCCCCACTTGTATCCAACCCTGAAGACCGGCAGGCAGGATCCAGTAAGGTAAGGGCAGGGCAACTTACCCTGGTAGGTCCTGCTGGCCTGGGAAGCTGGGGCTCAGCTGAGAAGGGAGGAGAGAAAGGAGAGCAGCAGGCTCTGGTTTCCAGCCTAGGCTAGGCTCTGGTTTCCAGCCCAGGCTAGGCTCTGGTAGCCCATGTTGAGCAACCACTAGTGCTTATTCACTGTGTATCAAAGTCCCCGGGCTCTCCTGTTGTGTGTCTAAGGCGGTTCCAGGTAGCTGTGGGAACGCACTCCCTGCATGGGAATCTATGGGTTCCCCCTGGAACCCATGCCATGGGCTTGTGGATCGTCATTACTGGTCAGGTGCCCCAGCCAGCAAAGTCACCTTCCCATGAAGCACTGCTCACAGGCACAAAGCTGGTAATTCATGTAGGATGTTAGTTCCCCGTGAGTGTGGACCCCTGAGAGAATCACTGCTGTTGTCACTATCACCACGCTGTGCCAGAAAGGCCATCAAACTCAGCCACCATTGAAACAAGCCACCACCGTGGAAGCAGTGGGCCTCCTGTATTCCAGAAGCTCAGTGAAGAGGGACAGGCTGTACCCAGACCCATGAACTCAGCATTAGGATATGGCATCCCCGCTTTGAATGTGAAGATACAGTGAAGAGTATAGTTTTAAAAAGTGTCAGGCTGGAGAGATGGCTCAGCAGTTAAGAGCACTGACTGTTCTTCAGAAGGTCCTGAGTTCAAATCCCAGCAACCACATGATGGCTCACAACCATCCATAATGAGATCAGATGCCCTCTTCTGGGTGCCTGAAGACAGCTACAGTCTACTTACATATTATAAATAAATAAATCTTTTAAAAAAAGAAAAAGAGAAAGAGAAAAATGCACATGTACTGGCTGGGTTTGTGTCAACTTGACACAAGCTGGAATTATCACAGAGAAAGGAGCCTCCCTTGAGGAAATGCCTCCATGAGATTCCCCTGTAAGGCATTTTCTCAATTAGTGATCAAGGAAAGGAGGACCCAGGCCATTGTGGGTGGTGCCATCCCTGGGCTGGTAGTCCAGGGTTCAATAAGTAAGCAAGCTGAGCAAGCCAGGGGAAGCAAGCAAGCCGGTAAGCATCATCCCTCCATGGCCTCTGCATCAGCTCCTGCTTCCTGACCTGCTTGAGTTCCAGTCCTGACTTCCTTTGGTGATGAACAAGCAATGTGGAAGTGTAAGCTGAATAAACCCTTTCCTCTCCAACTTGCTTCTTGGTCATGACTTTTTTTTTTTTTGTTTTTGTTTTTGTCCAGGAATAGAATCCTGGACTAAGCCCCAAAAGGAGGGTATATGGCCAGATCCGGTTAAAGAACCAAATATCATTGGAGCCATGAACAAAAGACAGAGGGGGACAGATGGAGCTGTGCTTTTAACTGGTGTCGAGGACCAAATGCCCTGGGGATGAGGTAACCTTTAGGAAGGGTGTGCCTGGGTAGAGGTCACTCCGGGTGAAAGGAGACGTTGGGAAGGGCACACCTATGGACAGATACAGCACTCCAAAGCAAAGACAGCCTTGGGGAAAGCAAGCATGGTGACAGTAGGCTTCGAGGGGTCATTTGCCTGGAAAGCTCCAGAGCAGCAAGGAGGACAGAGTGACAGGCAGCATGGGCTACATGGAAGTTATGATGCAGTGAGCCCCATCCAGGGGAGTGTGAAGTATGGAGTCCTCCCTCCTTCCCTCCTGTTGTATGGCGGTCACCATCTGTTCTGGCCTTCTGGCAGAGAGCCTTCTGCAGAGAGCAAATGCTCAGCCCTGCCTCACAGGACCCTGTGACACTGTCTCTTCTTTCTGATATTCTGTGAACCCCTCTCAGCTCTCTGGGCTCACTCAGGGTGACTCCTCGGGAGGCCTCCTGGGAAGCAGCTTAGACAAGTCGCCTCTCTGCTCCTTTGTCATCCACTGGGTACCTGCCTCCCTGCAACCTGCAGCCTGTAAGAATCCTGGTGTTAGCAAGCATTATGGTGAACAGCTTTAATCCCAGCACTTGGGAGGTGGGATCTCAGAGTTCGAGGCCAGCCTAGTCTAGATAGTGAGTTCCAGGCCAGCCAGGGCTTCATAGTGCGACTATATCATAGACAAATAAAAAGGAAAGAAGATAAGCATCTTGCCTGTAATTGACATGTTCCAACTTCATGAGGCAGGGCGCTGGCTCCTAGAATAGCTGCAAATACATGGGGATGCTTGGTGAGCAGCTGCTCTGACATATCTCCAGGTGTCTGGGCCTGTAAGAGGACTTGTGTACAGGGAGTACTTGTGTACAGGGGCCAACACAGGCCCCACCTGTTCCTCTCCTTCTCCTTCCCTTAAGTTCCAGGGGGAAATAAATCCTCGGGCCTCTCTGCCTCCTGCCTCTGTCTCCCTGCCTCCCTGCCTCCCTGCCTCCCTGCCTCCCTGCCTCCCTGCCTCCCTGCCTCCCTGCCTCCCTGCCTCCCTGTCTCCCTGCCTCCTGCCTCTCTGCCACTCTGTCTCCTGTACAGTCTCAGATGCTCAGAGGTCTCTTATCATTGCCTATTCCCCTCTAGCCCATCCCAGTATATTCTGCATGCTATGGTCCTGAAAAGCTGACTGGGACAATGCAGGAACTGAGGATGGGCAGACACATACAGAAAAGCTGGGATCAGGTGGGCTGTGTTTGCTACGGTGGAGCCCAGGGAAGCAGGATTAGATAGTTCCTTAAGAAAGTCTCTGTCGGGTTGCAATCCCAGAGGAAGAAGCTGCTCATCTTTGCGCCTGCTAGTCAATAATTTGTAAACACTGATTCTTGGACCAGAGAGAGACTTTGCCATCCCTCGGAGCCTCAGTTGGGGAAGGCTTTGCTACTGTGCTGGATCTGAGGTAATAGGTCTTTGATATGGATGGCTCTGCCCATGTCAGCAACACACACTGACTCAGGAATTCACACATACCCATCCCTCTCTACAAATGCGTTCCTGGGCCCCTCTCCATTCTTAAAAAAATAAGTCCCTTCTTTAATTTAATTTTTGTCTCGAATCTTATCTCCTCCACCGCCTTGTACATGCTGAGCACATGGAGGCTTTTCCTAGAGACAAGTGTCTCCCTTCCAAAGGCAGAAGTACCTTTGCCTTGGCCAATGCCACTCATGAATGCAATGATTTACTAACATCTGTAGAGGAAGGGGTGGTTAGAAACCCTTGCCAGGCCAGTCATGATCATGCTACTCTGGGCCTGCTAGGTTCTCTTGGGAGGTCATCAGCCCACGTGGGCTAGGCACTCAGAGCATACAGACTTGGCAGAGCTGCCCACTGTCAGCTGTTCTCACAGAGCTGAGGCAACTAGCTCACTTGGCATCGCCATGGTTCTCCACTGTTGCCGCCATTGGCATGCACTTAAAAGTCTCCTTTATAGCCGAGTGGTGGTGGCACAAGCCTTTAATCCCAGCACTTGGGAGGCAGAAGCAGGCGGATTTCTGAGTTTGAGGCCAGCCTGGTCTACAGAGTGAGTTCCAGGACAGCCAGGGCTACACAGAGAAACCCTGTCTCAAAAAAACAAAACAAAACAACAACAACAACAACAAAAGTCTCCTTTACAGACTCATCAGACTAGCCACCTCCACTGCCATTTTACATCAAGCACAGTGTGCAGTGAGGTTGTGGTGGCAAAGGAGAACAAGTCCTTCAAAAGGAGAACCACATTCTCACCTTTGCTGGAAATTTCCCAATACACAGGGTCTACCAATGAGCTCATTGTGGAACCTCTCCTATCCTCCCTGGAGGGCTGTACCAGGAGCTGGATATACCCAGGGAGTTGATGCTGTTTCCAGACATTTGTGTTATAGTGGATTAAGAAGGATCTATACTCATTTGGTTTAAAGAGTGGTTGCTAGGACACACAAGCAACCCCTGTATGTACCTGATATACCACCAATGTTCTTTGGTCTTACTGTGACTTGAGAGTGCCTGCTGTTTCTTTAAGGGAGGGCTACACATCTCTGCTCTGAGGACACCAGCTCTTGGCCAGTGGATTGTGGCTTTAAGCAGTTTCTCTAGGTGTCTACTCTTGCTTTTTAAACATGGTAATACAAGCCTGGATGGGGGCTGTGTGCACTTGCTCTTCTAGAGGTTGCTGATGTGGTGGCAGTCAAAGGCTGGGGCAGCCAATTAACTGGAAACAGCTGGGTGCCTTAAGGTGGCTGAGCTACCATCACTAGGAACCTCAGCAAACCCCTCACTGTTGGGAGACCCAGGCTGGAGCTATGGCCTCTTATATCCTGGCCTCAGAATGGCACCTCTGTCTTGATCCCTTGGCAAGGCAAGTCGATAAGGGTGGGACCAAGAAGCAATGTAGGAGGGGCTGGGGGAACATGGAGAAGGAGCAGCACCAGAGGAGATGCCGGTGTTGAAATATCACACTGCACATGTGTAATAGCTACACACCCATTAAAGTAAAAGCAAGATGACAAGACATGGGGATTCATCTTAGATGTCCTTAATAGATGATAGTCACTAACACACTCACAGGGCTCTATCACGCTCTTCACTTTATTACTGTGATTTGGAACCAAACCTGCAGTGTGGTCGATGTCGGGCCCATACATGTTTGGGTTTCATAAAGCCTTGGCTAGGTCTCGTTTTTAAAATAATTTCATTGCCAAAAAAATTTCCGTTCTAATCCTAGTCTCCCATAAACTCACAATTCCCCTCAAATTATGGCCTACTGGGAATACTTTTTAAGGCTCCAGTTGGCTTGGTTGTGCACATTGGCCCTTTGTTCATTCACAGCAAGGCCAGAGGCATTTCCAGAAATAGCCCATGCACTTACTAGGACATTGGAGAAAGATGGGAAGGGACATCCTGCCTCAGGCACAGCACCCTTGTCAGGTGAGGTACAGTGGGCACACTAGCAGTTCTGGCCACTAGAGGGAGCCCGGGGCTCACTTCCAGGTACTGTGTACTACTGGCCTTGGTGGCTGAGACTTCTAATGCAGTGCTAGGCTGCTTAACTTCACTACATTACACTGCTTCTTATCTATAGCAGAGGGGGGGAGGGGAAGGGAAGGGGAAGAGGGAGGGAGAGGAAAGGAGGGAGGGAGGGAGAGGGAGGAAGGGAGGGAAGGAGAAGGAGAGGGAGAGAGGGAGAGGGAGAGGGGAGAGGGAGA
>NW_022196903.1:84259929-84265898 GCF_008632895.1 Mastomys coucha | reverse complement strand
AGAGGGAAAGGGAGAGAGGAGAGGGAGAGGGAAGAGAGAAATGGAGAGAGAGGAAGGAGGGAGGAAGAGAGAGGGATGGAGGAAGGGAGGGAGGGAGAAGGAGAGGGAGAGAGGGAGAAGGAAAGAAGAAGAGGGAGAGGGGAGAGGGAGAGGGGGAGGGAAAGGGGAGGAGAGGTGGAGGAAGAGGGAAGGAGGAAGGGAGGAAGAGGGAGGAAGGGAGGGAGGGAGAAGGAAGGAGAGAGGGAGAAGGGAGAGGGAGAGAGGGAGAAGGGAGAGGGAGAGAGGAAGAGGGAGAGGGAAAGGGGAGGGGAGGTGGAGGGAGAGGGAAGGAGGGAGGAAGAAGGAGAGGAAGGGAAGGAGAGGGAGAGAGGGAGAGGGGAGAGGGAGAGAAGAAGAGGGAGAGAGAGGGGGAGGGGGAGGGAGAGGGAGAAAGAGAAAGAGGAAGAGGAAGAGGAAGAGGAAGAGAGAGAATACCAGATCTGTTTTTGGCATGGTAGGTAGCTAAGTAAGAATTTACATCTTGTACCCAAGTCCTTCATTTTATTGCATATTTTTATCTACCATAGGTATAATTAAGACTCCTTTAAATCAGATTGCTGGGTTTTTGAATTTGTGCACTTCATTGCTGAACATATACAATCCATGTACAGAAGAAAACTGCAATCCGCATCGCAGCCCACTCCCGGGCTCTTACAGTGTCCTCTTGGGTCAGCTGTGAGACAATGCTTATCCGGACCTCCAAGTCTCCAAGCTCCTGATTACCTGGAGTTTCTCTTTTGGCAGCTTAAAACATCCTAGGTCAAGTGGAACCACCTAGATTTCTCAGCAGCTTTGAGGAAGAGGCAGGGGTATTGTGATTTGAGGGCAGTCTGGGCTGTGAGGATAGTCTTTCCATATATTATAGCAGGATACCTCCAGCTGTGTCTCCCCTCCTAGCACTTCTGTGGACTTCCCAATCCTTGTGTTTGGGGACTAAATGGGCTACCTACTCCCTCCCTCCCCAGTGTCTGGCTCCTAATCTTCAATCTGAGCTTCACACATTGCCCATGTCCACCCTAAACCTTGTCCTGAATCCTACATCCAACCACACACCTAGGAATGCCATTGGGAGGTCTGATTGGCATTTCAGTTTTAGCCTATTGAGAACATGACTCTCCATCCTCGTAGCCTTAACCCTGTGCCTTCCACCTTCCATGTTAAGGCAGTATTTATTCCTTGGTGGGCAGAGACCATACTTAGCCTGGCATTAGTTTCTTCTGCATAGCTCACTGCTCCACACACAGCTTACACTGCTGTACTATGGTGACTGATGTCCCCAAGTCCCAGAGACTCTGAACAAATGTTTCCATCTGCTCATACTTCTGTGGCCCTCAGCGCAGCTGGGTCTCTGTCTACGTCTTCTTCATGCCAGAGGCAGAGCTGAAGCAGCCGTCCTAACGAAGCTGGCAGGTCATGGCTGGACGGAAGAGCAATGACAACACCTCTAGCCGCTTAGGGTTTAGCTTCCTTTGTGATAGTGAAGGCCCAGCCCAGGTGGGAAGCCGGCTACCCACCTACCTCAGCTCTTCATAGATGTGTGTGTAATGTTGACAATAGTCGCTGGCTACAGCAGCTTCTCTATGTATGTAGGATCTGCATGACTTATGAGGGTCAAAAAGAAGTACCATCAAGGGCTGCTGTCTCAGTTACTTTTGAATTGTTGTGACAAGACATATTACCAAGGCAACTGATGGAAGAAAGGCTTTGTGGGCAGAAAGCAAGTTCATGACCACTGTGGCAGGAAACATGACTGTAGGCAGGCAGGCATGATGCTGGAGCAGTAGCTGAGAGCTTACATGTTGAGACTACAACCATAAGACAGACAGACAGACAGACAGAATGGTGGGCTCTTTTTAAATAAAGATTTATTATATATTTTATTTATGTGAGTACACTGTAGCTGTCTTCAGACGCACCAGAAGAGGGTATCAGATCTTATTACAGATGGCTGTGAGCCACCATGTGGTTGCTGGGAATTTAACTCAGGTCCTCTGGAAGAGCAGTCAGTGCTTTTAACTGCTGAGCCATATCTCCAGCCCCTGGTGTGCATTTTTAAAACTTACAAGTCTATCCTGTGACATAAATCTTCCAACGTGGTCACATCGTTTAATCTTTCCCAAATAGTTCCACCAACTGGTGACCAAGCATTCAAACATATGAGCCTGTTGAGAGGCCATTCCCATCCCAAACCACACAAATGTAAGTAAACATCTGGGAAATATAAAAAAAAGGGGGGGGGGGCTGGAGAGGTGGCTCAGTGGTTAGGAGCACTTGCCACTTTTGCAGTGGACCTGGGCTTGATTCCCAAGACACACATGCTAGCTCAGAACTGTCTGTAAGTATAATCCCAGGAGATCTAAGACCTTCTTCTGGCCTCTAACAGGTACCTGGCACTCACAAAGTGCACAGACATATATGCAGGCAAACACCCATATACTTTAAAGAAAAAAAAAATTAGAAAATAGGGACCATATGACCTGAAGCCAAGGCAAGTCCCTAGAAGACATAGTCCTACAGCTACGGTGGGAGAAAGGGGTCATAAAAAACAGACATACCCACAAAAGGCCACCTCGAATTCCTACCAGCAAAGGCTTCATTTAAAAGCCCGGAGTACACCTCAAGTATTACAGCTGTGCATAATATCACAGCTGTGCATAGCTCTCTAGGCCTCTAGGACAGGCTGCTATGTTTAAAAAGAAAACAATGAAAATTCCAGAGCTTTCTTGCATGAAAAGAGCAGAGAGTAGACTCCATATCCCCATCCATTCCACTTTGCATTGCTATAATAGTGTGAGAATTACAAAAGCCCTTACGAGCTCCTCTGGAGGAACAGGAGGGCCAGGTGGAAGGGGCTGTAAAGTTTTCAAAGCATTTTATTATTTAGCGTCTTGAGTTTGACCCATGTGAGTATATTATTTGTTCCCTCACAGGGACCATGCTGTGCACACTTCATCAGACTTTGAGTTTGCAGCAAGGAACAGTCCCCAGGACAGCACACCTCCACAGCTCCTCAGCTCTCCTCTGCCATTTCTGTGGCCCTGCAGAGCAAACCCTCCACTCTCCACCCTACACACACACACACACACACACACACACACACACACACTCACACACACGCGCACACACACACGCACACTTCCAGGGTGGAATGACACTGGGCTGAGATCACCAGCCCCACAGGTCTTGGCAGAACTAAGCTGCAGATCTAATTTGTATGGCAGAGGCATCCTTCTCCCTGGCCAAAGTCTTGGCATGGCAGCTCTCCCAGGAAAGCAGAGAATAAGGAGCTTTGTCCTGTCACAAATGGGGACACAAAGGCCCGGAAACATGGGTTGACTATAAGGAGGGGGGCACCTGTGTGGCCATTTGGCCTGCTGGGGACCCCTGCCTGTGGACCCCCTGCCTGTTGCCAAGGAGCCTATGGCCTCTTACCTCCCTGGACCCTGGACCCTGGACCCTGGACCACAAGCCCCAAGGGTGCAGAGAGCTGTTGCTTTGCAGCCAAGTATGCACAGTCTTGACTCAAAAGACCTGTCTCCAAGGAAATGGGCCTTCCTGTCCATGGGTCCCAATGTCTAAAGAGGACGGAAGGGATATGTGGTTCTGGAAGGATCCACACAGTAACGTCACCATTTATAAGCATGAGGGCGCAGAGGTGGGGCTAGGTGTCACCATCTCCCACCCAGAAACTGTTTCAAAACATGGTGATATGTGAGACTTGCACACACCTTTGCTGTCATGGCTGGGTGGAGAAATCAAACACAAATGGCCCTGCTACCCTCTTGCCTCATCCCTTGCCGCTCATTCTGCCACCCAAGGACTACAAGCTGGAGCGGAGGATGTATGTACTTTGGGTGTGGCTCCTGTACCGATCTCTCTGTTGACTTAGTCATTTGCAAAGGTAAGCCAGACCTCTGCCCTTCCTGTGCCCAGGGCCACTTGCCTGGTCCTGTTAGCACTAATGCCACAAGACAATCCTCCTAAGCCCACGAGCTCTGTGCTGCACACACACCTCTTCAGAGCCATCCTAGGAGCCTGTGACGCCAGCACTATGTCCTTTACCATGCCTGTGACCCCTCACCCCTGTACTTCTCTCTCTCTCTCTCTCTCTCTCTCTCTCTCTCTCTCTCTCTCTCTCTCTCTCTCTCTCTCTCTCTCTCCACCCTGTGGTGGTTGTAAGCTACATGTGGGTGTTGGCAGCCAGACCCAGGCCCTCTGAGAGAGCAGCACCTCCTCTTAATCTCTAAGCCATCTCTACAGCCCTCATAGTTAACTTTCCTAGCAGGATGTGTCTATTGGCAATGAGTTCCCTCAGCTTTTATCTGACAGAATCTTTCTCCTTTACTTCTAAAAAATAATTTTGTTTTATGTACAGTTCAAGTCACTGGCTTTGCTTTCAAGTGTTTTAAATTTTTACCCACTCTCTGATTTTTTTTTTTTACTGAAAGGTTTATTTTTTAATTATGTGTATGTTGTCTGCATCTGTGTGAGTATATACCACCCAAGCACAGTGGAGCGATGTGGAGGCCAGAAGAGGGCATTAGACTTCTGGTGCTAGAGCTTCAGGCACTTGGGAGAGGCCAGACATGGCTGCTAGGAACCTCTGGAAGAACCATTCAGGTCTTAACTACTGCCATCTGGCCATCTCGCCAGCCCCTACCCCCAACTCTCTTCTTGCTCACTCTGTCTCTGGTGGAAAAATCAAAGGTTACTCCCCCTGTGCAGTAGTTTCTTCAGAGTCTTTCTAGACTTTCCTCTGATTCTCTGCTAAAATATGAAATGGCCACACCAGTGAGCTTTGGTTCTCACCCCATTTCTGTCCTCTGAGCTTCCTAATCTGGTTTCCTCGGCTGACGATTTCAAGGAAGTCAGCTGGAGGTTTTTCTCCTCTCCATCCGGCACCTGCAGTACATCCAACCTGATGGACTTGTCTGAAGTGCCTAGCTACTATGTTCTGCTCATCAAACCTACTTTTTTGAGACAGGGTTTCTCTGTATAGCCCTGGCTGTCCTGGAGCTCACTCTGTAGACCAGGCTGGCCTCGATATCAGAAATCCGCCTGCCTCTGCCTCCCAGGTGCTGGGATCAAAGGTGTGCGCCACCACTGCCCGGCCAAACCTGCTTTCTTTTTCTCTTCAGGTACTGAACTTCTGTTGACCTTTACCACATCCAGTCTGTGTCCACTGAAGACATCCATATTTAATGTCTTTACATTTTTATCATCTTGTTCAGTGTTAAGATCTGCATCATGTTGCGCCTTCTCCTGACTGTTGCCTGCTGTCTTCCATAGGAATCTCAACACATGCAGTCTGGTCTGCCTCCCTGTCCAGTTACCTGAGTCCTGTCCTGTCTGGGTGCTTTTCTTACTCGTGCAGACTATGGTTTTTCCTTTTAGGATATTTTGAAACTTTTTGCTGAAAGCCAGATATGAGGCACTGGTTACAGGAGTGGAGCTTGGTGTTAAATGTTATGTGAACTTACTTGGCTGGGAACGGAGCTGTGTTTAATACTTGTTTAATGTCTTAGGGTTTCTATCACTGGGAAGCGACACCATGATTACGGCAACTCTTATAAAAACAAAACAAAACACTTAGTTGGGGTTGGCTTACAGGGTCAGAGGTTTAGTCCATTATCATCATGGGGGAAAGCATGGCTGCATGCAGATAGACATGGGATTGGAGAGGTAGCTGAGAGTTCTACATCTGTATCTTCTGCAGTAGGAAGAGAGAGTGACTCTGGGTCTAGCTTAAGTTTTTGAAACTTCAAAGCCCAGTGACACACTTTCTTCAACAAGGCCACTCCAATAAGGCTGGACCTCCAATAGTGCCACTCCCTGTGGCTAAAGGAGGCCATTTTTATTCAAACCACCAGGCTGAGGATACCTGTAGCTTCAAAGCCCTCTCTCCCTCTCCCTCTCTCTCTGTCTCTCTC
>NW_022196903.1:84254577-84259173 GCF_008632895.1 Mastomys coucha | reverse complement strand
TCTCTCTCTCTCCCTCTCTCTCTCTCCCTCTCTCTCTCTCCCTCTCTCTCTCTCTCTCTCTTTCCCTCTCTCTCTGGACATCTTGACAGTGGTAACCTTGGCTGTCCTGGAACTCACTATGCAGACCAGGTTGGCCTTGAACTCACAGAGATCCTCCTGCCTCTGCCCTCAAGTGCTGGGAGTAAAGGTGTGTGCCACCATGCCTGACTCTACTCTGTTCTTTTGATTCTTCTGTCGTCTTTGTATCTCTCTGAGAACTTTTTACAATTATATCTTATTTATTTAGTGCAGTATCTGTGTGGGTGCAAAACATGCCATGAGAGGGGTATGTAGGAGGCCAGAGGTCAGTTTGTGGGAGTCAGTTCTCTCCTTCCACTGAGTGGATCCTGGGTATAGAATTTAGGTCATCAAACTTGGCAACGAGCACCTTTATCCACTGAGGCGTCTCATTGGCCCCCAAAGCACTTCTGAAACAGTCTTTGTCTTGTAGATCTTTCAACTGCAACCCTTGATCCCAGGCTGGGGCCTGCTTAACTTGGGGAGAGGATCTGTCTCCTGGGAAGGGTATTCTTGGGTTGTGGCCACCAGAGATCTTTCCAGCTTAGGTAAGACACAAAACCAGATTTAGGGGCTGGAAAGCTGGCTTCATTCTATACCAGACAACAATCTGGCAAAGTCCTGGCAGAGTCCTGGCAGAGTTGGCTTCCATTACGGAGAAGGCACTAGGAGGGTTTATAAATGGGTACTATTTTCCTCCCTCTCACAGAGGCACAAGACTGTGTTTGTTTTGTTGAGACAGGGTCTCTTTTGTAGCCCAGATGCCTTGAACTTGTATTCAGCTGTAGACTCCAAAGCCTTGGATGTATAGCCCTTTGCCACCATGCCAGGCCACAAGGTAAACATTTTTATGGCTCTTCACCATGAAAAACAGTGGGCTTCCCAGACACCAGACTGTGGGGATTTTATCCATGACTGTGACTTGGAGCATCCCACCTCCAATTCTATTGAGGCACCAGAATGTTATGTGATTCCAATGGTTCACAGCCCCCACCCCAGCTAAGCTGGCCCTGGCTGGTTTTGCTAGTCCATGGTCTCCACCCTAGATCTCTGTTTCTCTTTCCCAGATTTGCAGTTAACAGAATGCTGCAAATCAGGGAGCTGAAAGCAGAAATGCATGTACATGTAACCCTTGCAGGATGGAAGCTGACTGATTGCCTGTCTCACTGCTTCTGAACCATGGAGGAAGAGTCCTTCGCCTCCCTCTGGCTTCTGGGCTAACCCTGGCTCACAGTTGTAACCACCTGGGCTCTGCTTCCGTTGTCACATGGAAACCACCCCCCACCCCCAGCTCTGTCCTGTGTCTCTTCTCTACCCATTAGGACACCCCTCATCCTGGGTGGAGAAGCCAGCTCTGCTTCAGTGTGACCTCTTCATCAGTAATTTAAGGAAGTCTCTACTCAGTACTGTTCTTTCCCACAAGGCCACGTGCTGGGGACTAGTTCCTTTAGCATAGCCTTGGGGGAGGGGCACTGCTAACTTTGCAGAACTCCTTACCCACCTGTGTCTTCAGATCTGGGAGCCATGCCTGACCCTCTTACCTACACCCTCAGTTCTTAGAGAGCTGGATGGAAACTCAGCGTTGTCTAGTTTTGCTCATTGTAGGATGCGGGCAATGATCTCTGAACTCTTTATTCATGGAAAAGCAGAAGATAGATGTCAATTGTTGAGTTTATGGTATGATGCAGTTCCTTATTTCATAGACTCTTGAGTCCTGGGTGGAGTCAGCATGGAAGGCCCCCTGTGTCGCACAGGCCACTTGCACACTTGACATCTGCTGTCTCTCACTGATGCTGTGTCTTTTATCAAGCACATCTGTGGCTGGCTGGGCTTGGTGCAGCCACTCTGCACATAACACTGGGTCCCTGCTATTGCGTTATACACTCTGGCATTTGTACAGTGTAAGTTAAATACACGCTGGTAGGTAGGGTGTGATGCTCAAGAAATGGACGTCAACTAGGTGGTGGCAGTACACACCATTGATCACAGCACTGAGAAGGCTGAGGCAGGAGGATCTCTGAGTTCAAGGACAGCCTGATCGACAGTGTGAGAGAAACCTTGTCTAGAAAAAACAAACAAAACAAACAAA
The DNA here is from genome assembly GCF_008632895.1 of Mastomys coucha. Lineage (NCBI taxonomy): Eukaryota > Metazoa > Chordata > Mammalia > Rodentia > Muridae > Mastomys > Mastomys coucha. Next base: position 84,257,027 of record NW_022196903.1, on the reverse strand, counting down.
TATCAACCAAACAACAACAACAACAACAACAACAACAAATAGTCTTTAAAAATTGTTTCAAAGGGAGCTGGAAAGGCAGCTCAGTGGTTAAGAGCACTGACTGTTCTTCCAAAGGTCCTGAGTTCAATTCCCAGCAATCATATGGTGGCTCACAACTGTCTGTAATGGGATCCAGTGCCCTCTTCTATTGTGTCTGAAAACAGTGACAGTGTTTTTACATAAAATAAAGAGATAAATATTTTTAAAAAAATATTTCAAAGGTAAAGAAAAATCATGATTATTGTTAAAACCATCTGCATTACATTAAAAAAATTTGTCATACAGACTACAGGAGAGGATCTCCCTGTATTGTCAAACTGGGCTTATTAACCCACTGGTATGAACTTTGCCTAGCTTTGATAAAGCTAGACTGTGAGGAAAAAGGAAGTCTGGAAGCTAAGAAAGGCAGTCCATGAGTGACAGCTGTCAGCAAAGGCAAGATTGTTTAACCTTTGCTTGCTCATGATTCCTCTGCTCAGGAGGTTTTTATACGACCCTAGGAATGTAAATACGAAAAAGAGATGTGTAAATCAATCATGGCTTGGAAACCAAAGAAAAGCATGTTCCTTTGTTGTTTTGTACAACTCCTTGCTGTGCATATGAGCTCATCATTTATTAAAGATTAAAGCCAATAAGCACACTAATAAGATGGTGAGCTTGTTCACTTTCAGATCATTAACTCTTGGCTGGATATGTGAGGCTACAGGGTGCAGAGCAATTTTCGGAGTAGATTGATATTTGATTTTATAATCACTAGTCCAAGAATGCCACTTTGCATGAACATGTAAAAAGCAACTTGGCAGAAATATGTTTGGGGCTGTCTCAGACCTGGATGAAAAATGTCATAATCTCAAGCCAAAATTCATGTAATGAATTTTCATAAACTCGAGTTAGCCACTTAAACAGCCACTTTAAAAGACAAACACTTGAGGCTAGAGAGATGACTCAGCTGTTAAGAGCACTGGCTGCTCTTCATCTTGGTTTGATTCCCAGAACCACTTGGTGGCTCACAACCATCTACAACTTCATATCCAAGAGATCTGATGCCATCTTTTGGCCACCACAGGCAAGACACACATATGATACACAAGCATACATGCAGGCAAAACATTGAATTCATATATATATATATATATATATATATATATATGTATCAATATACAACAGTCCTTAAAATAGGTTTAAATTTTAAAATCTTATTTACTTACATTTGGGGACTAAGTATTCCTTTTCTTTCTTTTTTAAAAGTTAGCTTTATTGTTTAAGAGAAAAAGTTGGAAATGAAAAACATCATACTCCTAAATTAACCAGGCCTCAAGTCAATATATCTCAATGATTTTGTGTTCTATATCGTCAGAACAGCTAGAGTAGCCATTCTGAAGCTGCAGAGCTTCACATTTGATTCTCATCTTTTGAAATGAAAAATAAAATAGTATATATTCCCAGCACATTGCTTGTAGGTCTGCAAAAGAAATCCAGTCACTGTGGAAAACAGTTTGGTGTTTCATCAAAAAGTTAGACAAAGAGCCTTCTATAATCCAGCCAATCCACCCGAAGGTAATGCCCAAGAGAATTGACAACAGAGAAGAGCTTATGCAGCTTAAAGTAGAAACTACTCCACCCTCCACAGGTCAATCAACAGACAAACAAACCAAGGTCCAGGCACACAGAGAACATTTTATAGAGGACCGAGCCTGTATGAAATGCCAAATGCTGGGATAAGGGGAAGCGGCTGGCCTGAGGGTTATACTAAGTGGTTCCATTTCTACCCGAACCAGGTAAACCATAGACACAGGAAGCCATGGTGGTCGCTGGGTACAGGTGAGGAAACATTTGGAGCTTACAAATCACTGAGTTATACACTTTATTAAAATAAAGAAATAGCGTGATTTTATTGCCCAATAGCTAATTGGAAAGAAGTTATGCTCCATTAAAGCTGTTTAAGAAGCATCTACTTGTGGGGGCTGGACATTTGGCTCAATGGTTAAGAGCACTGCTCTTCCAGGGGCCCTGGGTTCAATTTCCAGCACCCCATGATGGTTCACTATCATCTGTAACTCCAGTTCCAAGGGTCTGACATCCTTGTAGCCTCCGAAGGCACTTCACACATGTGATGCACATATATTCAACAAGCAGTCAAAACATTTATACACATAAAGTAAAAATGATTAAATCTTTTAAAATAAGCCCTCTATAGTGAACCATAAAAATTCAAGATGGGAGTGGCTGTGAGGGGACTCAACAGGTAAACACTATGCCTGAATGAATCCAGAGGCCTCAGTTGAATCCCCAGGATCCACTTAAAGTGATCCCCCCCAAAGTTCTCTGACCTTTGCATGTTAGCCATGACACACATGCCTCCCTATCCCTACATACTGATAAATAGGAAAATTAATTTAAGCTTAAAGAAA
>NW_022196903.1:84210795-84254203 GCF_008632895.1 Mastomys coucha | reverse complement strand
AAAAAAAAAAAAAAAAAAAAAAAAGAAAGAAAGAAAGAAAGAAAAGAAAAGAAAAAAGAAAGTGTAATATAGGTAACTATTATACATTAAATAAATATTTAAAAAATGAATGCATTTTCTTTCATAAGACAATGACAGAAGAGTCAGAGAAAACTACAAAGTTTCAGTTAAGGATACAGAAAACAAACACTTTCTTGAATGGAAAATTTAATAGCATTAAGATGTAAAGTGTCAATTACTCTAAAATTAATATAGTTCTCTTGTTTGTTTGCTTTCAGACAGGGTCTTATGATGTGTCCCTGTTTGGTCTGCAATTCACCACGCAGCTGATACCAGCCCCACACTGTGGGCCATCCTCCTCTCTCTCCTGCCTCCTCCTGGTGCTGGAGTTACAGGCACAGGCCACTCTGCCCAGGTCAGGGCCACACAATTCCTCTTAACTAATGGAAAATGAAAGGTGTCAGGGTTAAGGTAAGACAAATGCCAAGAATGGACAGGAAATGTTAAGAAAGGGCAGCCAGGGGTGTGGCTCAGTGTGCAGTGCATGCCCAGCAGCCCAGCATCTGCTCAGAGCAGGGCCACCAGATCCAAGGTACACAAAATGGTGACAGAAAAGATCAAAAAGGACAAGGAAATTTGCCTAAGGAAATGAAAGGAAATGAAACTACAGTGGTAGGATAAGGTCACGGTAATTCAATGTAGTCAAGCTGTAGGAGCCAGGAACAGTGACGAATCAACACACACGATCATACAGAAGGCACATTCAGGGTGGTGGAAAAATGAGGAATGAATTGTTTAATGATGTCCAGGCCCGGCTGGATCTTCAACAGTAAAACACACCAGACTCTTATACCACATGCAAAAGTGAATGCCCAATAGATTAATTAAATAGATACAAAAGGCAAAATAATGAGAGTTGGGGCCTACATGAGTGATAGTGTTCATTGTGAACAATGTGGATTTCAGTAACTCAGATTCAGCCCCAGGAAGAAGAAGAGGAAGAGGAAGAGGAAGATGAAGAGGAAAAGGAGAAGAGGAAGAAGAAGGAGAAGGAGAAGGAAGAGGAGGAAGAGGAAGAGGAGGAGGAGGAGGAGGAGGAGGAGGAGGAGGGGAAGAAGGAGAAGGAGGAGGAGGAGAAGGAGAAGAAGGAGAAGAAGGAGGAGGAGAAGGAGGAGGAGGAGGAGGAGGAGGAGGAGGAGGAGGAGGAGGAGGAGAAGAAGAAGAAGAAGAAGAAGAAGAAGAAGAAGAAGAAGAAGAAGAAGAAGAAGAAGAAGAAGAAGAAGAAGAAGAAGAAGAAGGTGTTGAGGAGATCTGTGAGAGTACATGAACCTTTAGAGCTGCAGTTCTCAGCCTTCCTAATGCTCCAACCCTTTAATACAGACCCTCATGTTGTGGTGACCCCAACCACAAAATTATTTTCATTGCTACTTCATAACTAAAATTTTGCTTCTGTTATGAATCATAATATAAACATTCTGTGTTTTCTAATGGTCTTATGTGACCTCTGTGAAAGGGTCGTGACCCACAGGTTGAGAAGTGCTGCTTTAGAGGGTAGTTTCCCCTCCCCCTTTTTAGGTTTCTTTATTTTTATTTTATGGGTAGGAATGTTCACCTGCATGGATATCTATGTACTACATGTATGCAATTTCCACAAAGGCCAGAAGAGGGTGCTGGATCCTCTGGAACTGTATTTACAGACAGTTATGAGCTGCCACAAGGGTGTTGGGAACCCAAGCTGGGTCTTCTGTAAGAGCAGGCAGTGCTCTTAACCCCTGAGCCATCTTTGCAGGCCTCGGGGAGAATTTAGCCAATGTAGGAGAGTAACTGGTTATTCTGAAAGAAATATATTGGGAAATATAAAGGAATGGGTGTGGTAGGGATTTTCTGTAGATGAAAGATGACATCCAATGAATAGACAGATGCTAGATTTGAGAACTGAACACAAAGCCATTCCCACTGAGATGAGGCATGTTTTCACAAGGTTAATGAGAAAGAGTAATCCCACAGAAAAAAAATAGGTGAAGCTAGGGGAAGATTCATAGTCCATAAGCCCAATGCCAGCAAACACATCAAGAGATGATTAAGAGATCAGCAGGCAGGAAAACACAAGTCCAATGAGCAAGGAGGGGCTGGAGAGAGGGCTCAGCAGTTAAGAGCACTTGCTGCACTTGGAGAAGATCCAGCTTCTGATCCCAGCACTATCAGGAAGCTCATGACTGCATGTAACTCCAGCTCCAAGGGGATGCTATGCCTCTCACCTTCTTGGGCACCTGCCCTCACATGAATATACCCACATACCTGCACACAGATACATAATTAAAGAAGAATATTTTTTTAAAAACTAAAAAATAATAAGAATTGTTTTGCTTCCAAACAGGACACATTATTTATTGGTGTTTGGTTTGGTGGTTTCTTTTGGTTGTTGATGACTTGCTACGTTGTCTAGATTGGCCTCAAACTCAGCCCCAAAGCTTCTGGAGTGCTGTGACTACATCAATACCATCACGGCTGGCATCCCAGACCACCTCTGAAAAGATCTTAAGCATCTACTGAATACCGGCATAGAACACCAAGACAGTGCTGGTGCATGCAGCCTTCTGCAGAGCCATAGGGTGCCATGTGTTAATGCCGGCTACAACTGAGGGCACAGAGAGTACAGACATTGATAAGTATAGATGCTCTCATTGGGACATTGTTCACAGGGACAAGCATGCAGATGTAGATGTTCATACTGGTGGATGAGTGACTGAATATGGTACTGCCACCTTCTCTAGTAATCTAGTCTCAGCTGGAGATAGACCAGATCCTTGGAAGTCTTTGATGCCACAAGATCTCAAGAGATAATAGTGCTGATGAAGTGAACAATGGTAATGAGTGAATGTGTGTATGCAGATATATCGGGCTTAGGGAATGATATCCAGAACATGGTAGCTTTTGTCACGATGAGCACCTGGGGCTAATGGAAATTAAAAAGCAAAAGCAAAAACTCAGAGCCAAGGTCCTTCTCATCCCAAAAGATCAGGGAGACTCTGTTCAGAATTCTCAGTCCTAACTGCAGAGGGAGACCTCCCCACCCCCAGCCTGGAAGTCTGTTATCTATTAGAAAAGCCATCTGATGGGCTGGAGAGATGGCTCAGCAGTTAAGAGCACTGACTGCTCTCTTCCAGAGGTTCTGAGTTCAATTCCCAGCAACCATGGTGGCTAAACCATATGGGATCTGATGCCCTCTTCTGGAGTGTCTGACAGCTACAGTATACAGAGAGAGATAGACAGAGAGAGAGAGAGAGAGAGAGAGAGAGAGAGAGGCGGGGGGGAGGGAGACAGAGACAGATAGACAGACAGAGAGAGAGAGACAGAGAGAGAGAGAGAGGGAGGGAGACAGAGAGAGAGAGAGAGAGAGAGAGAGAGAGAGAGAGAGAGAGAAGCCATCTGAGAAATGTGACCACATCTGCATGATCTTCTGTCACTAGTGACATTACATCACTAGATGTGGTCTGTCCTTGGGCTCAGGTGTGCCCCTAACTTCCATCTTCAGGGCAGCTTATTCCCCTAGTCATTCCATAGTCACCCTCGCCCCTGTCCCCCTCCTCCGCTATAAGCAGCGGGGATGTTGTCTTCTGAAGTATACCCCACTGAGCATGAGAATAACTTTATGGCTGCCTTTGTACATATTATAAACTGATATGTTTTTCTCAACTTAATCTATGATAGACACCTTATTCAGCTAAACTTCAGGGGACATGTGTGACATTTTCCTTTGCCCAACAGTGCACATGTGTGTGAACCCATATGTGCATATGTGGCTATGTCTACATTGACCTTAGTTATTAGTTGAGAGTGAATAAAAATGGTCATTTGTCCTCATCCTCATAGGTTTTTAACAACTGCATTATGGACCCAGATAGGAAAAGGAGGGGGAGTCAGCATCATTTTTTTTTAATTGTTGTCTGTTTGGGTTGTTTTATGTTCACAGTGATTCTTGTGTAAAACACTGTATAAGGCAAGCATGCTTCATTGTCCCCAGTCTTCCAGGCAGACCCTGGACAGAGCTGGATGACAGATGTGCACAGCCTGGTTCCTGACTTCAGCATGTGGGATGCTTTACACCCTATAAAGTCCTTCCTGCTTAGAGTCCGTCCTCGCTCACCACACCAGTGAGCCCGGGAGGATGCTCAGACTCGACAGGCAATGCTGGAGGAGCCTTCTCTCTTTGTTTTCTTTCTTTTAAATGCAACCAAGTGGGGGGAAAAACGACTTCTAAAAGTTCTAATGCACTTGATAGGGTCTGAAGAGGTGGATCATTAATTTAGAGCACTGTCCACTTTCCCAGAGGATGAGGGTTTGATTCCCAGCACCCACATCACAGCTCATAACCATCCTTACTTAACTCCAGTCCCCGGATATCTGATGCCCTCTTTTGACCTCTGCAGGCACTGCACACATCTGGTATACATACATACATACATACATACATACATACATACATGCAGGTAAAAACATGCATACACATAAAATAAAAAAGCAAACATTTAAAATTTACATGTAACTTTAAACATGCAGTATACATTAAGTTTATATGTAATGCAGCTTGAGAAATTGATCTAGACATGTTTTCTGATACCATTTTCCTGACTAGACATCTGTCTGAGTGCATTTTCTTCTGGCACTCTCACCTGAGCAGCTCCGGGTGAATCACCAACCTCTCAGGGAACAGAGTGAGTCTCTCCTCTCCTGTCTCCTCCAGCAGAACAATTTGCTGTCCTGAATCAGTGAGAAAACTCCCTAGAGATTTCGGAACTTAAACCCTTTGCCTGGGGGGATGCTAAGGAGGAGGTGCTTGCTGACTTGGAAAGATAGATACTGCGTTGGTGAGAAAGAAAACAGACAAACGGAAAACATCGGATGCTTAGAAAAATACCGGATGCTTAGCAGCACATGCACAAATATTTTCATTTTTTGCTTACTTCTACAACTTTTAATTGCATAAAACACATGCCTTCGGGGAGGGTCAATGTGGAAGTCGGCTGGGCTGCTCTCTCCTTTACTACCACTGTCAGATTGTCAGGTGCCTGTGTCACAGGACTAATCAGGGGATGGTGGACTCTCCACCATGTTTCTTCGGCCCAGCACAAGCCCCTCATCTTTGATGTGGCCACTTGACTGCCACTGCCATGTGGTGTGTCAATCTTATCTGGTCACTTACAGAGATGGACTGCTTTAATGCCTACAACTGCTCTATCCCTTCCACTGCCATCTTGTGAGTATTTGTGAGAAATGGTATGCGTGCCCTAAAAGTGGGCATTGTCGGAAGCCACAATATGAAGAGACATCAGGGACAGCCAACAAGATTACTATAGATTATAACTTAGGTGATAAACTGCAGGCTGGTGGAAAGACACAAACCTGTCTATATAAGCTACTTTTTTGTTGCTATGATAAAGCAGCCATGCTCAGGGAGAGTTATAAAAGGAAGGGTTATTCGGCTTATAGTTCCGGAGGGATAGGAATCCATCACGGTAGGGGTGATTGTCAGCAGGCAGCAGACATGGTAATGGGAGCAGAAACCTGACAGCTCAGATCTTCAACCTTAATCGCGAAACAGAGATGGCGAACAGAAAGTGGCATAAAGCTTTAAACCTCAAAGCCCACTCCCAGTGGCATGGTTTTTGTATTAGTCATGGTTCTCTAGGTCGACAGAACTTATACAATTAATATATATATGTGTGTGTGTATACACACACACACACACACACACACACACACACACACACACACACACACACATATATATTGAGATAGGGTTTCTCTGTATAGCCCTGGCTGTCCTGGAACTCACTCTGTAGACCAGGCTGGCCTCGAACTCAGAAATCTGCCTGCCTCTGCCTTACAAGTGCTGGGAGTAAAGGCATGTGCCACCACTGCCCACCAATATTATTTTATATTACATTAGAATGGCTTACAGGCTGTGATCCAGCAGGCCCAACAATGGCTGTCTACCAATGGAAGGTCCAAGGATCCAGTATTGTTCAGTCCATGAGGCTGGATGTCTCAACTGGTCTTTAGTATATGCCAAAATCATGAAGAAGTGAGTTCTAATGCCAGTAAAGGAATGAACTTGGTGAGAACAAGCAGAGACTGAAAGCCTCCTTCTTCCATGTCCTTTACATAGGCTGAGAGCAGAAGGTGCGGCTCAGACTAAAGGAAGATCTTCCCACCTTGAATGATTTCATTAAGAAAAATCCCTCACAGGTGTTCCCAGCCACTTGGGTTTTTAGTTAATTCTAGATACAGTCAGGTTGACAACCAAGAATAGCCATCACAGTCCTCCAGCAAGGCTGTGCCACTCAAATCCCCTCACATAGCGCCACCCACCAGGGATGTGTTCAAATGCCCGATCCCATGGGGGACATCCTCATTTGAACCACTACAGTGGCCATCTGTGTTCCTGACAGAGCACACTCCTGACAAGCCGACTTATACTTCAAAACCCATGTGCTACGCCATCTCTGCACAGTGGTTTAAGCATGGCTGTAACTGTTTCCTGCTGATCCCTGGGGTTATGTGGACTGAAGATAAATAAATACTCACACACACATTCAGTTTGCCTCAGTTTCCTTAAGTTGATGGAACACTGTGCTATATGTCACCACCACCACAGGTGACAGCAACCCCATGGACATGTGTCCACACCTCCAATCACGCACCCTTTTAAGCTGCTCCAGTTATTGTAAAAGTATCTGACCTAGCTTTACCTGAAAGCTGGACCTCTCTGTGTTCAAGCTCTGCACTTGGCTATTATAGTCATAAATGTCTGTTAGTCTAGAACGGCCCCCTCTGCCTTTAAAAAGGGGGGAGTTGATTTGAGCAGAGTTTTTCTCACATTCTGATCTGTTTCTCCAAATGGAAACTCTCTTCTCTCTCTCTCTCTCTCTCTCTCTCTCTCTCTCTCTCTCTCTCTCTCTCTCTCTCTCTCTCTCTCATAAATGGAAAATTAGCTATTAAGGATTGAGTTTAGATGAAGGATTTCTGGCAGGGACACTTCAGAGGACTCTGACCTTTTCATGTCCTAGCAGAAGTATGCAGTATGTCACTCCACTGATCACACCAAGTGCAGCTACTCAGTTAAAGTGGTGACAGGCAGAACACTCTCTTCCACAGAGAAGAATACAATACTCCCTTGGTACACATTGGCAAAGGAGATCTGTGTACCAAGACTGCCTACAATCAACACTCATCAATGGATATTGCCTTAAAAGTGTAGAGTGTCCACACAACACCACCACACAGCTATTAAGAAAGCTTGTGTCAGGGTCTGAGAGCACTTCCTGCTTTGTCAAAGAATCAGAGTTCTGATCCCAGCACCAAAGTCAAGTTGCTCATAAATGCTGGTAGTTCTAGCCCAAGGGATTTAACGCCCCCTTCTGGACTCCCTGGCACCTACACACACATGCACAGACACGTACATAGTCACACACATAACAGAGTCTGAGTTCACAGGGCCATTTTGTGAAGGCTTTCCTAAGCAGAATAACAAAACCAGAACCCATTAGTGAAGAGATTGGTGGGTTTCACTGTTTGTTCCATTACCCCAGGAAAGCAAGGATTCAACAGAAGAGAAGTAATCAATATGGAAGACACTCCCTGAATAAAGGGTAGGAAACTGGGTGACCATCTTTAGCAGATGTTGATAAAATATCTGAACAAGCCCATGTCTCCTTCATACTAACATGAGTCACCTAGGACCTACGTACACATAGACTAGGGTGTTCTTAACACCATAGGGGGCATTATGAGAGCCTCATACTGACATCACACACAAAGGAGAGGGGCTGGAATGGCCTTTCTAAGGACAGGAACAAGCTTGTGGGGGTAGGGGGGTCATGGAACATTATTTTAGAAATTCTAGCCAGAGAAAGTAAGCAAGAAGAAAAAAAAAAGTGTCAGGGCATAGCAAAGACAGAACGAAAACAGAAGAAACTAAAAGCAAACTAAGGTAGAAGAAAGAGGCAACAACTGGGGAATAGAGCGTGTGTCTTTAATCCCAGCACAGGAGGCAGAGGCAGGAGGATCTCTGTGACTTGAAGGTCAGCCTGGTCTACAGAGTGAGACTCTGTGTCAGAAGATGGAAAAGAAGAGAGGGAGGAAGAGGCAACAGAAAACTGAGTTCACAGGTGACAAGACTTTACCTGGAAATCCCCCAAATTCATAAGAGCTAATGAACTCACCAGAGTTTCAGGATACACAAGACTGACATGTATTGTTGATTGTTGTCTGTTTTTTCTGTCCCCTCAAAAGGGGGGATCTGTATTCAGGTGAGATCAGATGAAATCTTAATTAGTCAGATAAGACTAGAGCCTGTGATTGGGCAGTGGAAGGAAGGGGCATAGCTGAAAGTTTTAGAAAGGGGAGAAAGAGACGTGGAGAAGATGATGACCAGAACCACGTTACTAAAAGAACCACAGGTAGCTGTGGATATCATAGAAGGGCCCATCTAGGTATGCAGCTTGTATTTATATCAACTGAGTTTTGTATTCTTTGTGTGGGCATTTTGGGGGTTGGGGATTTACTGTTATAAATCTGGCTGGTAAATTACAAGCCTCTGGAGTTTTCATTTTATGGGACTAAGGGGATCTAAGTGAATGGTAGCAGGATTTCTGCAGGCTAGCCACAGGGGGTAGATGATCTGGGAAGTGCTAGCAGCAGCCAGCTAGCCTCAGGAACCATCCCCCCTCCCCACCCCACCCCTGCAGCCCCACCGCAAGACCACCATTGCTGGTACATAGCTAGACATAGCTGGACATAACGTGGATTTATTTTATATGACTACACACTACAGACATGTAAAATGAGATTGTATTTCTAAATACCCCAGAAATGAAAATCTCATTAATCAATTAAGAAAACTGTGTGTGTGTGTGGGGGGGGGGGGGAATCTAACCAAAGAGGAGTGTTGGCAACTTCCTGCTGTGATAAAATATCTGATGAAACAAACAACTTTAGGAGGAAAGGGGAGCTGGTAGGATGGGGAAGGGTCGGATGGGGAGGGGTGGAGTGGGGAGAGGTGGGATGGGGAGGGGTGGGGAGAGAAGTCAGCTCCTGGTAGATGACAGTATTCTTCACTACAGGAAAGAGGCAAAAATGGCCCAAACCCATCCATGGAAGCTGGCCTGCAGGGTCTTTGCACTGCATGGTGGCTACAAGGCTCCCAGAGGGCAGGCAAAAACCAAAGCCGTAAGTCCCACAAGAAGCCCAAATGGCCCAAATCCATCCATGGAAGCTGGCCTGGTCTCTGTATGGTGGTTACAAGGGCAGGTGATGACCAAAGCCACAAGTCCCCTTGAGGCTCAAGCCTTGGGACTTGCACAAGGCCCCGCTGGCACTCTCTGTGTCACAGGCTGGCCTGACTTCAAACAACAGAGAAATAAATCCCAGCCCGTGACAGGCAGAACAGCAAAGTCACATTGTGGATTGGAGCAGGCTCTGCGGGTGTGACTCCTCTGTCCCCATCTGCACCTCACGCTGCTTCCCCTCTGTCTGGGGTCAAAAAAAAAAAAAAAAAAGCCCTGCTCACTTTGTGTTTTCTGCTCCAAGGAAAGCCCACCCTCAGCATCCTTTGTGCTTGCCATGATGTCAGGCAGGCCCTCAGAAACACAGCTGTTCAGAGACAAGTCTATGCTTTAAGGCTGGTGGGCTTTCCTGATTTCCCTTCAGAGCTGTCAGTCACAGCAGAGTCGTCAGAGCAAAAGTGACTCATTTCCTCCTCAAGATCCTCAACAACCCTGGCCTTTCACCAATGTTTTCATTTTCAATGAGTCTCATCAGTGATAAATGACACACTTCATTTTAAAACTGTTCATAGGCCAGGTGTGATGGAGCAACCCTTGAGTCTCAGTACTGAAGAGCCAGAGGCAGGTAGATCTCTGTGAACCCAAGGCTAGCCTGCTCTACATAGTGAGTTCCTGGCCAGCTAGGGCTACATCAAGACACCCTGTCTCATTAAAACAGAACTACTTTTCTTGAGTGCTGGTGCCTCTGAGGGCAGCCTCATACATCATACAGCAATATTCCTCCTCTAACCACACACACACACACACACACACACACACACACATCAGAATGTATCCAAAGGTCAGGAGCGATCCTGTGCTTCAACCTCCACACAGTGGGAGGAAAAAAAGCCACCACCTGGACATTTTTTGCTTTGCTCTTAATCTCAATTTCCAAGACCAAACCTCAGCTGGGAGAACACAAAGCCATCCTTGCCTAAGAGCTCCATTCTCTGAATGAAGGCCCAGTAGGGACACTGCCAACACATAGTTCAGGATGATGCCAGTCTCTGCTCAGTCTGTTAGTCAATACTTCTCATGGAAAGGCAGACAGAAGCTAGAGTGCAGAGGAAGGGGCTTTTGTCACTGGACACTGGCTTCCTTCCCTCCCTTACTCAGAAGCCACGGAAGTGCAGATGCCCCCACATGACCTGGACAGACAGAGGATGATTCTCTTCTGCAGAGAGTAGCATGAACTCACCCTCCCTGCCCGACCTGTATGCAACACCCCATTCACTGGACATGGCCTTTAGTACTAACGAGATGCAGAGATGCAGAGATGCTGCTGACACCTCTACAGTCAACTTAAAAGGGAAAGCTCAGTGGCTCTTATAGAGGACCCAGGTGTGATTCTAGGACTCACATGGTGGCTCACAACTGTCTGTAACTCCAGTCCCAGGGGATCCAAACCCCTCTTCTGACTTCTACAGACACTGCACACATGTGGTGTACAGACATACATGCAGATAAAAGCCAGACACATAAAATAAAAATTAAAAAAAATTTAAAAAAATAAAGAAATGAAACAGAAAAACATGAAAAGACATGACTAGTAGGCAGCTGCTGATCATGACCACCAAATCTTCTGTAGTTCGTGTAACTGAGTTTCTGCATTCACAGGGCTGGCAGTACCGCAGACATGTTCACACAAACTATGAGTATCACACAGTACTATGACATCATGACATCCATGTTGCCACTTGTCCCCACTGGGGACGAGGACTTCCTAGCTCCACCGTAACCTTACAGACCCTCAGTTGTACATGTGAAATGTAACTGGTGCTTCCCTACACCATCTCCTTAGAGAGGGTCTCATTCTAGGGCTCACCAAAGTGGAGTGCTTCAGGCCTCCTGGTCACCACGTATCAGACACGTCCCGGGATCCCACCGAACTGACCAGCGGGGGGCAGCATGGTGCTGCAGAGGCCCTGAGTCTGTTGAAGCCCTGTAGGGCAGATAGATGGCAGTGCCCCAGGGTTCCAGCCTGAGATCAGATCAGAGCCAAGGCCAGGCTGGTCAAAAGTCCCACAGAAGAGCCCAAGTGGCCGCACCCAGAGCAGCAGACCTGCAAAGTCAACAAGGTTTGGTTTTCCTCCATGGCTGGATCAAGTCACTATTTACTCGGCTCTACTGGGGACTGCAAGACCTTGTCCTGTGAGCCACACCTATTTTTACCCAGCAGAGTCAGCCTCAGGGTGAGATCTGGGGCTGAGGTTCCACCATTGCTCCAGGCTGTCTGTCAGCTAGGTAAGAGCACTCAACCAGGGACCTCCTGACTCCTGCTGCTCCTCTCCTCTCCTTCCTCCGCCACCCTACAGCGTCCCCCTCCTTCCCTTCCTCTTTCTGTCTGTCTCTTTTTCCTCCTAATCCTTCCCTCCCTCCCCACTCCTGGTTCCTGGTCTCTAGGACCTATCCTGCTTGGTAAAAAATACAGTTTCCCTCTAAACCCCAAACTATCCCCTCTGGGGTATTTGATTTTGACACAGCTCAATGTACAAGTGAGGCAAAACCTCTGTACGCCCTCCCTGGGACCCTTCATCTCTGTTGCACAATGGAGACTGGCTTGCATCATCTCAGAGGCCTGGCCAGTGCACACTCAGCATATCACAGAGCTGCCTGCTGCCTCTCAAGGACCTGCCCTCTGGCCAGGCTGTGAAGGGTGCGAAGGGTACCAACCTGCAGAGACCCCCTGCCAGGAGCAAAGCCAAGGTGTCTGATTGCTCCTTGCAGGTGGCTGCTTGGGCCTCCCTCTCCATTCTCTCCCTCTGTCTATTCAAGCTAGACCACCAGTCTTTGGAAAGCTTTTCAGAGTAAGCGGTTCCCAGGCCTTTTCTCTGCCCTTCCAGAAACCCAAGTTGGCCAACCCCAAATCCAGGACTCATGGCTGGGCAGAGTAGGCTCAGGGTACCTTGGCAGCTGACATGGAGGCCCACTCATGGCTGCTTTACAAGTAAAAGAGAGGACAAAGAAAATGAAAATGATCAAATTTAAGAACTCAACATTTAGGGGCTGGAGAGATGTTGAAAGCACTGGCTGCTCTTCCAGAAGACCCGAGTTCAATTTTCAGCAAATACATGGTGGCTCACAACAGTCTATAACTCCAGTTCCAAGGGGTATAAGGCCCTCTTCTGGCGTGTGTGAGCTTTGCACACATGTGGTGTATATCCATCCATGCAGGCAAAACACTCAGATGCATAAAAATTTTAAAAATAAGTCTCAAACAAAAAACCCTACAACCCTTAGCCCTTGGGTAACTGTACACAACAGGAATGAATCTGAAGCCATAAAAGTGCACACACAATTTTAATGAGATTATTGTCCTCATTAACCTTCCCATCTCCCACTTCAAACAAGGTCTCAGGCAGATCTGGGTTTGCCACTCCTTTCCTGGCACCCAGGTGAGCCCCACTATCAGTCATTCTCAGCTGACCTCAGGCCCCTGTGGGTTGATTGGTACTTTCCACACTTTCCATGAGGATCAGCCTACCCTCTCTGAACTGTGGCTTTGCTCTTTTGCATGAAAAACACTTCTGACTCCTGTGGAAGACAGAAGATAGCGTCCTAACCCAACCCAGGGAATAGATTTGCCACATGACAGGAATCCCAAGGCTGTGGGTTCAGTTATAGCTAGTCAGGGGACCTTAGGTAAGAGGATTTTCCTGGTTTATCTGGGTGGTCCCTCATTATGCCACTAGGGTCCTCTCTATGACACAGATTTAGCCAGTCAGTAGGAATGATCTGGCGTAAGGCTTAACTGGGGCCACAGCTGGCTATGAAGATGTAGGGAGGGGCCATACTCCAAGATGCTGGGAGAGGACAGGTGATGGATAGTAAATTTGCCTTCAGCTGCTGCTGCACACTTCCAATCCCAGAGCTATTGTATGAATTAAGTTTATATTGCTTTAAGACACTATATTTCTGATAATCTGATTTAATAGCCTGTCAAATAGCTTTTCTGTTACCCTTTTCATTGCTATGACCAAATACCGGACAAGAAGTAATGAAATGGGGAGGGAGGGTTGTCTTGGTTGGTGGGGGATGGGCTGTAGTGGGCAGAGGTGGGGGAGGGGGAGCTTGTTTGGGCTGTAAGGAGGTGAGAGACTTATCCTTGCCCCTGGTTTTGGAGATGTCAATGCATGGTTGGACTGCTGTGCTCTTCCGGGCCTGTGCTAAGATGTCCCACTGCACTGCAGTCCTGGTGATGGAGTCTATGCTCATGTTACAGTGGGAGTCTCCGTGATCCTCTCCCTCCACTGGCATGACATGTGAGAGTTTATAAAGAAGCCCGTGGGGACATTCTAAACCCCAATGTGGACACAAGCAACTAATATACTCTCCACTTTGCAGAGGAGGAAGCTGAGGCTCAGGGAGAGTGGGGAAGATCTGCAGAGTCACAGAGCACTGAGGTGGCACGATTTTGTGCAAACTGTGGCCAGGGTGACAGTGCACAGGTCAGCTGAGCACACTAGGCCTGGGTTCAGTCTTGCACCACAGGGGCCCGAGCTGGAAGAAGCCACAGTTTTACCAAACCCCAGGCAAAACTCAACCCCAATGGCGTAAAACTCCTGCAAATAACAAACTTAACGGATGGGTCCGGGAAGAAACTATGTCTTAGTCTGTGATTCCTGAAAAGATCCACGTTCCCGGAGGCCTTACTACTGCTGGACTTCCCCCAACTTCCTCCCTGGAGTTTACTATTCCCCAGCCCACCTCCTGCTGCCCCACCCCCATCTCTCCTGCAATCCCACTCTGATTCCCCCTTTCATCACTACATGCTGAAATCTATCACTGAAGGTCCTGGTCAATCAGCTTCTCCGATCTGGTCAGGCCTGGAGAAACCTCTAACCCCCAGGGGTTACTATTTCTAACACACCTGGGTTCTCCTACAAGGACCCATGATGCAGCTTACTCTCTCCATCTCTCCTTATCTTGAATGAGTTGACTCACCGAGGACCTTTCGGGGACACAGAGCGTAGGAATAACCAGACTGCATCTCCCTGACTCCAGGCTCCTATGATCTACCCCGTGACTTTGGAAAGCAGAGAGGAGTCTATAGCAGTAAGCCACAGGAAGCTAGCTACCTTATAAGCTGGAGATGTAGGGACATGACTCACCTCACAGGGAAGCTACTACTTTTAGGAGGCCCTGTCATTCCCTAGGGCGTGAGGTTGCAAAGGATAGGTTCAGAATCCTTCTTCAGTCATGGACAGGCTTGGACAAATGGAGCCGGAGGCACTGGGGTTCTGTTGCAGGGACCTGTCATCTTCAAGTGTGCCTCTTGCCCCTGACTCCTGGGAAGAGGAGAAGGTGATGACAGAAGGAACCTAGAGTTCTTCCTAGGGTCAGAACTGCCTCCTAAGGAGAGCCAATGCCAGTCAACCAAGACTTCATTCATGCTTGGAGGTGGGAGAACATGTCACTCCCACCTTGATAGATAGTCACTCCTACCTTGTACTATAGTATCCTTCATCTCAGATGTAGAGAGAATAGGGCCTGCTAGATGGCTCTATGAGTCAAGGTGCTTGCCACCAAACCTATGACTTGAGTTCCATCCCATAGACTGACAGAGTGGAAGGAGAAAGTCAACCTGAGCTCTGACTCCTGCACCTGCATCAGGGCATGCACGCCCCCCCACCCCCATGACAATGTAGGAGGGGAAGTAGAGGTAATAGTACTTTAAGCTGACATGTTTCTGTACGTGCAAAGGTTGGACACCGGACGGTGTCATGGTATGTCATTTGCTCAGGGTTTGTACATCTTCCTGTGCACTTTTATGTCATCTCTAGATAATGTACATGCTATATAAGCACTCGCTGTGCTAGATTAATTTACAGAATGATGAGAATTTTAAATCAGTTGCAATTTCCCCCTAAATATTTTCAGTCTCTGGTTCGTTGACTGTGTGGATTCAGGACCCATGAACACAGAGGCCCAACTGTGTCCATACCTGTGCTCCTAAGGTACTAGTTAGGTGTGAACTTTGGAGCAGAGAGAATATGACTGTGCAGGGTAGGATGTTGGTTGATGCTCACCAATTCCACAAGGACTGGACCACAGTGTACTATGGAAGGTGTGCTGGGTCCTCTCTCATGATTGCTGGGGGTTTCTGAGAGCAGCCTTGGCTTACCTGTGCCCACCTCTCTTAGAACACATTTTGGCCCCTCCACTTAGCACTCAATGGATTTCCTCCAGCAAGGACTTCTAACATGCCACATGAAAGGCTGTACCATCCTCATGAGGCTGGGAAGGGTATGAGGCAGAGCCGGTAAGAGAGCTTGTGAGGGGGAGGCTCAGCCATATGAACCTGTGAAGAGTTAGAAAGTGTAAACAGAGATACCGCCCCATTTCTAAAGGAAAAGAGAGGGGGCTGGGGATGCAGCTTAGTGGCAAGCTTCAAGCACAGAAGCCTCACGGTCCGAGCTCTAGAACAGGCAGGAAGCAAAAAGATGAAAATCAGGATATTTTTTTAACATAAAATAGAGAGTTTTAAAATTTCTGCAATACCAAAATAAAGCATGACTGCAAGCTGAATGCCAAGATACACCAAGTCTTGACTAACTGCAGTACCTGCTGTGTTTGACCTGTCAAAGACACTCAGCAAAGAATTCCTAGAGGGATGGATGGATGGATGGATGGATGGATGGATGGATGGATAAATGGATGGATAGATGGGTGAGTGAGTGAATGAATGAAAGGACTGGCAGGATGCCCTGACTGCCGTGGGGCCAGGAGGCCAGTGTTTACCCCATATCCTGTAAGAGAACACAATGTCCGCAGGGAGTATGCGGTAGAGGTGCTGAATTGGCCTGAACACCAGGGTTGGCCAGCAGCCATCCTGGAGCCAGGGTGGAGGAGGTCAGTCCTGCTGGTCAGACCCAGGGGCTCAGTTGTCATTTCATGACTCTAGGCAACTTCTAGTCTAGGAAACAAACAAACAAACAAAGGACCTGAGGAGGGAGCCTGTGGCTACGCCATCAACATTCTCTGAGCAGCTCTCCCAGTACATGCCCTCAGTAAAATGCTCAGGTCTGAGAGGTCAGGCTGGATATTCAAGGCTGTGCCAGAGAGAGAAGTCAGTATCAATCTTTCTGGGGGCCAGGGTTGTCATTCCAGGACATCAGAGCCTCTGTGGACCCACCCATCCACTAAAGAAATACAAGCTGTGCCGTTTGTCTTTAGGGGGGTTCCTGCTGTGCATGCTTGTGGGTGCCCATTGTGCCATGGACACACACCCCCTGTGGTGTGGATATACAGCCTGCAGCAGGTGTGAACCCCACGGTACCATCAGAGGGTATATGACCCATTTCTAGTAAGTGCACGTCTCTGCATAACACACTCTGGCATATGCAAATGTTTGTGCAGGATATGGTGTTGGTGGATCTGTGAGTGTCTTGTATATCACCTTAGACATGCATCCAAGGCTGTGTATGCCCTACTGTAAATGGTCTGTGGCCTGGGCCCATATAGCTTGCCATGGTGCTATGGGGGCTCCTGGCCTAGCTCATTTCTCTCCCAGGTGTCTGCCCCAAATATCGGTTACAGACCAGAAGAGCAGCGACTTGTTCTCCAATCCCAGGCTGAAGGGGCTGAAGGGCAACCCTGGGTGGGGAGGTCGCCAGGGCCTGCATTCCTGGCCTGGAGCTCTCAGGCTGGAATTTGTACATTCCATTCATAACATTCCCTAAAAGGGAGGGGGCAAAGCCTGAGTTAGTTAATAAGAGGGAATAAGAAAGAAGGGCTTCTTGCAGCTCCAGGCTGTGTGTTCTGCTTGCCCTGGCACAGGCCCCAGCGGCTGAAATGCAAGGAGCACGTGAGCTGTGTACTGAGCAACCTGGCACTGGCCACCTCTTAAGCCTGCCCCGGGGCACCTGCTACTGGCTGCAGTTACCTTCTCCTAAGGGCTGGGTGCACAGCCAGAGACTTGGGGACTCTAGAAGGCAAACCTAGGCTCCTTATCTCCCAGGTAGTCCCATGGCAGTGGCTGGGACAAAGGTCAGGTTGTAGTAGTCCCAGGGTGACCAGAATAGGTCAGGATAGCCTGAGCTACCTCCCGGTTACAGAAATAAGCGGAGCAGGACTATCACCACTCCTATGGCAGCCTCTGGGAGGTGAGGTCCAGGTGGCTGTTCTCTCTCCAGGCTTGCTTAAGAGCGGAAGAGAAGACAAAAGATTAAGGGGACACAGGAGGAAGGAAGATCTTCACCTTGGGTCCAGTTCGAATTTCCTGTTGGCTAGAAATCAGAAACTTCAACAAAACTGATAAGATCAAATCGCCTACAAGATAATGAGTGTTTTCCTAAAGACACACTAAACTGTCCAAAACAACTTGAGCTAGGTGCTAACTTAGGGGCCGCAAGTTGGTGACCTTGAAGCTTAGCATACTAGCATTCCCACCATCCCTAATCTAAATGCACATCACAGACCATTGTAATTGCAAATACACTGGGTACTGACAAGTTTAACTCACGTTTAAAAACATTTCACCCACCCCTTTAGCCCTGGCACTCAGGAGACAAAGGCAGGCATCCGGATGGGAAGCCAACCTGGTTTACATAGTGAGTTCCAAGCCACCCAGAGTTACAAAGTGAGACCCTGTCTCAAAACAAAACAAACAAGGATGACTACGACAATGAAGACGACAAAAAAAAAAAAAAATCACCTCATCCTCATGCAGCTCCTCAGCAGTGCTTAAGAAAGTAAAGGGAGATCTAGGAGTCTATTCTGGCTCCAGACCCCAAGCTCTGTCCCTGAAGCCTGGAGAGACTACTTTGAACACATGACACTGCGGCTCTCAAAACCACACCTTCCTCACCGGGCTACGTGATCATAAATGAGATTCCAGAACCACAGCAGGCCGCCAAAGCAAGTGCTGTCCCCTGTGGGAAGGCTGGCAGCTGCCCTGACCTGAGCTCTACAGGCCCACAGTACCCGCAGGCTCTGGAGGGACTCTTAGCAGCTATTCAAAGTCCAGCAAACAACAAGCCGGAGCCCCTGCCTGGAGCATTCACCCAGCTTGGCACTTTCCCCAGACGGGCACCCGGCCATCTCCCTAAGCACACATTTTCCTGCGTGTCCAAGGTGTGAGAAAAGCAACACTCTTGGGGCTGGGCTCACTGGAAAGACTTGGTTTTAAAGGCTGTGTGTTTTTAACTCGATATGAAGTACATTCTGTAACTGTTGACCAAAATACCAACTGACGTAAAGCAAGCTCCTTCAGAAAAAAATATTTTGCTTGGAGATGGATCCCTGAATGCTCATGGTGGATGAAGTATCTCTTTCCCAGGCGGGCTATGGCATGAAGGCTGGGAATGGGGAGGGTCTGTCACTTCTCCCTCCCCACAACATCCCTGCAAAAACCTACTGCCACAGAAGGACACAGAAATAAGACATTCAAGGAAAACCACCAGGGAAAGGAACCCTTCCAGCTGAAGAGAGAATTCAGTAAGGTGGCCAGTTACAAAATAAACACACAAACCCTGTGGCTTGCCAAATACCCCAAAATAGTTGTAACAAAATACTCTGGGGGTAAAAAAGATTCCATTCACGATTCAGCAAGGGATGAGAAATTCCTGGGGGGAAGCTAGGCAAGGAAACACACATAGCCTTACTGAAAAAAATACAGGATTATTTAGTAAACAGAGAGACAGGGCCTGGGATAGAAAGACACATTAAAGGAAAAGATGCCCATTTGCCAGCAAGAAGTATTTGATAAGGAAACTAATCCAGAATTATGTTATCAGACATTAAAGCTAAAGGCCTTTGAACCTTAAATTCCGGATATGGATACAAGAACAGAAGAGGAAATGTGTGTGTCAGCCCGAAGCACAAACATTAGCACGTGAAGACATGACCTTCCAAGTCTGCTGAGGGAGCTCTAGGCTTTTTTCCAATAAACCACTTGGGCTCGGGCTGGGGGTGCAGCTCTGTGGTTGAGTGCTTGTCCCATGCCTGTGAGATCCAGACCCAGCACCGAAGAGGGTGGGGGAGCCGGCAAGTGGCCAGCCCTTGAAATCAAGTTAGATTCCTCTTTCTTGTTCAGGTGGATTAAAGACTCAATGCAACATGAAACCACACAAACATCCGGAGCATATTTCTGTGAATATTTCTATAATCTAGGAGGAAAGAGAGCTCAGTAAACACAACTCCAAGGTTGAAACGATAAGGTAAAAGGTGACTGGATCGGTTCAGAAAAAACGGTCCAAATTTCTCTGTGTCAACAGACACAAGCATTCTCTGCATTAACCATGGACTCTGTCAGGGCTGAAGCAATGGCTCAGTGAGTAAGAGCCCTGGACATTAGAGGGCCAGGGTTCAATTCCCAGCACCCACGTGGCTACTTGTAACCATATGTAACTTTAGTTCCAGGGGATCTGTCACCCTCTTCTGGCATCCACAGGCGCTATACATCTTACATGTGGGTACACATATACATAAATAATTAATTTAAAAGAATTAAAAAATGGACTCCACCTAGCAGCTCTCACTTATAGCCCCCCCTTACTTCAGAAGACAGACCATCTAGTCTTGAGGATTCAGCTGGTGGCTGAGAGCAAAAATATAACTCCAGCCTTAATGGATTTTACAGTTCTTTGGCTCTGAATGTCCCCAGAGGCCATCTGTTAAAGGTCCCCAGATTGGTGCTAGTGGAGGCAGTAGAACATTTAAAAGGCTGATCATGACTGGAGGTCTTTGAGTCCTTGGAGATTGCCAGGCAGTGGTGGTGCACGCCTTCAATCCCAGCACTTGGGAGGCAGATGCGGGTGGATTTCTGAGTTCGAGGCCAACCTGGTCTGCTGAGTGAGTTCCAGGACAGTCAGGGCTACACAGAGAAACCCTGTCTTGCAAAACCAAAAACAAACAAATAAACAAACAAAACAACAAAAAAACAACGAAAACAAAAACAAGACAAACAAACAAAAAAAACCAGAAAACCAAAAAAAACCCCAAAAACTTGGAGATAAGCTCTGGAAAGGAAACATCTCTCTGACTTCTATGGAGTGGGCAGTTTTGCTCCACCAGGTGTCATTGCCATGATACCCAGCCCTCCCTCAAAGCAACATGGCCAGCTGGCCATGGTCTGAACCCTCTGAAAACATAAGCCAAAACAAGCCCTTCTTTATAGTCAACTGTCCCGGTATTTGTTATATGATGCAAGGCTCAGGGATAGAGTTGACCTCCAGACAGCTTACAACAAATATATAGATTGCCCATTGAAAACCTTGGCCCAAGCACAAGTGAGGGCCTAGACAGGCCCTCAGTGGGCAAAGTGCTACTACATAAGGGTGGGGATTGGAATTTGGACCCCTAGCACTCAGGTAAATGTTTAGTGGGCCCGAAGGCTTGCCTGTAATTCCAGTCCTCAGAAGGCAGATACAGGGGATCCTTGAAGCAAGCTGGCTCACTAAACCACCTGAACCAGCTCAAAACTCAGTGAGAGATTCTGACTCAATGTATAATGGAAGAGCAGCCATGTAAGACACACACACACACACACACACACACACGAACATGTATATACACACTACACATACATACATATGCAAACACACACATGAAAGTGAGCCAGGGGACTGGAGAGATGGCTCAGTGGTTAAAAGCACTGACTGCTCTTCCAGAGATCCCGAGTTCTATTCCCAGCAACAACATGGTGGCTCACAACCATCTGTAATAAGATCTGATACCTTCTTCTGGTGTGTCTGAAGACAGTGACAGTGTACTCATATACATGAAATAAATAAATAGTGAGCCAGGACTGGGGGCTCATTCCTATAATCCTAGCTGAGGTTGGATGAGTGTTTTGAGTTCCAGACCAGCCTGTGCAACAGGGCAAGTTCCTATTTCAAAAAACCAAAACCACCAAAGCAAACAAAAACCTCCACAAACGCACAGGGTTGGGGACACGACTAGAGTCATTGCAGGTGGCAGGTGATAATTAACCTGGAGACTTTTTTAGGAGCTACAATCCATGAGAAGAAGCCATCTGGAATCTTCTCTGGAACCTGATGTGGATCCTTTTTAGGGGCCTCTTCCTTCTCTGTACTTTTTTATTTAAACCTCTTCAGCATCCCTCCATGATCCAAGTCAATTTTCTTTAGTTTGTACTACCAATGAAAGGGTTTTTGGTTTGTTTGTTTTTGCTTTTAAAGAAGAAAACACTAAACAGTGTTGTAAAGGAATAGTCCTAAATACAGAGATGGGGTGAGGCATGGGTAAGCTGTCTACATTTGAACAGATTTTTATTTTAAAGTCAGCTAAAAAGCTATTGGCTCTCCACTTAGGAAGATATAAATGATTTTCTTTTAAGTAAATATATTTAAATAGAGAATTGAGCATGGTTAAACTCGGTGTACAGAAAATTCAAGGATATGGGGGGATTCATGATCTTGACAAGGGAAATAAATGGCTGGGAGAAGGCTAGCCCCTGGAGAGGGTGTGGCTCAGGCTGTCCAGGAGATGAGAGACAGGGATGCTGGGGAGAGGATAAAAGGGAAGCGGTGAGCTGAGCCTGAGACAAAAGCCTCGAGGGGCTGAGGATAGTCAAGCATGCCCAGGCTGAGCTATGGTCACACCTCTAGAGGTAGGTAGGCCTTGGATCGGCTAGATGGGGACAGGGGCTAGAAATACAGAATCTGTTGCCAGGCTCCCAAGTTTCAATCCAGTGTTCTCTCCAGCCTTGTGTTCCTAGGTGCATACCCACCAGTGAGCCACCAGTGAGCCACCAGTGAGCCACATCTCAGCTTCCTTTTGTCTGAAATGTGATAGGAATACCCTGCGGGCATTCAGGCATCCAGATCCACACTACAAGGCTTGTGAAGTGAGGCCATGCATCTCTATTCTTTCCCTCTAAGGTAGCCATTCTCAAACTGTGAGTCAAGACCCATTGGGGAGGTCACATATCAGGTACCCTGCATATCAGATACTTACATTAAGATTCATAACATTAGCAAAATTACAGTTATGAAATAGCAACAAAAATAAATTTATGGTTGGGTCACCACAACATGAGGAAATGTATTAAAGGGTCACAGCATTAGGAAAGTTGAGAACGGCTTCTCTAGGATTTTGCATCCTCTGGTACCAGGGAGCTAGAGGTAGAAGAGTCAGAGGATGCCCTGTCCCCACCCTCCCTGGGGATTATCTGAGCAGCTCCTTCTCCCTTGTCCTTTCAGGCCCAAAGGGTGGTAGTAGCTCATATCTTGCTAGTCGGGGACCTCACTATCTCTTGGCCTTTTGCCTGATGCTTGTGCCCGTATGGCCTTCAGTCCCTCCCCAGAGCTTCCCCTGGCTTCTACTGGTATGAGCTTTCTCTCTATCTAGTAGAACTCTGCTGTGCTTTCTTCTAGGACCTTCTGAGGGCCATCAACCTCTGACTAGTAGTAGATAACCTCAACCCCAGCAATGACCTTTGAACTCTGGGAAGATGCCTATGTCCTTGGACTGATCCTCCATGGCACTAGCTATCTTGAGCAAGACTATCAGCACTCTTGCATGAGAGATGGTACCCAGTGCCCACTTCCCCATGGGCAGAGGGGGCACAATCTTCAGTGGTCTCGAACAGATTCTGCTCATCATTAAGCAAGAATCTGCTTCACTGGAGACTGATGACAGCTCTCCTCAAGCCCCTGCCATTTTAATTTTAATAGCTGCAACCTCTAGAGACCCTCAACAAGAGACAGCCATTTGGAGCATTCTCTCACGGAAGGAGGGGCGAGGCATGGTCATTACACCCTCACCTGAGATCCCAGACACTCCCACTTGTACCCCACTCCCAGCTGTGTGCAACTCCACCCCAGCTGCATCTGGTCTTTGGTAGATCTTAAGGGAATAGAGAGTGGAACTGTGATTTAAAGGAGTGGTCATGCAGTTGTGGGGAAGTCATCATCCTTGGGGAAGTCGTCATCCATGCTGGGGAGAAACATTCTAGTGGTACACTGATGGGAGTCACAGATGCTTCTGAAAGTAAGCTCTCCCCAACCCCCATATTCCTGTAAGTAAGCCTGGCACCCTTCACTAGATAGACTCGAGGGCCCCCGACTTTGCTCTGCTGTCAGTATCCTATCTAGATGTGTGGATGTCTGCTACATCTTCAGGAAAAGTTAATGGAGCTGAAGTATACAGAAGGTGTCCCAGGCAGTGAGGGTCCAAACATCCTTAGAGGGGGACAGTCTCAGATCTGTGGGCTTGTCCCCCAGCCTTTCTTCCTACTCCTCCATCCCCTCTCTCCTTCCACCTGCCCTGTCCCTCTCCCCCATTCCCTTTCCTTCTGTCCTTACCTCCTCTTTCTAACCGTCTTTCCTTCCCTTTCTTCCTCCAGTCTTTCTCTTCCTTCCTTCTTTCTTCCATCCTCACCCATCCTTTCTGTCGTTCCTTCCTCTCTCCCTCCCTCCTTCCTATCTTTTCTTTCCTGGGAGTCTGGGGTTGGAGGGGTCTGAAAAAAATACAACTTAATACTAAAATGTCAAGCAAACATGGTCAGCTTCTGACACAGTCTCTACTGCTCAGACCTTGCAGGCCAACGCTTATGAAACAACAGTAAAGTTTCCATGTTGCAAATGAGAAATATTGCCCAACAGCCCCCGAGAGATTCCCTTAGCTCAGTGTGGGAAGGAAGCCCGTGATTTCATGCCTTTTTACTCCCCCGACACTCACATCCACACTCCATCACCACCTTAGGGACGCATTAAGAACCTTCTGAGAAGTGATAAGTGACACTCTGGGACACCCAGGAGCCCCAAGGGCTATGCATTCCAGTGTGTGATTGTCTTTTGGCAAGGAGTGCCTTCCAGATTGCTACAAGCAGCAGGAATAGCCCCATCCTTCACAGAAGAACCACAGGAGCAGGGACACAGGACCAGAGAGGCTTGGGACACTGAATTCTCCAGGCCACCAGGAAGCTGGCAGGATAGGGTGAGCTCAATAACTGTCCTCCAGAAAACAGGAGGAGAGCACTCAGCACCCGATAGCTCTGGTCACAGACAGCAGGAGGAACCACTAGCTCTAGCTGTTCAAATCTGAGGAGCTAGGAAAGGGACCTCAGAAAACATCAAGATCAGAGGAGAGAGAACATGAACATTCATCGGTGGCCTGTGGAGGGGCTGGAAGGTATGCACACTGAGGGAAGCTACCAGAAACCAAACAAAACACAAACCTCAGAGAGCTGCAAAGCACTCTTAGAACAGTTCTAGAAAACCTGGGAGTCTACAAAATGAAGTATTAACATGGTTAAGTGGGAGGGGATAAGGCACATACAGAAATAATGGGGGACTCAAAATAATTGACAGAAGAAAATGTAAGTGCGTAAACAGTGTAGAGAAGATCCACTGACTCCTTACCCAGGATCACCTACTCTAAAGTCTACTGCTGCACTTTCTGTGTCTTCTCTACACACACACACACACGCACACGCGCGCACACACACACACACACACACACACACACACGAAAGCACTCACACATGTGTACATACATGCATGCACACACAGGCAAGCACATTTTCTGTTTCACTCTCCAGCTTCAATTACCTGCAATCTGACAATATTAAATGGAACATTTTAGATATGAAATTTGTGTATTTCAAGCTGCATGCTGTTCTGAGCAGCATGATAAAATCTCTCTCTCTCTCTCTCTCTCTCTCTCTCTCTCTCTCTCTCTCTTTCTTTTGATTTTCACTTCTTCCCACTGGGGACATGGATATCTCTCCAGCTGCTGGTCCTACAGTGTATCTGCTTCCCACTCTTTAGTCACTGTGACAGTCAGCCTTAAATGTCAACTCTCGTGAAAGACACCTAGAAAGTTGGTAAAGGATATTGTTGGATGTGTGGGATGTTCACAAAGAATGTGTGGGTCATAGAATTTGGACCACTCAATGGGATGGGGACCTTGATGGGACAGAGAACTGAAGAGGAAGTGTGGGCTGACACTTCTTGAGGTAGGCATGTATGTTTAGATGTTGCCATTGCCTGTAGACAATGAGAGGTCTGCAGACTTTTCCACACCCGCGACTCCCCAGGGAGCTTCCTGACCACCAGCCTCAGACAGGGCTGCTTCATGGGTTTCTCTTTTCTAATAATCACAGTCTCTTGTGGGCAGGTGCTAGTCTCGCCAGATTGCAGAGGACCACAGTGGGACCATCCAAGCCACTTGCTCCGTCTGTAATTATCTGTACATTCTATTATTTTTGTTTCTGAAGAGAACCCTGGCCAGTCCTGACATTTAGTATCACCAAGTTTATCAGATTAATCGTCTCAGCATCAGAAACTTGTCCTACTTAGCCTTTCTGCTTGAGAGGGAGTCAGTTAGCTCATTTTGCCTAGGCTCAAGGTCCTGCCTCTTCTCACACTGTCATCGTGAGATAGTATAATGTGGTGTTTTCAGAGGTAGAGCGAGACCATGTTTGTGTACATTTTGTTACAGAACATTGCTACTTATTATAGTCAGTCTGTTCTAATTTATGAAATTTTTGCATAGTTACATACAGGAAAGCATGATATCTGATTGGCACTAGCTACAATACTCTTGGGGAAATCCAGTACAGATCAATTTGTAGGGCAGTAATATTTCTGAGGAATCCAGCTCTTTTCTTCGGTCTGATGGAGTGTTTCTCTTGATTTTCAGTTCAGACTATTCATTCCAGAAGGGATGCTCAGAGACATGTCCTGTCTGAGAACATCTTACCTCTAGGCACAGAAGGTCCAGTCCCCTCTCATTAGGATTCTAACTGTAACTGTATCAAAGTGCTGGAATCGACTGTTTGCAAGAGTTCCCACATCAAGAACTCTCTCCCTCCTCAGGTCTCTCTCTGCCCCATCCCTGCTAATTAAAGTGACACAGTCCCTCCCCCTATACAGTGTCCCAGACTGAGCTCTGTATGTCTCCCTTCTCTCTGAGAACAGAACACTCCTTAGGGAAGGGCAGGAGGCAAGGGCGGGTGGTAGAAGGCACTTTTGGAAGGGGTCAGGGCCGGTATTCCTAAGACTCCTGGGCCCACTAGGTATCCTTGGGGAACATACCCACATATCTCATTATATGCTACACCCTCTCCGGGCTGGAGACAGTATGCCAGTCATTACTGGTCCTTAGGTAACCATGATGAATATTCATATCAAAGAGGACTCATTAGGGCTGTTACAGCTGTAGTCAATTTTGTGTGAGTTTTGCCTCTCTGTGAGTTCAGCTCAGCTCAGCATTTTTTTTTTTTTGACAGATAGTTATGAGCCAAATGTGCATTTTCAGAGCCTGGTGTAATTGGAGGGGAGATGAGGGGCTGTTGCTGAAATGCAGGCTGTGTGTGTGGACACCTGCTTGCTCCACAAACCTGAATAGTTCTATCTCCCCTGTCAACTGACAGGAGAGATAGAAGTGAAACTGGACCAAAGAAACTTGGAGCCACACCTGGGTGTGCTGGGCATCCAGGGTGGGTGTGGCCTTGCTTCCATTTCTCCCTCACTCTTCTGTGGTAGTATTTGCTCTTCCCCCAGCCCCAGAAGACTGGTTACCTCACAGTGAGCAAGAAGCTTGCCTGTAGAGAATGAGAGGGAAGCCTGAGCCTTGTACATTGCCCTTGGATGGCTTTTGAGGAAACTGGCTTGAACCTAGTAAAGGGAGTGGATGGTGGCTCACCTAAGAGCCTGAACCCAACTAGGAGTGAGGTTAACGTGAGCACTCATGTCTGTCCTCAATGGACAGACAGACCTGGACTTGCGTCAGTCAGGCAAGGAGCAGGGGCCCAGAAACACTTAAGACTAACAGATGCAGAACAGGACCAAGGGAGTCCAGATGGCCTGAGAGCATAAAGATAGGCTGGCTGTTCAAATCCCAACTCTACCACGGACTCCCTGGGAGATATTTCCAAGAACAGTTCATCTCCCAGTGTTACGATTTGAGCAGCAGACAAAGTCACACCAGGTAACAGATCTTTTTGGAAAAGGGAGGCTATGCAGAGGCTGCTTCTGAGCCAGGGTGGGAAGAGAAAACACTGTTTTTTTTTTCTTTTAAATAAGGGGTTACAGCGCATGTGCATAAGGAAGATACAGGCCCCAAGGAGGCAGTGGAAATGTGGCACCTGATGATGATGTGTCCTGCTATCACTAGGTTACTAAAGGTGGGATTAGGGGTGGGGTTTTCTAACACCTGGGTCTTGGGATCTCAACTGTATCTCTGCCTAGATGCCAGTGTTTAAAAATGTATATGCACCTCAACTTAAGATGAGATCTGTGTCTCTAAAAGTGCATCCCACACAACCAACCTGGATTTCATACTTACTTTTTACACTTGTTTGTTGGTTGGTTGGTTGGTTTGTGTGTGTGTGTGTGTGTGTGTGTGTGTGTGTGTGTGTGTGTGTGTTATGTCACATGTGGAAGCCAGAGGATAACTTTCAGGAGTCAGCTCCCTCCTTTCATATGTGTCCTGGGGTTTAGACTCGGGTCACCAGGCTTGGTGACAAGCCCATTCACCAGCTGTCTCACCTGCCTGATTTCACAGTTATTTTTCAATTCATTTCTATGTTTTGTTGTCACTGGGAACAGAATTTATATCCCCTCTCCTTTTGTCTTATATTTATTTGTATTTTAGAAGGAATCTTTTGAATTTACTGAACACTTCTTTTAAGATAATTTAAATTTTTATTTTATGTGTGTTTTGCCTGCATTTATCTCTGTATATCATGTGACCATGTATATCATGTGACCATGGAGGTCCAAAGAGAGCATCATATGGCTTAGAACTGAAGTTATAGATGGCTATGAACTGCCACAGTTGTACTGGGAACCAAACCCAGGTCCTCTGCAAAAACAGAAAGCTCTCTTAACCACTGAGCCATCTCTCCCACTCCTACTGAACATTTCTTAGCTTTAGTAGCTTTCGCATGCCCAAGGCCCTGGGTTTGATCCCTAACTCTGGAAGAAGAGGAGGAAGAGGAAGAAGGAGAAGGGGAACAGGAAGGGGAAGGAGAAGGAGAAGGAGAGGAGGAGGAGGGAGAAGAAGAGGAGGAGGAGGAAGAAGAGGAGGAAAGCAATTCCCAGCAAAAATGATTCTCACCTTTACTGTTAATATTTATAGCTCTGATAGTTTCTAGGAAACATCATTGGTTAGGATCTCTGATACACTATGAAGTAGTCATAGATTAGACAGGAATTTTTTTCTATACCAGAAGGCATGTGACTCCTTTGAATGCTAACCAATCACTGAGCTGTTTTACAAGGCAAAGCCTTTGCACACATTAAGATGGTTTTATCCTCCTGGCAACACTGGAGACCAAGTTCCATCATGACCCAAGGTTAAAGGAGCTGGAACATGATGAGCACTAAAGGAGACTGTCCCACAGCTATGAGATGGGACTGGATTTAAGTCCAGAGCTGTCTATACTGTTCTGCGTGTTGTTCTGATCGCCCCTCCTCTCATAGCTCAGTGAGGGTAAGTATGCTTCAAGCCCCTGCATGATCAAGTTCAAAACTTTGAACGCATGCCCACAAACTTATTTCTGATTCCTAGTTGTCCTGAACAGGTTTCTATCACATGACAAAATACCTGGCTTGGGAACATGAAAGGAGAAGAGACAGTGGATTCTACTGTCAGAAGACTGAGCCCACCACATCTTGGCTGCACTTTCTGGGCCTGATATGAGGTGGTATGACCTGGCAGAAGGGTGATGTGGGTGGAAGCTGACTTCATGGCAGTCAGGGAAGGAGAACAGAGAAGCCAGGGCAGGATATAACCCAAGGGCATGCCCCCAGTGACCTACTTCCTGCTTTTAGGCCCTGACTCCTAGTATTTCTACCACCTCCCAAAATAGCATCCACAGCTGGAGATCCAGACTGCAACACTTGGGCCCACGGGGACTCCTTATATGCAGCCGGAACATGACTGACTTTGAAGAATTGTCTTTGTTTCATAAACACAATTGTCTGTTTCTCACTATGCCTAATAATCTAGTGTGTTGTATTGATCAGTTTTGTAATGATTCATGCCGCATTACTTAGTGGTCTTTAATTTTGTCACAGTGGATTATTTTCATATTCTGCTCTATTTGTTTTGCTGAGATGTGAGATTTTTTGGATTCTACACTATTTACATTTTAAGTTCTTTAGAAAATCATTTTGCCTTGAGATGTTTAAATGTCCACATTCTCCTTGTGTGAGGTAAATGGGGTAAAATGTTCTTTATCACGCTTTTCCTTCTGGCCTCTTGTATGACACCTCTGATATTTCACCAAAACTCTTAGTCCCCTTCCTTTAGTTGGGGCCAGGGTTTCCACTGTGGCCATGGAAGCCATGGGAAGACTTAGGGGTGGTATCAAGAGCTGCGGAAAGAGCCTGGTTTCCCAGCCGGGAGAGGCTGAGTCACTTGAAGTCTGTGTGAACTTGATAAGTCTGCCTCCCTGTATGGACCCTTTTGCCTTTTCCCAGAGAAAGAGAGGCTCCAAATGGGTGCCCCCAGCTCACTTACTTCATTATCTTGAGCCTGGCTCTCAACCCCATGCCTGGGGGGAGACAGAGCGCCTTTGAGCTCAGGCTGGCGTGCAGGAGGGCTGAGTCCTGGGCTACCAAAGTGTCAAAGAGAGAATGCTTTGAAGAGGCCCCGCCCTTCCTGGGGCTAAGGCTCAGCTCCTGTCAGCCCTCAGGGATTCTGCTGTGGTGGGACAGGGGTATTCTTGCCAGCGACTTGTGTGTGCTTTCTTCTTTCCTTAACACCCCCCGCCCCCGTTTCCTCTATAGCCCCTTGTATGAGCTTTACTGGGGCTACAGAAAGAGGCACTGTTTGGTCTGGAGCCAACACAAACTCCAGCTTGCTCTGGAGCCTCTGTCCCCCACTTGAGACTCAATCACCACAATCAATCTGAGCATGGGAACTGCTCTTAAGGGACCCACAGCCCCTGGCTCTGAGATGCTGGTCAACACCCTAGCCACTGCTGTGTGCATAGCTCAGTCTCACAAAAGAAGAAAGTCCTGATTCATTCCCTCTATACCAGTACTTCTCCGACCTTCCTAATGTTGTGACCTTTTGATACAGATCCTCATGTTGTGGTGACCCCCAACCATAAAATTATTTTCATTGCTACTTCATAACTATAATTTGGCTACTCGTATGAATCGTCATATAAATACTTCTAGAGACAGAGTGCGGCAAAGGGGTCAGAACCTACAGGTTGAGAACTGCTGTTCTGTACCCTAAATACCACATACAGAA
The DNA here is from genome assembly GCF_008632895.1 of Mastomys coucha. NCBI lineage: Eukaryota > Metazoa > Chordata > Mammalia > Rodentia > Muridae > Mastomys > Mastomys coucha. The sequence goes on along the minus strand of NW_022196903.1, from coordinate 84,223,694 downwards.
GCATTTGTTTCTCCTGCTCCCATGAGCCTGCTGTCCCACTACCCCCTAGCCTTTAATTCCACCTGGATGTTTGACTCCTCTCTCCTGCTTCAGTCTGCCTAGCATTCAGAGCAGACTCCACACTGCCCTGCTGGGTCCACATTAGTTAATGGCTCACCGTGCATCGCTGCATCGCTGCCCACGATGGCACAGGTCTCTGCCCCCACTTACCCTCCTTTATGGGTAGGCAAAGTTCTACTGCTATGAACAAAGTAAGGGTTCCCATGTGACACCCTTAGTTACATGAAACTTCCCTCAAAATCTCAGCCTCAGGGTTACCAAGTTCTATGGCCATCCTCCCACTCCTGGAAACCTCTGGGGAAATCACACAGGGGACAGGAAGGAGGTGCGGGGCAGAGCAGCACACAGGGCAATGTGTGAGCGGTCATGCAGGTGGCAGCAGGATGGGAGAGTGGGCCACGGGGAAAGGGATAGGGCCCACTGGGTTGCAAAGAGTGGGCTGGCTAACTTGAGATGTAGGGCTCAGATGTCTTCTTTCTGTGTAGGATAGATTTTGGAGGCAGAGTCAGCAGGAACACTGGAGGAAATACCAAAACGGCCTGCGGGTTCAGGACCTCTTGTTGAGCTGGGGAAAAAAGAGGAACAGGCTTGGTATGGCCAGGAGAATCTCAGGCAGAAGGTATCTTAGGCTACTGCTGCTGCAAACCATCCACATCTCTGTTCATCATCAAAGGAAGCCAGGACAGGAGCTCTAACAGGGCAGGGACCTGGAAGCTGGAGCTGATGCAGAGACCATGGAGGGGTGCTGCTTATGGCTTGCTCCCCGTGGCCTGCTTAGCCTGCTTTCTTATAGAACCCAAGACCACCAGCCCAGGGATGGCACCACTCACAGTGAGCTGGGCCCTCCTCCATCAGTCACTAAGAAAATGCTGTGCATTTTCTGTCATTGATATCACTGCAAAAGCTCCCTTGCTTTTCACAATGTGACACTTTCTCAGATTAACATCATGCACTCTCAGCAGGTCTGAGGCAATGCCCTTCTCACCGTATCAAATCAACAGATACATGTCATCAAGCCTTGAACCCAGTGACATCATCCTTGATCTCTTAGTGAAGGTGGGGCCCGGCCAGGAGTTGCCATTATAAGCTTACTTCATAATCACCAGACATTTAAGGGTGACACTCTGGGACCTGACAGAGACTCCCCTGCTTATGCTTGAACCTGCTAACCCTTCTGTCCACTCCTGGCCTGCAGCTACACATCTGCAGTCTCCTATTAAACAGCTCATCCTTCACCCCTTCCATATTTATTAATGGGAAGTGCTCGGTGTGGAAGAGTTAAGTATCAATCATTAAGCCACACGCTGGCCAGCAGGGCACAGAGGAAGAGCAAAGGCTGCTCAGTCACTGTTTAACTGGCACCACTCTCTGCCCGTGACCTGACCCTTGATTGCCTTTGCCCTCACTGGCTCTGCCTCATCGCTGCTGCTGAAGTCAGCATTCTGTCCTAGGCCTTGCAGGACCTTCCGCACAGCAAGACCTAGTCCCTTCTCTCCTCTCAGCCTCTCTGCTCGTTGTCCTGCCTGAGAGGAAACTTCCTCTCAGAGCTCCCTGTCCAGTACGAAAGTTCCTAGTGTCCCCCAAACCCATAGCACCGATTCACATACACACCTACCCACACTTGTTTACAGATTCACATTCACACATTTATACAAGCATGCACAGATACATATACACATTCATTCATAGCTATTATACATATATGTATGCCTACTCACACATATATGTATTCATGCATACATAACTAGCCATACACACATATATGTAGACATATACACACATATACAGATTCAATTAGGGCCACGTGCTTTCACACATACATGTATGCTTTTAGGCATAGATAGACATACATGCCCAGATACACACACACATACACAATTGAATCCCAGATGTTTGCTCCTGGTAGTAAAAGCTAACAGTAATATCCGGTCTCAGCAGCCCCCTTACTGCTCCGTGCAGCTAGAAGGACAGGTACTGTTGTTGGCCTGGTCCCCAGGAAGCCTCTCTTACTCCCCAGCTTGTATCCAGGAGGTGGCATGGCTGGAGTCCTTGGCCTGTTCACTGAACTACCACAATCACACAGCATCTGCCCTACCCTGACCCAGCTGCCTTCTCATCCATCCAGGGAGGTGACCAGCTTCAGATGTCTGCCAACCACAAGCTGCCTGTACCCTGACAGAGAGTCTCTGTTTGGCCAAGCTTTAGTTGGGATTCTGAACTGTCTCCAAGACCCATCTGCGCACTTGTAAAAAACGCAATTTTAGCAAGATGAAATGAAGCCAGTTTACCCTCAGTGTCTGCTCACCCAACGATGTTTTCCTGGGTCCCTCATCCTCCACCCTCAAGTGATGACCTGGCCTGGCTTCAGCACTAATCCTAGGTTAGTGTGACCACAGTCCCCCTTATTCCTGAGGTCTCTGCATCATTTTCCATCTGCTGATTCTACCTTGCTGCCTCCAGGGTGGACATGGTGTCTCCCTCATGATGGTGGGGATCCCTATTGCAGTGTCCCTGGAACAGGCCTGGCAGAAAAGAAGCTACTCTAGATAGATATTTGTGTCTCTCAATCTATCTATTGAAACAATGGGCTCCCCTAAAATGGGAATTTCCAACGGAATCTCATGCTGGGAGAAGGAAAGGGTCCCAGCTAGAGGGGAACTTTCTGCCAGAAAGAGATTTCTCACAGCTCTAACAGTTTGTCGGATCACCTTGCAGGATGAGACTCAAGGCCAGACAGTGATCATTCAACGGTGTGGGTGTGGGTGTGGGTGGGGGGACTACACCTTGTCCAGCCTACTTAGATGTGTGCATCCTTGGCCTCTGTTTAAAATTGATCTCACTTCTGGACCTGGAAGATGGACTTGAGAAGGTTCCTGCCCTGTATCTCTGTTCTCTTTCTAACGTAATCACATTAAATAAATCTCTGTTTCCAGCTTCCCAGTTTTTAATGGGCTTGTTGAGGTTGGGCAGATACATCTGATTTGGGGCACAGGTTGTGACTCCCCATATTTAACAACACCCTGATGAAGCTTTCTGATGGTGCCTTCAGGAGATCACTATGTCACTTGGAACATAGCACAGGCCCAGCACTGTGCTGTTTATGGTTGTGGTTCTCAGCCTGACTACATACAGATGATGCTAGCTCTGCTTTTTCTGTGTTACATTCATGTGCGTTAATACTTACTTCATGTTAAATACTTAGACAATATGGATGCCAATCCCTGCCTTCCTGAGATGCCTTCTGTTCAGGGACTGGTGCCCACCCTTGGGATTACAGGCATGGCCTTGGGACTTGTATTATATTCTCTGATTTAGTTTAGATGCTAAACATTCAGCCAGAAGCTCCTATTTTAAAGACTTGGTTCCAGCTTGGCAGCACAATTAGGAGACAGTAGAAACTAAGAGACAGTGGCAGATCTGAGGGCAAGTCCTTGAAGGGAGCTGAGGGACCCTGGCCTCTTCCCCTCTTTCGTTTCCTGGCAAAGGTGCCAGTCCTTGCCATGATGACCTGTTTTGCAATGAGAGCAGCTGATTGTGGCCTGAAACTTCTGAAATCAAGAGCCAAGTTAAACCCTTTATCAGTTGATTATGTCAGTGTACAGGAAGCCAAAAGACTCTCTAACCTTCTTCAAAGTCCCGAAAACACAAGAGATGCCATCTGAAGAGACTGAACATTGTCCATGAAGGCAGACAACCCCGAACCAGATAATGGACTTGATCTCATTGCTTGATATTGATATGCTGAAGGTTTTTGATCCTCTTGGTTCAATTTTGCTATATTGTATGTATCCATAATTTTGTCCATTTCTTCTAGATTTATAACTTATTAGTATACAGCTTTCCAAAATAATCACTAAAAGCTCTTGGAATTTATGTGAACAAAGAAAAGCCCAGACCCAATGGTATCTTTGCTGAATTTTGCATACAAGCTATCAACAATACTTCTAAAATTATTCTTCAGAGGGAGCCTTCCTTCTATAAGGCAGAGGCAGGTGGATCTGTGGGTTTGAGGCCAGCCTAGTCTACAGAGCAAGTTCTAGGATAGCCAGGGTTGCACACAGAGAAAACCTATCTCAAAAAGCAAAACAAAACAAAAAATCTCCCCCCCAAAAAAAACAAAAAAGAGAAACAAACAAACAAAAAATAAAAAAAAGAAAGAAAGAAAAAATGAAGAAAAAGAGAAAACTATATGTACACTGCACTGGGGATATGGGCTACCCACATGCCCAAAGTTGAAGTCAGATCCTTATTTCTTACCCTAAGCCAATATAAACTCAAAATGGAACAAAGACATTAATGTAAGACCTCAGTGTCTAAAACTACCAGGGAAAAACCAAAGAGGAAAGACTTCAAAGTATTGGCACAGCAACAGTTTTCTGAGAAGGATTTCAAAAATACAGAAAATAAAAACAAGAGCTGACAAATCAGATTATATTAAAGAGTTTTTTCAAATCCAAGGAAATAATAAATGAAGAGGTAGTCCATAGAAAGAGAGCTGATATTAGCCAGATACTCATAGGATAGAGTTTAGATATCTAGAATATAAAAGGAACTACAAAAACTCAATAACAACAAAACAGGTAAGTCAATTACAAATGGGCAAATTGCTAGGTGTGGTGTAATTCCAGCTCAGGGGGTTGATGCAAGAAGATTTTGAGTTCTAGGCCAGCCTGTGCTACATAGTGAAACTATGTCACACACATGCATAACAGAGACACACACACACAGACAGAGAGGGAGTTGTTTTGAGAATATGAAATTCAGGTGGCCAATATGTGCAAACAGGCTCAATATCACTAGCCATTAGGAAAACACAAATCAAAATTACCATGAGATTCTGGACCAAAAGGAATCCTTCCTCAATTCATCACTGGCAGGCATGTAAAGTAGAGCATAGTTATTATGAAAAACCATATGGAAACTCCTCAAAATACTAAAAATAAAACCATCACATTATTTGGCTCTCCCACTTCTGGATATTTATCCAAAGGAAATGAAGTAGGCATATAAGAGATGGTTTTTAGCCATGTGTATTGGTGTTCTACTTATGTAGCTTAGTTATGGACTGAACAGAGGCACCTGCACACAGACAGATAAAAATGGAGATATGCTCTTTTTAGGCAATGGAGTGCTGTCCAGTACTTTGCTTTGAATATTGTCCTAGTTTGCTTTCCATGGCTATGATAAAAACTGACCAAAAACAACTTCAAAATGAATTTGTTACAATTCTTCAGTTCAGGGAAAGTTTGTCATCTAGGGAAATCAAGGCAGAAACCTGGAGGCTTGCTCAGCCTGCTTATAGTACCCAAGACCACCTGACCAGGAATGACACTGCCCATCGTAGGCTGGCTCCTCCTCCATCAATCAGTCATCAAAAAGGGCCCACATAGACTTGTCTGCGGGCAGATCTGGTGGGGGCATTTTCTCAGTCCAGGTTCTCTTTCTGTCCAGATGACCTTAGCTGCGTTAAGTTGACAAACAAAAAACCTAACCCACACAAATAAGAAAGACTGCCCCACAGGCTCATGTTGTAAACACTTGGTCTCCAGCTGGTGGCACTGAGGGGCTTTATGAATTCTGGGACCGGCTGGGCAGTGGTGGCGCACACCATTAATCCCAGCACTTGGGATGCAGAGGCAGGCAGATTTCTGAGTTCGAGGCCAGCCTAGTCACAGAGTGAGTTCCAGGACAGCCAGGGCTACACAGAGAAACCCTGTCTCAAAAAAAAAACCAAAAAAAAAAAAAAAAAAAAAATCCTGGGACCTAGCTGGAGGATGTGGGTCACTGGAGTGTGCCTAGCAAGGTCATACATACCAGGTCTGGAACCCTTCCTTCTTCTGCTTTATGTCCACCATGATTTGAGCTGCTCTGACCCACTTCCCTTCCATGATGATGGACTGAATCCTCTGAGCCACAAAGAATCCTTCATCAGTTAAGTTCTGGCTGCTGAGAGCAACCAGTGCATTCAGCCATTAAAAAAAAAAAAGTGCAATATTCACTTGCAAGAAAAGCATGAACTGGGAAAGAACATACTAAGCAAAATAATCCAGATACAAAGACACATTTGGTATGTTTCCTCATATGCATGGAAACTTGTGTATGAGTAGAATTACTAGGAACTGGGGGTGGAGGCACAGCTGGAGAGGAAGATGGACAAGGTCAATGTAGGATATGTAAACATATGGAACCATCACAACAAATCCTTCTCCCAGAAGACAATCAATCAAGGCCATGAAAACACCCACAGAATGAGGGAAAACACTAGAATTTGTGTCTAGCAAGGGGTTTTAGAAAAGGCTGGAGAGGCCGGGTGGTGGTGGCGCACACCTATAATCCCAGCACTTGGGAGGCAGAGGCAGGAGGATTTCTGAGTTCGAGGCCAGCCTGGTATACAGAGTGAGTTCCAGGACAGCCAGGGCTACACAGAGAAACCCTGTCTCGGAAAATAAAAAGAAAAGAAAAGGCTGGAGAGATGATTTGGTGATTAAGATGGTTAAGAGCCCATACTGCTCCTGCAGAGGACCTGAGCCTGGTCCCCAGGACCCACATTGGATGGCTCAATCACTGATTGCTCCAGCTCCAGAGGCTCTGATGGGCTCTTCTGGCACCACATGTACATGGTGAGCATACATAAACATGGCCGAATACTCATTAAACAATTACTGAAGTCGACAGTGGGAAAGTGGTTTATACAATAAATGTTATGTTTTTTGTTATTAGACCATAATTTGAACACACACACACACACACACACACACACACACAGAGAGAGAGAGAGAGAGAGAGAGAGAGAGAGAGAGAGAGAGAGAGAGAGAGAGAGCAAATTACCAACAACCAATTGTTTTCCCGGACTGATCTCTATCAACCTTGCATGCAAACACTAATTTTGATCCCCAAAGCGAGTTTCCCAAACCCCAGTACAAAACAAGCTAAAATCCCAAAAGCCCTTGATTAAAAAAGGGCAAGTGGTGAGGGGGTAAGAGAGGAGCTCCATGGAGGTAGGTGCTCTGCCCCCCAGGCATCTCCTGCTGGCATCCTGGACAGCTTCCAACATGGTCAGAGACCCTCCAGGGCAGTGGAAGCTGGAGGATCCCTCTCCATGCCCTTCTGGCTTTCTCAGTCCTACAATTTGGTTGCACACAGAGAAGCCAAAGGAAGCAGTTGGAAGTTTCCTCCTGGAACTTATTCAGGTGCACAAGTGGTGGGTGTGATCGCCAGCGGGGCCCCTGCAGAATGGCAGCCCATGTGAATCTGTGAGCTCCTCTGGATTCCAAGATGGACCACCTGTGCTGACTTTGAGGCGATTTGGGGTTCACAGTGGTAAGGATATTGGCATTTCATGCCACGCTCAAAATAAGCTATGTAACCTCAGTGTTAGCAAAAGCCCAGGCTTCGGGATGAAGACGAAGTTTGCAGTTAAGAGCATCCATTTTGCGTAGTTTGGATAGTTACCTGACAGAACACACCCTGAGGGGTTATTAGTGACAGCTGTTCTTTGTCGATGCGCATCTTTTTACAGAGTCCAGGTGAAGTCTGAGGAAGGAGGAGGGTGAACATGGATGCCTCCTGTTCTAAGATGTTCGGTGTAACATGCACCACCCCTAAACTCCTCCTGCAGTGGAATCAGGGTGGGTTTGTCATCTCTTCCTCTGAACTTACTTGGGTGAAGCTTAGTGGCCAGAATACAGTGGAAGAGACTGGCCATGTTTGTCTAAGTTGTCCCAGGTCACCACCCTTGTGCACTTTCCCTTAGGTGTCTGGCAACACTCAGGGTTGTAACAGCAGCACGGAAGCCATGCCAGTCCATGCCAAGCCGCCACATGATGGGGTCCCATGGCGGTTGTTGTGGCCCTCATGCCAGCTGTCAGAAGTGAATGAGGACACCTTTGTTCACAAGAATTCTGCAGCCTCCAATCTTCCAGGATACTCTGGCGCTGCTGGGCACACGAACGGCATCTAACTGCGGCAGACACAGCCAACCAGCTTCCTGTGATGCCAGTGGACCCTTCAGTGTTTTTGAGATGGTCCAGTGAGTTAAGTTAACCGTTACTAATGCCAGCAGGGGTACAGCGGTCACACCTTTGGAGTTTAGGTTGAAGTGTATGTTGAGGCTGAGACCACAGGACCATAGAACTTGTCTTGTGTTTTTAGTTGGGTTCTTTATAGAGGCCATTGGTAGGGGTTGTGTTTGTGTAGTGGGGGGTGGGGAACGGACACCTGATGCAGAGCTTCCTACCTGCTGTAGGATTCTCAGACACTGAAGTTCAAGCCCCCAGGGTGGAGAGCAGCCTGCTGGCAGCTGTCTGTGTACAGCAGCTACGGAAGAAACAAAACCCCAGCTTTGTCGAAGCTTCAGCTTTTGACAAGCCCAGCCTCAAGTTTGACCAAGCCTGAAAGATTACCCTAGCAACACAGAACAGCCAGAAACAGATCACTACAGGGCTCTTCTCTTCCTTGGCCCCATTGTCCTCCCGATTTATAAACCCACATTCAGCCAATCAGAGCTCAACTGCTTCCCCATAAATTGGCCATCCTGAGGATCCAAGCCATTTTTGCCTAGGAAGGACGCCTTCAGATCCTGCTTCTTGGCTTTGCCAGTTCCCTGATGGTTTCTACTCCAAGAGTCTTCAGAGACAGACTCAAAGGCTTCCAACACCCAAGGCTTCAGCCCAGGGCAGCACTCACTGGAGTCCATTGCTGGGATTCAAATAGAGCTGCAGGCAATTCTCTCTTACCCCAGCTACCAGAGACTTGCTGGAGACTGGAGACCTGCTTCTGCCAGTCCTATGGGTGACCTGCTGGTATATTTTCCAAGGAACTGTACTCAGATGGCACCTGGAAGCCTGCAAAGAACACAGGGGTGTGTAGCATCAGCAACTTCTCACCTAGGCACCCCAAAACGTGCCCTGGCCTTGGAACTGGTACTCATAGAATCTCAGCTGGGATCCTGCTGGCACCAATGGTCTTAGAATTTTTACTACACTATCTGCTCACTCCATTATTGGAAGGGAGGGTGGACAAGAACCCAGCTAGACATAGAAGGCAGTCTCCACCTATGAACTCCTTTACCACGAAGGTAAAATTGTGTCATACATATGCTCAATCCTAATCCAATCTGACTGGTGTCCTTAGAAGAGGAGATAATGACAATGTCACACACCGATTCTGTGCTTCCACTGCAACCATTTCCAGTCAGGGCTTTATTGCTTCCTTTCTTCAGAGTTCCTCAGATTTCATTTACTTTTTTTCTCCCACTTTTTAAAAAAAGATTTATTTATTATATGTAAGTACACTGTAGCTGTCTTCAGACACCCAGAAGAGGGCATCAGATCTCATTACGGATGGTTGGGAGCCACCATGAGGATGCTAGGATTTGAACTCAGGACCTTCAGAAGAGCAGTCAGTGCTCTTAACCGTTGAGCCATCTCTCCAGCCCTTTCCCCTTCTTTCTTATGGTGAAAGGTGAGAACATTAGTATGAGCCCATTTCTCCAATTCCAGTGCAAGCATTTAATGCTATCAATTTCCTCTACTAACAAGCCATAACATTTCATATGGTTTCATTTAGTTGAGTTTAAAAGACTTAAAATTTTCCTTCTTAGTGTTTTGCTTGGACCAGAGAATTATTGAAAGTGTATTATGGGGCTGAAGAGACAGCTCAGCTGTAAGAGCTCTGGCTACTCTTGCAGAGGGCTGAGGTTCAGCCCTTAGCACCCACATGGTGACCCACAACTTCCCGTAACTCAGAAGAGGATCTGATGCCCTTTTTGGGCGTCCATGGAAATTGCACACATGTGAAATACAGACATACATTCAGGCAAACACGCATACACATAAAAATAAAACGGGGGGGGGGGTAGAAAATGTGTGATTTATTTCTCCAATGTATGTGTGCATCTTCCAAGTACCCTATAATTTCAGATTTCTTTTTTTTTAAATTTTTTTTAAAATTTTTCGAGACAGGGTTTCTCTGTGTAGTCCCAGCTGTCCTGGAACTCACTCTGTAGACCAGGCTGGCCTCGAACTCAGAAATCCGCCTGCCTCTGCCTCCCAAGTGCTGGGATTATAGGCGTGCGCCACCACTGCCCAGCTATAATTTCAGATTTCTGAGTTGGTTCTATCATGGTCAGAAATCATACTCTGTGTGAATAAAGTCCTTTTAAATGAGCCAGGTATGGGAGTGAATGCCATTAGTCCCAGGACTTGGGAGGCAGAGGCAGGTAGATCTGTGTGAGTTTAAGGACAGCCAAGTTCCAAGCCTGATCACCTAAATTCAGTCCTTGGGATCCACACAAAGGAAGATCTCACTCGCATAAGCTGTCTTCTGACCTCCACGAATGCACAGAGGCACAACTCTCCAGTCATGCACACCCAAGGAAACAATGTAATAAAGTGTGGAAGAATAGAGAAGTAAAGAGAAACGAGCTCACTGCTGAGTCAATGAACCGAGGCTTCAGAGTTGTGGGGGTCTAAAGAGATTTCCATGCATGGCTTTAACCCTAGGTGCCTTCTTGACCTGTGGACAGGAATCTCCCTCTGTGAGGAGTCTCCCTCCACTTTCTTCTGTGTGAAACTGTCATCCCCTGGGGCTCACTGGTCAGCACTGGAAGAGTTGCTCTCCCCCTGCTTTATGCTTTGGACATCAAAAGAGCCTTGGCAGCATCAAAAGGAGGCAGAGGTATGCTTCTCTTCTCCAGTGCCATTCTTTCTTCGAAGGCTACCCAGCCTGGGGATCTTTGCTCCCCTCCGCAAAGAAGTAAAAAAAGAAGAAAAATGTGGGGTCCTGATGATCTTGATTAGAGATCACACTGAGGGAAAACAAAACAAAAAACAAAAAACTCATCACGTCTGTGGCTCTTCCCACTAAAAAAGTACTGCTTTAGTGGGAATACAGACATAACCCACATCTGTCTGGCAGAACTACCCTTCCACACCAAAGAGGTCCAGGGGCCTCCAGGGTAATCCCTGGCTTCTTGGGTCTTATAGCAACTTGCCCTATTGACTGTGGTAGGCAACAACCTATTTAAAACACACACACACACAACAGCACACAAGTGCAAAGAGTGCATGCACAGCCTGCCCATGCAGCGCAGCACCCGGAAGCTCTGGGACTGGGAAGAGAATGGAGCTTGTCTCTCCCCCACAGCCCCACCTTTCCCCATCTTCCTGCCTGTCCTCAGCAACACAGTGTCTCCCTAACCCATCTTCCTTTCCTTAGGCTTCCTTAGACAGCACCTGAGTCTCCCACAGTCTGCAGGTTACCCTGGTCATGCTGCCCTCCCACAGCCCACTGCTTCCTTGGAGAAGGAAGCTCTGAAGTGGGTTTCCTGCCTCCTTACCATAAGCACGCACCCCTCTGTCCCCCCTGGTTCTGGAGCGCAGGAAGCAACACACAGAGCCTAGCCCCGGCCAGGCTGGCCAGCTTAGACCCAATCTTGCTCTTGTTCAGAGACACCTGATGAGCCAGACTCCCAGCCATGAGCAGCATCATAGCTTTGATGCTAAACCACTGTCACTCCTGAGGATGGAGCTGGAGAAGGTGATTACATGGCATGGTGACATATATGACCTGATCCACATACCTGCCTCTTGTCTAGCCATCGACTGGAGGTGCACTGAGTTTTCCTCTGGTCATTAAATCTCTTCGTAGTCATGCCATATGGACACAAAAGGTCACCGTGCCTCTATCCTATTATTGCCTCTACGATTTTATCTGGTTCTATTATATTAGCAAGGTGCCATCATTGTATATGGCTTTAGTGTCATCCTAGGCTTTCTGTGTTGAAATTTAATTGTCATTGTTGGGCTAAGGCAGCAATTAAAAAGCACCATTGCTGTCTGGGCAGGTGCCCTGAGCAGACCTGGGGCACAAACTCTGCAGCCAGTCCCATAACACCCAGAGGAAGCTCCACTCCCAGGGGCTCTAACACACACAGGATCAGAGGTGAGGAAGACACACCATCTGTCCCAACAACAGGAGTAACTGGGACCAGTGGGACCAAGGTACAAAGGAACTCTGCCAGCCCAGTGGCACTGGTTCCTTCCAGTCTGTCTGGGTCAGCCAGTGCCCTGAGCAGACCTTGGGTGCAAATTCTCAGCTAGTCCCACAACACCCAGAGGAAGCTCCACTCCCAGGCACTCTAACAAGCCCAGGATCACAGGATCCCAGCATCAGAGGAACACAGAGACAGCTTGACTCTGAGGAGTTCTGACACAACCAGAATCACAGGAAGGACTGGCTCCAGTCAGATTTAGCCAGGGCAGGTAGCAGCAGAGATGACCAGATGGTGGGGGGCAAGCATAAGAAAATAAGCAACACAAACCAAGGTTACTTGGTATCATTAGAACCCAGTTCTCCCACCATAGCAAGTCCTAGACACACCATCACACCGGAAAAGCAAGATTCAGATCTAAAATCACTTCTCATGATGATGATACAGGACTTTAAGAAAGGCATAAATAGCTCCCTCAAAGAAATACAGGAGAACACAGTTAAACAGCTAGAAGCCCTTAAAGAGGAAACACAAAAATCCCTTAAAGAACTACAGGAGGGGCTGGTGAAATGGCTCAGTGAGTAAGAGCACTGACTACTCTTCCGAAGGTCCTGAGTTCAAATCCCAGCAACCACATGGTGGCTTACAACTACCCATAATGAGATCTGATGCCCTCTTCTGGTGTGGCTGAAGACAGCTACAGTGTACTTATGTATAACAATAAATAAATCTTAAAAAACAAAACACACAAAAAAGGTTTTGCCAGGCGTTGGTGGCGCACGCCTTTAATCCTAGCACTTGGGAGGCAGAGGCAGGCGGATTTCTCAGTTCGAGGCCAGCCTGGTCT